>NC_091707.1:10000-313030 GCF_041296265.1 Equus caballus | reverse complement strand
ACTGCATTTCACAGGCCTTTGGAAGAGATGTTCCCGGTAGGCTGTAAGAGCACTGTGCAGAGCGAGTTGTTTCTTAGCTTCCCAAAGAGCTGGAAGCAAGATGCTGTGGGGCCCAACTCGCCCTTTGGAAAGAAGCCAGCACGTTGTGCCTTTCAGCTCTAGGGCAAAGTAGCACACCCAGAGCAGAAGACCTACTTCAGCCAGATCAGGCCTGCAAAGAAACTGCGTTTCACAGGCCTTTGGAAGAGATGTTCCCACTAGGCTGTAAGAGCACTGTGCAGAGCGAGTTGTTTCTTAGCTTCCCAAAGAGCTGGAAACAAGATGCTGTGGGGCCCAACTCGCCCTTTGGAAAGAAGCCTTCAAGTTGTGCCTTTCAGCTCTAGGGCAAAGTAGCACACCCAGAGCAGAAGTCCCACTTCAGCCAGATCAGGCCTGCAAAGAAACTGCGTTTCACAGGCCTTTGTAAGAGATGTTCCCGGTTGGCTGTAAGAGGTCTGCAGAGCGAGTTGTTTCTTAGCTTCCCAAAGAGCTGGATGCAAGAGGCTCTGGGGCCCAACTCGCCCTTTGGAAAGAAGCCTGCACGTTGTGCCTTTCAGCTCTAGGGCCATGTGGCACACCCAGAGCAGAAGTTCTACTTCAGCCAGAACAGGCCTGGAAAGAAACTGCGTTTCACAGGCCTTTGTAAGAGATGTTCCCGGTAGGCTGTAAGAGCAATGTGCAGAGCGAGTTGTTTCTTAGCTGCCGAAAGAGCTGGAATCTGGACCTGAGGGACTTGTCTACCCTTGTGGAAACAAGGCAAGACTTTGTGCCTTGCAGGTCTAGCGCCATGTAGGACCCGGCAGAGCAGAAGTTCTACTTCAGCCAGATCAGGGCTGGGAAGAAACTGCGTTTCACAGGCCTTTGGAAGAGATGTTCCCGGTAGGCTGTAAGAGCACTGTGCAGAGCGAGTTGTTTCTTAGCTTCCCAAAGAGCTAGAAGCAAGATGCTCTGGGTCCCAACACGCCCTTTGGAAAGAAGCCTGCACGTTGTGCCTTTCAGCTCTAGGGCCATGTGGCCCAACCAGAGCAGAAGTTCTACTTCAGCCAGATCAGGCCTGCAAAGAAACTGCGTTTAACAGGCCTTTGGAAGAGATGTTCACGGTAGGCTGTAAGAGCACTGTGCAGAGCGAGTTGTTTCTTCGCTTCACAAAGAGGTGGAAGCAAGATTCTCTGGGCCCCAAATCTCCCTTTGGAACTGAGACTGCACGTTGTGCCTTTCAGCTCTAGGGCAATGTAGCACACCCAGAGCAGAAGTTCTACTTCAGCCAGATCAGGCCTGCAAAGAAACTGCGTTTCACAGGCCTTTGTAAGAGATGTTCCCGGTAGGCTGTAAGAGCACTGTGCAGAGCGAGTTGTTTCTCAGCTTCCAAAGAGCTGGAAGCAAGATGCTTTGGGGACCAACTCGCCCTTTGGATAGGAGACTGCACGTTGTGTCTTTCAGCTCTTGGGGTATGTAGCACACCCGGAGCAGAATTCTACTTCAGATACATCAGGACTGCAAAGAAACTGCGTTTCACAGGCCTTCGTAAGAGATGTTCCCGGTAGGCTGTAAGAGCGCTGTGCAGAGCGAGTTGTTTCTTAGCTTCCCAAAGAGCTGGAAGCAAGATGCTCTGGGTCCCACCTCGCCCTTTTTTAAGAAGCCTGCACGTTGTGCCTTTGAGCTCTAGGTCAATGTGGCACATCCAGAGCAGAAGTTCCACTTCAGCCAGATCAGGCCTGCAAAGAAACTGCGTTTCACAGGCCTTTGGAAGAGATGTTCCCGGTAGGCTGTAAGAGCACTGTGTGGAGTGAGTTGTTTCTTAGCTTCCCAAAGAGCTGGAAGCAAGATGCTGTGGGGCCCAACTCTCCCTTTGGAAAGAAGCCTGCACGTTGTGCCTTTCAGCTCTAGGGCCATGTGGCACACCCAGAGCAGAAGTTCTACTTCACCCAGATCAGGCCTGCAAAGAAACTGCGTTTCACAGGCCTTTGTAAGTCATGTTCCCGGTAGGCTGTAAGAGCACTGTGCAGAGCGAGTTGTTTTGTAGGTTCGCAAAGAGCTGGAAGCAAGATGCTGAGGGGCCCAACTCGCCCTTTGGAAAGAACCCTGCACGTTGTCCCTTTCAGCTCTAGGGCAAAGTAGCACACCCAGAGCAGAAGACCTACTTCAGCCAGATCAGGCCTGCAAAGAAACTGCGTTTCACAGGCCTTTGGAAGAGATGTTCCCACTAGGCTGTAAGAGCACTGTGCAGAGCGAGTTGTTTCTTAGCTTCCCAAAGAGCTGGAAACAAGATGCTGTGGGGCCCAACTCGCCCTTTGGAAAGAAGCCTTCACGTTGTGCCTTTCAGCTCTAGGGCAAAGTAGCACACCCAGAGCAGAAGTCCCACTTCAGCCAGATCAGGCCTGCAAAGAAACTGCGTTTCACAGGCCTTTGTAAGAGATGTTCCCGGTTGGCTGTAAGAGGTCTGCAGAGCGAGTTGTTTCTTAGCTTCCCAAAGAGCTGGATGCAAGAGGCTCTGGGGCCCAACTCGCCCTTTGGAAAGAAGCCTGCACGTTGTGCCTTTCAGCTCTAGGGCCATGTGGCACACCCAGAGCAGAAGTTCTACTTCAGCCAGAACAGGCCTGGAAAGAAACTGCGTTTCACAGGCCTTTGGAAGAGATGCTCCCGGTAGGCTGTAAGAGCACTGTGCAGAGCGAGTTGTTTCTTAGCTGCCGAAAGAGCTGGAAGCTGGACCTGAGGGACTTGTCTACCCTTGTGGAAACAAGGCAGGACTTTGTGCCTTGCAGCTCTAGCGCCATGTAGGACCCGGCAGAGCAGAAGTTCTACTTCAGCCACATCAGGGCTGGGAAGAAACTTCGTTTCACAGGCCTTTGTAAGACTCGTTCCCTGTAGGCTGTAAAACACCAGTGCAGAGCAAGTTGTTTCTTAGCTGCCCAAAGAGGTGGAATCCCCACGCTGTGGGGCCTGTCTGCCCTTGAGGAGTCAAGGCAGGACTTTGAGCCTTGCAACTCTAGGCCAAAGTAGGATATGGCATAGCAGCAGTTCTACCTCAGCGAGATAAGGCCTGCAAAGAAACTGCATTTCTCAGGCCTTTGCAAGAGATGCTCCCAGTTGGCTGTAAGAGAGGTCTGCAGAGCCAGTTGCTTCTTAGCTTCCCAAAGAGCTGGAAGGAAGATGCTGTGGGGCCCAAATCGTCCTTTGGAAAGAAGCCTGCGGATTTTGCCTTTCAGCTCCAGGGCAACGTAGCACACCCAGAGCAGAAGTTCTACTTCAGCCAGATCAGGCCTGCAAAGAAACTGCGTTTCACAGCCCTTTGGAAGAGATGTTCCCGGTAGGCTGTAAGAGCACTGTGCAGAGCGTGTTATTTCTTAGCTGCCGAAAGAGCTGGAATCTGGACCTGAGGGACTTGTCTACCCTTGTGGAAACAAGGCAAGACTTTGTGCCTTGCAGCTCTAGCGCCATGTAGGACCCGGCAGACCAGAAGTTCTACTTCAGCCAGATCAGGGCTGGGAAGAAACTGCGTTTCACAGGCCTTTGGAAGAGATCTTCCCGGTAGGCTGTAAGAGCACTGTGCAGAGCGAGTTGTTTCTTCGCTTCCCAAAGAGCTGGAAGCAAGATGCTCTGAGGCCCAACTCGCCCTTTGGAAAGAAGCCTGCACGTTGTGCCTTTCAGCTCTAGGGCAAAGTAGCACACCCAGAGCAGAAGACCTGCTTCAGCCAGATCAGGCCTGCAAAGAAACTGTGTTTCACGGGCCTTTGGAAGAGATGTAACCACTAGGCTGTAAGAGCACTGTGCAGAGCGAGTTGTTTCTTAGGTTCCCAAAGAGCTGGAAGGAAGATGCTGTGGGGCCCAACTCGCCCTTTGGAAAGAAGCCTGCACGTTGTGCCTTTCAGCTCTAGGGCAAAGTAGCACACCCAGACAAGAAGACTTACTTCAGCCAGATCAGGCCTGCAAAGAAACTGCGTTTCACAGGCCTTTGGAAGAGATGTTCCCACTAGGCTGTAAGAGCACTGTGCAGAGCGAGTTGTTTTGTAGGTTCGCAAAGAGCTGGAAGCAAGATGCTGAGGGGCCCAACTCGCCCTTTGGAAAGAACCCTGCACGTTGTCCCTTTCAGCTCTAGGGCAAAGTAGCAGACCCAGAGCAGAAGTCCTACTTCAGCCAGATCAAGCCTGCAAAGAAACTGCGTTTCACAGGCCTTTGGAAGAGATGTTCCCGGTAGGCTGTAAGAGCACTGTGCAGAGCGAGTTGTTTCTTAGCTTCCCAAAGAGCTGGAAGCAAGATGCTGTGGGGCCCAACTCGCCCTTTGGAAAGAAGCCAGCACGTTGTGCCTTTCAGCTCTAGGGCAAAGTAGCACACCCAGAGCAGAAGTCCTACTTCAGCCAGATCAGGCCTGCAAAGAAACTGCGTTTCACAGGCCTTTGGAAGAGATGTTCCCGGTAGGCTGTAAGAGCACTGTGCAGAGCGAGTTGTTTCTTAGCTTCCCAAAGAGCTGGAAACAAGATGCTGTGGGGCCCAACTCGCCCTTTGGAAAGAAGCCTTCACGTTGTGCCTTTCAGCTCTAGGGCAAAGTAGCACACCCAGAGCAGAAGTCCTACTTCAGCCAGATCAGGCCTGCAAAGAAACTGCGTTTCACAGGCCTTTGTAAGAGATGTTCCCGGTTGGCTGTAAGAGGTCTGCAGAGCGAGTTGTTTCTTAGCTTCCCAAAGAGCTGGATGCAAGAGGCTTTGGGGCCCAACTCGCCCTTTGGAAAGAAGCCTGCACGTTGTGCCTTTCAGCTCTAGGGCCACGTGGCTCACCCAGAGCAGAAGTTCTACTTCAGCCAGAACAGGCCTGGAAAGAAACTGCGTTTCACAGGCCTTTGTAAGAGATGTTCCCGGTAGGCCGTAAGAGCACTGTGCAGAGCGATTTGTTTCTTAGCTGCCGAAAGAGCTGGAAGCTGGACCTGAGGGACTTGTCTACCCTTGTGGAAACAAGGCAGGACTTTGTGCCTTGCAGCTCTAGCGCCATGTAGGACCCAGCAGAGCAGAAGTTCTACTTCAGCCAGATCAGGCCTGGGAAGAAACTGCGTTTCACAGGCCTTTGTAAGACTCGTTCCCTGTAGGCTGTAAAACACCAGTGCAGAGCAAGTTGTTTCTTAGCTGCCCAAAGAGGTGGAAGCCCCACGCTGTGGGGCCTGTCTGCCCTTGAGGAGTCAAGGCAGGACTTTGAGCCTTGCAACTCTAGGCCGATGTAGGACACGGCATAGCAGCAGTTCTACCTCAGCGAGATAAGGCCTGCAAGGAAACTGTATTTCTCAGGCCTTTGCAAGAGATGTTCCCGGTTGGCTGTAAGAGAGGTCTGCAGAGCGAATAGTTTCTTAGCTTCCCAAAGAGCTGGAAGCAAGATGCTTTGGGGCCCAACTCGCCCTTTGGAAAGAAAACTGCGGGTTGTGCCTCTCAGCTCCAGGGCAATGTAGCAAACCCAGAGCAGAAGTTCTACTTCAGCCAGATCAGGCCTGCAAAGAAACTGCGTTTCACAGGTCTTTGGAAGAGATGCTCCCGGTAGGCTGTAAGAGCACTGTGCAGAGCGAGTTGTTTCTTAGCTGCCGAAAGAGCTGGAAGCTGGACCTGAGGGACTTGTCTACCCTTGTGGAAACAAGGCAGGACTTTGTGCCTTGCAGCTCCAGCGCCATGTAGGACCCGGCAGAGCAGAAGTTCTACTTCAGCCAGATCAGGGATGGGAAGAAACTGCGTTTCACAGGCCTTTGGAAGAGATGTTCCCACTAGGCTGTAAGAGCACTGTGCAGAGCGAGTTGTTTCTTAGCTTCCCAAAGAGCTGGAAACAAGATGCTGTGGGGCCCAACTCGCCCTTTGGAAAGAAGCCTTCAAGTTGTGCCTTTCAGCTCTAGGGCAAAGTAGCACACCCAGAGCAGAAGTCCCACTTCAGCCAGATCAGGCCTGCAAAGAAACTGCGTTTCACGGGCCTTTGGAAGAGATGTTCCCACTAGGCTGTAAGAGCACTGTGCAGAGCGAGTTGTTTCTTAGCTTCCCAAAGAGCTGGAAGCAAGATGCTGTGGGGCCCAACTCGCCCTTTGGAAAGAAGCCTGCACGTTGTGCCTTTCAGCTCTAGGGCAAAGTAGCACACCCAGACCAGAAGACTTACTTCACCCAGATCAGGCCTGCAAAGAAACTGCGTTTCACATTCCTTTGGAAGAGATGTTCTCACTTGGTTGGAAGAGCACTGTGCAGAGCGAGTTGTTTCTTCGCTTCCCAAAGAGCTGGAAGCAAGATGCTCTGAGGCCCAACTCGCCCTTTGGAAAGAAGCCTGCATGTTGTGCCTTTTAGCTCTAGGACAAAGTAGCACACCCAGAGCAGAAGACCTGCTTCAGCCAGATCAGGCCTGCAAAGAAACTGCGTTTCACGGGCCTTTGGAAGAGATGTAACCACTAGGCTGTAAGAGCACTGTGCAGAGCGAGTTGTTTCTTAGGTTCCCAAAGAGCTGGAAGGAAGATGCTGTGGGGCCCAACTCGCCCTTTGGAAAGAAGCCTGCACGTTGTGCCTTTCAGCTCTAGGGCAAAGTAGCACACCCAGACAAGAAGACTTACTTCAGCCAGATCAGGCCTGCAAAGAAACTGCGTTTCACAGGCCTTTGGAAGAGATGTTCCCACTAGGCTGTAAGAGCACTGTGCAGAGCGAGTTGTTTTGTAGGTTCGCAAAGAGCTGGAAGCAAGATGCTGAGGGGCCCAACTCGCCCTTTGGAAAGAACCCTGCACGTTGTCCCTTTCAGCTCTAGGGCAAAGTAGCAGACCCAGAGCAGAAGTCCTACTTCAGCCAGATCAAGCCTGCAAAGAAACTGCGTTTCACAGGCCTTTGGAAGAGATGTTCCCGGTAGGCTGTAAGAGCACTGTGCAGAGCGAGTTGTTTCTTAGCTTCCCAAAGAGCTGGAAGCAAGATGCTGTGGGGCCCAACTCGACCTTTGGAAAGAAGCCAGCACGTTGTGCCTTTCAGCTCTAGGGCAAAGTAGCACACCCAGAGCAGAAGACCTACTTCAGCCAGATCAGGCCTGCAAAGAAACTGCGTTTCACAGGCCTTTGGAAGAGATGTTCCCGGTAGGCTGTAAGAGCACTGTGCAGAGCGAGTTGTTTCTTAGCTTCCCAAAGAGCTGGAAACAAGATGCTGTGGGGCCCAACTCGCCCTTTGGAAAGAAGCCTGCACGTTGTGCCTTTCAGCTCTAGGGCAAAGTAGCACACCCAGAGCAGAAGTCCCACTTCAGCCAGATCAGGCCTGCAAAGAAACTGCGTTTCACAGGCCTTTGTAAGAGATGTTCCCGGTTGGCTGTAAGAGGTCTGCAGAGCGAGTTGTTTCTTAGCTTCCCAAAGAGCTGGATGCAAGAGGCTTTGGGGCCCAACTCGCCCTTTGGAAAGAAGCCTGCACGTTGTGCCTTTCAGCTCTAGGGCCATGTGGCACACCCAGAGCAGAAGTTCTACTTCAGCCAGAACAGGCCTGGAAAGAAACTGCGTTTCACAGGCCTTTGTAAGAGATGTTCCCGGTAGGCTGTAAGAGCACTGTGCAGAGCGAGTTGTTTCTTAGCTGCCGAAAGAGCTGGAATCTGGACCTGAGGGACTTGTCTACCCTTGTGGAAACAAGGCAAGACTTTGTGCCTTGCAGGTCTAGCGCCATGTAGGACCCGGCAGAGCAGAAGTTCTACTTCAGCCAGATCAGGGCTGGGAAGAAACTGCGTTTCACAGGCCTTTGGAAGAGATGTTCCCGAAGGCTGTAAGAGCACTGTGCAGAGCGAGTTGTTTCTTAGCTTCCCAAAGAGCTGGAAGCAAGATGCTCTGGGTCCCAACTCGCCCTTTGGAAAGAAGCCTGCACGTTGTGCCTTTCAGCTCTAGGGCCATGTGGCCCAACCAGAGCAGAAGTTCTACTTCAGCCAGATCAGGCCTGCAAAGAAACTGCGTTTAACAGGCCTTTGGAAGAGATGTTCACGGTAGGCTGTAAGAGCACTGTGCAGAGCGAGTTGTTTCTTCGCTTCACAAAGAGGTGGAAGCAAGATTCTCTGGGCCCCAAATCTCCCTTTGGAACTGAGACTGCACGTTGTGCCTTTCAGCTCTAGGGCAATGTAGCACACCCAGAGCAGAAGTTCTACTTCAGCCAGATCAGGCCTGCAAAGAAACTGCGTTTCACAGGCCTTTGTAAGAGATGTTCCCGGTAGGCTGTAAGAGCACTGTGCAGAGCGAGTTGTTTCTCAGCTTCCAAAGAGCTGGAAGCAAGATGCTTTGGGGACCAACTCGCCCTTTGGATAGGAGACTGCACGTTGTGTCTTTCAGCTCTTGGGGTATGTAGCACACCCGGAGCAGAATTCTACTTCAGATACATCAGGACTGCAAAGAAACTGCGTTTCACAGGCCTTCGTAAGAGATGTTCCCGGTAGGCTGTAAGAGCGCTGTGCAGAGCGAGTTGTTTCTTAGCTTCCCAAAGAGCTGGAAGCAAGATGCTCTGGGTCCCACCTCGCCCTTTTTTAAGAAGCCTGCACGTTGTGCCTTTGAGCTCTAGGTCAATGTGGCACATCCAGAGCAGAAGTTCCACTTCAGCCAGATCAGGCCTGCAAAGAAACTGCGTTTCACAGGCCTTTGGAAGAGATGTTCCCGGTAGGCTGTAAGAGCACTGTGTGGAGTGAGTTGTTTCTTAGCTTCCCAAAGAGCTGGAAGCAAGATGCTGTGGGGCCCAACTCTCCCTTTGGAAAGAAGCCTGCACGTTGTGCCTTTCAGCTCTAGGGCCATGTGGCACACCCAGAGCAGAAGTTCTACTTCAGCCAGATCAGGCCTGCAAAGAAACTGCGTTTCACAGGCCTTTGTAAGTCATGTTCCCGGTAGGCTGTAAGAGCACTGTGCAGAGCGAGTTGTTTTGTAGGTTCGCAAAGAGCTGGAAGCAAGATGCTGAGGGGCCCAACTCGCCCTTTGGAAAGAACCCTGCACGTTGTCCCTTTCAGCTCTAGGGCAAAGTAGCAGACCCAGAGCAGAAGTCCTACTTCAGCCAGATCAAGCCTGCAAAGAAACTGCATTTCACAGGCCTTTGGAAGAGATGTTCCCGGTAGGCTGTAAGAGCACTGTGCAGAGCGAGTTGTTTCTTAGCTTCCCAAAGAGCTGGAAGCAAGATGCTGTGGGGCCCAACTCGCCCTTTGGAAAGAAGCCAGCACGTTGTGCCTTTCAGCTCTAGGGCAAAGTAGCACACCCAGAGCAGAAGACCTACTTCAGCCAGATCAGGCCTGCAAAGAAACTGCGTTTCACAGGCCTTTGGAAGAGATGTTCCCACTAGGCTGTAAGAGCACTGTGCAGAGCGAGTTGTTTCTTAGCTTCCCAAAGAGCTGGAAACAAGATGCTGTGGGGCCCAACTCGCCCTTTGGAAAGAAGCCTTCACGTTGTGCCTTTCAGCTCTAGGGCAAAGTAGCACACCCAGAGCAGAAGTCCCACTTCAGCCAGATCAGGCCTGCAAAGAAACTGCGTTTCACAGGCCTTTGTAAGAGATGTTCCCGGTTGGCTGTAAGAGGTCTGCAGAGCGAGTTGTTTCTTAGCTTCCCAAAGAGCTGGATGCAAGAGGCTCTGGGGCCCAACTCGCCCTTTGGAAAGAAGCCTGCACGTTGTGCCTTTCAGCTCTAGGGCCATGTGGCACACCCAGAGCAGAAGTTCTACTTCAGCCAGAACAGGCCTGGAAAGAAACTGCGTTTCACAGGCCTTTGGAAGAGATGCTCCCGGTAGGCTGTAAGAGCACTGTGCAGAGCGAGTTGTTTCTTAGCTGCCGAAAGAGCTGGAAGCTGGACCTGAGGGACTTGTCTACCCTTGTGGAAACAAGGCAGGACTTTGTGCCTTGCAGCTCTAGCGCCATGTAGGACCCGGCAGAGCAGAAGTTCTACTTCAGCCACATCAGGGCTGGGAAGAAACTGCGTTTCACAGGCCTTTGTAAGACTCGTTCCCTGTAGGCTGTAAAACACCAGTGCAGAGCAAGTTGTTTCTTAGCTGCCCAAAGAGGTGGAATCCCCACGCTGTGGGGCCTGTCTGCCCTTGAGGAGTCAAGGCAGGACTTTGAGCCTTGCAACTCTAGGCCGAAGTAGGATATGGCATAGCAGCAGTTCTACCTCAGCGAGATAAGGCCTGCAAAGAAACTGCATTTCTCAGGCCTTTGCAAGAGATGCTCCCAGTTGGCTGTAAGAGAGGTCTGCAGAGCCAGTTGCTTCTTAGCTTCCCAAAGAGCTGGAAGGAAGATGCTGTGGGGCCCAAATCGTCCTTTGGAAAGAAGCCTGCGGATTTTGCCTTTCAGCTCCAGGGCAACGTAGCACACCCAGAGCAGAAGTTCTACTTCAGCCAGATCAGGCCTGCAAAGAAACTGCGTTTCACAGCCCTTTGGAAGAGATGTTCCCGGTAGGCTGTAAGAGCACTGTGCAGAGCGTGTTATTTCTTAGCTGCCGAAAGAGCTGGAATCTGGACCTGAGGGACTTGTCTACCCTTGTGGAAACAAGGCAAGACTTTGTGCCTTGCAGCTCTAGCGCCATGTAGGACCCGGCAGACCAGAAGTTCTACTTCAGCCAGATCAGGGCTGGGAAGAAACTGCGTTTCACAGGCCTTTGGAAGAGATCTTCCCGGTAGGCTGTAAGAGCACTGTGCAGAGCGAGTTGTTTCTTCGCTGCCCAAAGAGCTGGAAGCAAGATGCTCTGAGGCCCAACTCGCCCTTTGGAAAGAAGCCTGCACGTTGTGCCTTTCAGCTCTAGGGCAAAGTAGCACACCCAGAGCAGAAGACCTGCTTCAGCCAGATCAGGCCTGCAAAGAAACTGTGTTTCACGGGCCTTTGGAAGAGATGTAACCACTAGGCTGTAAGAGCACTGTGCAGAGCGAGTTGTTTCTTAGGTTCCCAAAGAGCTGGAAGGAAGATGCTGTGGGGCCCAACTCGCCCTTTGGAAAGAAGCCTGCACGTTGTGCCTTTCAGCTCTAGGGCAAAGTAGCACACCCAGACAAGAAGACTTACTTCAGCCAGATCAGGCCTGCAAAGAAACTGCGTTACACAGGCCTTTGGAAGAGATGTTCCCACTAGGCTGTAAGAGCACTGTGCAGAGCGAGTTGTTTTGTAGGTTCGCAAAGAGCTGGAAGCAAGATGCTGAGGGGCCCAACTCGCCCTTTGGAAAGAACCCTGCACGTTGTCCCTTTCAGCTCTAGGGCAAAGTAGCAGACCCAGAGCAGAAGTCCTACTTCAGCCAGATCAAGCCTGCAAAGAAACTGCGTTTCACAGGCCTTTGGAAGAGATGTTCCCGGTAGGCTGTAAGAGCACTGTGCAGAGCGAGTTGTTTCTTAGCTTCCCAAAGAGCTGGAAGCAAGATGCTGTGGGGCCCAACTCGCCCTTTGGAAAGAAGCCAGCACGTTTTGCCTTTCAGCTCTAGGGCAAAGTAGCACACCCAGAGCAGAAGTCCTACTTCAGCCAGATCAGGCCTGCAAAGAAACTGCGTTTCACAGGCCTTTGGAAGAGATGTTCCCGGTAGGCTGTAAGAGCACTGTGCAGAGCGAGTTGTTTCTTAGCTTCCCAAAGAGCTGGAAACAAGACGCTGTGGGGCCCAACTCGCCCTTTGGAAAGAAGCCTGCACGTTGTGCCTTTCAGCTCTAGGGCAAAGTAGCACACCCAGAGCAGAAGTCCTACTTCAGCCAGATCAGGCCTGCAAAGAAACTGCGTTTCACAGGCCTTTGTAAGAGATGTTCCCGGTTGGCTGTAAGAGGTCTGCAGAGCGAGTTGTTTCTTAGCTTCCCAAAGAGCTGGATGCAAGAGGCTTTGGGGCCCAGCTCGCCCTTTGGAAAGAAGCCTGCACGTTGTGCCTTTCAGCTCTAGGGCCACGTGGCTCACCCAGAGCAGAAGTTCTACTTCAGCCAGAACAGGCCTGGAAAGAAACTGCGTTTCACAGGCCTTTGGAAGAGATGTTCCCGGTAGGCCGTAAGAGCACTGTGCAGAGCGATTTGTTTCTTAGCTGCCGAAAGAGCTGGAAGCTGGACCTGAGGGACTTGTCTACCCTTGTGGAAACAAGGCAGGACTTTGTGCCTTGCAGCTCTAGCGCCATGTAGGACCCAGCAGAGCAGAAGTTCTACTTCAGCCAGATCAGGCCTGGGAAGAAACTGCGTTTCACAGGCCTTTGTAAGACTCGTTCCCTGTAGGCTGTAAAACACCAGTGCAGAGCAAGTTGTTTCTTAGCTGCCCAAAGAGGTGGAAGCCCCACGCTGTGGGGCCTGTCTGCCCTTGAGGAGTCAAGGCAGGACTTTGAGCCTTGCAACTCTAGGCCGATGTAGGACACGGCATAGCAGCAGTTCTACCTCAGCGAGATAAGGCCTGCAAGGAAACTGTATTTCTCAGGCCTTTGCAAGAGATGTTCCCGGTTGGCTGTAAGAGAGGTCTGCAGAGCGAATAGTTTCTTAGCTTCCCAAAGAGCTGGAAGCAAGATGCTTTGGGGCCCAACTCGCCCTTTGGAAAGAAAACTGCGGGTTGTGCCTCTCAGCTCCAGGGCAATGTAGCAAACCCAGAGCAGAAGTTCTACTTCAGCCAGATCAGGCCTGCAAAGAAACTGCGTTTCACAGGTCTTTGGAAGAGATGCTCCCGGTAGGCTGTAAGAGCACTGTGCAGAGCGAGTTGTTTCTTAGCTGCCGAAAGAGCTGGAAGCTGGACCTGAGGGACTTGTCTACCCTTGTGGAAACAAGGCAGGACTTTGTGCCTTGCAGCTCCAGCGCCATGTAGGACCCGGCAGAGCAGAAGTTCTACTTCAGCCAGATCAGGGATGGGAAGAAACTGCGTTTCACAGGCCTTTGGAAGAGATGTTCCCACTAGGCTGTAAGAGCACTGTGCAGAGCGAGTTGTTTCTTAGCTTCCCAAAGAGCTGGAAACAAGATGCTGTGGGGCCCAACTCGCCCTTTGGAAAGAAGCCTTCAAGTTGTGCCTTTCAGCTCTAGGGCAAAGTAGCACACCCAGAGCAGAAGTCCCACTTCAGCCAGATCAGGCCTGCAAAGAAACTGCGTTTCACGGGCCTTTGGAAGAGATGTTCCCACTAGGCTGTAAGAGCACTGTGCAGAGCGAGTTGTTTCTTAGCTTCCCAAAGAGCTGGAAGCAAGATGCTGTGGGGCCCAACTCGCCCTTTGGAAAGAAGCCAGCACGTTGTGCCTTTCAGCTCTAGGGCAAAGTAGCACACCCAGAGCAGAAGTCCTACTTCATCCAGATCAGGCCTGCAAAGAAACTGCGTTTCACAGGACTTTGGAAGAGATGCACCCGGTAGGCTGTAAGAGCACTGTGCAGAGCGAGTTGTTTCTTAGCTTCCCAAAGAGCTGGAAGCAAGATGCTCTGAGGCCCAACTCGCCCTTTGGAAAGAAGCCTGCACGTTGTGCCTTTCAGCTCTAGGGCAATGTGGCACACCCAGAGCAGAAGTTCTACTTCAGCCAGATCAGGCCTGCAAAGAAACTGCGTTTCACAGGCATTTGTAAGTCATGTTCCCGGTAGGCTGTAAAAGCACTGTGCAGAGCGAGTTGTTTCTTAGCTTCCCAAAGAGCTGGAAGAAAGATGCTTTGATGCCCAACTCGCCGTTTGGAAAGAAGCCTGCACGTTGTGCCTTTCAGCTCTAGGGCAAAGTAGCACACCCAGAGCAGAAGTTCTACTTCAGCCAGATCAGGCCTGCAAAGAAACTGCGCTTCACAGGCCTTTGGAAGAGATGCTCCCGGTAGGCTGTAAGAGCACTGTGCAGAGCGAGTTGTTTCTTAGCTGCCGAAAGAGCTGGAAGCTGGACCTGAGGGACTTGTCTACCCTTGTGGAAACAAGGCAGGACTTTGTGCCTTGCAGCTCTAGCGCCATGTAGGACCCGGCAGAGCAGAAGTTCTACTTCAGCCACATCAGGGCTGGGAAGAAACTGCGTTTCACAGGCCTTTGTAAGACTCGTTCCCTGTAGGCTGTAAAACACCAGTGCAGAGCAAGTTGTTTCTTAGCTGCCCAAAGAGGTGGAATCCCCACGCTGTGGGGCCTGTCTGCCCTTGAGGAGTCAAGGCAGGACTTTGAGCCTTGCAACTCTAGGCCGAAGTAGGATATGGCATAGCAGCAGTTCTACCTCAGCGAGATAAGGCCTGCAAAGAAACTGCATTTCTCAGGCCTTTGCAAGAGATGCTCCCAGTTGGCTGTAAGAGAGGTCTGCAGAGCCAGTTGCTTCTTAGCTTCCCAAAGAGCTGGAAGGAAGATGCTATGGGGCCCAAATCGTCCTTTGGAAAGAAGCCTGCGGATTGTGCCTTTCAGGTCCAGGGCAACGTAGCACACCCAGAGCAGAAGTTCTACTTCAGCCAGATCAGGCCTGCAAAGAAACTGCGTTTCACAGCCCTTTGGAAGAGATGTTCCCGGTAGGCTGTAAGAGCACTGTGCAGAGCGTGTTATTTCTTAGCTGCCGAAAGAGCTGGAATCTGGACCTGAGGGACTTGTCTACCCTTGTGGAAACAAGGCAAGACTTTGTGCCTTGCAGCTCTAGCGCCATGTAGGACCCGGCAGACCAGAAGTTCTACTTCAGCCAGATCAGGGCTGGGAAGAAACTGCGTTTCACAGGCCTTTGGAAGAGATCTTCCCGGTAGGCTGTAAGAGCACTGTGCAGAGCGAGTTGTTTCTTAGCTTCCCAAAGAGCTGGAAGCAAGATGCTGTGGGGCCCAACTCGCCCTTTGGAAAGAAGCCAGCACGTTGCGCCTTTCAGCTCTAGGGCAAAGTAGCACACCCAGAGCAGAAGTCCCACTTCAGCCAGATCAGGCCTGCAAAGAAACTGCGTTTCACAGGCCTTTGTAAGAGATGTTCCCGGTTGGCTGTAAGAGGTCTGCAGAGCGAGTTGTTTCTTAGCTTCCCAAAGAGCTGGATGCAAGAGGCTCTGGGGCCCAACTCGCCCTTTGGAAAGAAGCCTGCACGTTGTGCCTTTCAGCTCTAGGGCCATGTGGCACACCCAGAGCAGAAGTTCTACTTCAGCCAGAACAGGCCTGGAAAGAAACTGCGTTTCACAGGCCTTTGTAAGAGATGTTCCCGGTAGGCTGTAAGAGCAATGTGCAGAGCGAGTTGTTTCTTAGCTGCCGAAAGAGCTGGAATCTGGACCTGAGGGACTTGTCTACCCTTGTGGAAACAAGGCAAGACTTTGTGCCTTGCAGGTCTAGCGCCATGTAGGACCCGGCAGAGCAGAAGTTCTACTTCAGCCAGATCAGGGCTGGGAAGAAACTGCGTTTCACAGGCCTTTGGAAGAGATGTTCCCGGTAGGCTGTAAGAGCACTGTGCAGAGCGAGTTGTTTCTTAGCTTCCCAAAGAGCTAGAAGCAAGATGCTCTGGGTCCCAACACGCCCTTTGGAAAGAAGCCTGCACGTTGTGCCTTTCAGCTCTAGGGCCATGTGGCCCAACCAGAGCAGAAGTTCTACTTCAGCCAGATCAGGCCTGCAAAGAAACTGCGTTTAACAGGCCTTTGGAAGAGATGTTCACGGTAGGCTGTAAGAGCACTGTGCAGAGCGAGTTGTTTCTTCGCTTCACAAAGAGGTGGAAGCAAGATTCTCTGGGCCCCAAATCTCCCTTTGGAACTGAGACTGCACGTTGTGCCTTTCAGCTCTAGGGCAATGTAGCACACCCAGAGCAGAAGTTCTACTTCAGCCAGATCAGGCCTGCAAAGAAACTGCGTTTCACAGGCCTTTGTAAGAGATGTTCCCGGTAGGCTGTAAGAGCACTGTGCAGAGCGAGTTGTTTCTCAGCTTCCAAAGAGCTGGAAGCAAGATGCTTTGGGGACCAACTCGCCCTTTGGATAGGAGACTGCACGTTGTGTCTTTCAGCTCTTGGGGTATGTAGCACACCCGGAGCAGAATTCTACTTCAGATACATCAGGACTGCAAAGAAACTGCGTTTCACAGGCCTTCGTAAGAGATGTTCCCGGTAGGCTGTAAGAGCGCTGTGCAGAGCGAGTTGTTTCTTAGCTTCCCAAAGAGCTGGAAGCAAGATGCTCTGGGTCCCACCTCGCCCTTTTTTAAGAAGCCTGCACGTTGTGCCTTTGAGCTCTAGGTCAATGTGGCACATCCAGAGCAGAAGTTCCACTTCAGCCAGATCAGGCCTGCAAAGAAACTGCGTTTCACAGGCCTTTGGAAGAGATGTTCCCGGTAGGCTGTAAGAGCACTGTGTGGAGTGAGTTGTTTCTTAGCTTCCCAAAGAGCTGGAAGCAAGATGCTGTGGGGCCCAACTCTCCCTTTGGAAAGAAGCCTGCACGTTGTGCCTTTCAGCTCTAGGGCCATGTGGCACACCCAGAGCAGAAGTTCTACTTCAGCCAGATCAGGCCTGCAAAGAAACTGCGTTTCACAGGCCTTTGTAAGTCATGTTCCCGGTAGGCTGTAAGAGCACTGTGCAGAGCGAGTTGTTTTGTAGGTTCGCAAAGAGCTGGAAGCAAGATGCTGAGGGGCCCAACTCGCCCTTTGGAAAGAACCCTGCACGTTGTCCCTTTCAGCTCTAGGGCAAAGTAGCAGACCCAGAGCAGAAGTCCTACTTCAGCCAGATCAAGCCTGCAAAGAAACTGCATTTCACAGGCCTTTGGAAGAGATGTTCCCGGTAGGCTGTAAGAGCACTGTGCAGAGCGAGTTGTTTCTTAGCTTCCCAAAGAGCTGGAAGCAAGATGCTGTGGGGCCCAACTCGCCCTTTGGAAAGAAGCCAGCACGTTGTGCCTTTCAGCTCTAGGGCAAAGTAGCACACCCAGAGCAGAAGACCTACTTCAGCCAGATCAGGCCTGCAAAGAAACTGCGTTTCACAGGCCTTTGGAAGAGATGTTCCCACTAGGCTGTAAGAGCACTGTGCAGAGCGAGTTGTTTCTTAGCTTCCCAAAGAGCTGGAAACAAGATGCTGTGGGGCCCAACTCGCCCTTTGGAAAGAAGCCTTCACGTTGTGCCTTTCAGCTCTAGGGCAAAGTAGCACACCCAGAGCAGAAGTCCCACTTCAGCCAGATCAGGCCTGCAAAGAAACTGCGTTTCACAGGCCTTTGTAAGAGATGTTCCCGGTTGGCTGTAAGAGGTCTGCAGAGCGAGTTGTTTCTTAGCTTCCCAAAGAGCTGGATGCAAGAGGCTCTGGGGCCCAACTCGCCCTTTGGAAAGAAGCCTGCACGTTGTGCCTTTCAGCTCTAGGGCCATGTGGCACACCCAGAGCAGAAGTTCTACTTCAGCCAGAACAGGCCTGGAAAGAAACTGCGTTTCACAGGCCTTTGGAAGAGATGCTCCCGGTAGGCTGTAAGAGCACTGTGCAGAGCGAGTTGTTTCTTAGCTGCCGAAAGAGCTGGAAGCTGGACCTGAGGGACTTGTCTACCCTTGTGGAAACAAGGCAGGACTTTGTGCCTTGCAGCTCTAGCGCCATGTAGGACCCGGCAGAGCAGAAGTTCTACTTCAGCCACATCAGGGCTGGGAAGAAACTGCGTTTCACAGGCCTTTGTAAGACTCGTTCCCTGTAGGCTGTAAAACACCAGTGCAGAGCAAGTTGTTTCTTAGCTGCCCAAAGAGGTGGAATCCCCACGCTGTGGGGCCTGTCTGCCCTTGAGGAGTCAAGGCAGGACTTTGAGCCTTGCAACTCTAGGCCAAAGTAGGATATGGCATAGCAGCAGTTCTACCTCAGCGAGATAAGGCCTGCAAAGAAACTGCATTTCTCAGGCCTTTGCAAGAGATGCTCCCAGTTGGCTGTAAGAGAGGTCTGCAGAGCCAGTTGCTTCTTAGCTTCCCAAAGAGCTGGAAGGAAGATGCTGTGGGGCCCAAATCGTCCTTTGGAAAGAAGCCTGCGGATTTTGCCTTTCAGCTCCAGGGCAACGTAGCACACCCAGAGCAGAAGTTCTACTTCAGCCAGATCAGGCCTGCAAAGAAACTGCGTTTCACAGCCCTTTGGAAGAGATGTTCCCGGTAGGCTGTAAGAGCACTGTGCAGAGCGTGTTATTTCTTAGCTGCCGAAAGAGCTGGAATCTGGACCTGAGGGACTTGTCTACCCTTGTGGAAACAAGGCAAGACTTTGTGCCTTGCAGCTCTAGCGCCATGTAGGACCCGGCAGACCAGAAGTTCTACTTCAGCCAGATCAGGGCTGGGAAGAAACTGCGTTTCACAGGCCTTTGGAAGAGATCTTCCCGGTAGGCTGTAAGAGCACTGTGCAGAGCCAGTTGTTTCTTCGCTTCCCAAAGAGCTGGAAGCAAGATGCTCTGAGGCCCAACTCGCCCTTTGGAAAGAAGCCTGCACGTTGTGCCTTTCAGCTCTAGGGCAAAGTAGCACACCCAGAGCAGAAGACCTGCTTCAGCCAGATCAGGCCTGCAAAGAAACTGTGTTTCACGGGCCTTTGGAAGAGATGTAACCACTAGGCTGTAAGAGCACTGTGCAGAGCGAGTTGTTTCTTAGGTTCCCAAAGAGCTGGAAGGAAGATGCTGTGGGGCCCAACTCGCCCTTTGGAAAGAAGCCTGCACGTTGTGCCTTTCAGCTCTAGGGCAAAGTAGCACACCCAGACAAGAAGACTTACTTCAGCCAGATCAGGCCTGCAAAGAAACTGCGTTTCACAGGCCTTTGGAAGAGATGTTCCCACTAGGCTGTAAGAGCACTGTGCAGAGCGAGTTGTTTTGTAGGTTCGCAAAGAGCTGGAAGCAAGATGCTGAGGGGCCCAACTCGCCCTTTGGAAAGAACCCTGCACGTTGTCCCTTTCAGCTCTAGGGCAAAGTAGCAGACCCAGAGCAGAAGTCCTACTTCAGCCAGATCAAGCCTGCAAAGAAACTGCGTTTCACAGGCCTTTGGAAGAGATGTTCCCGGTAGGCTGTAAGAGCACTGTGCAGAGCGAGTTGTTTCTTAGCTTCCCAAAGAGCTGGAAGCAAGATGCTGTGGGGCCCAACTCGCCCTTTGGAAAGAAGCCAGCACGTTGTGCCTTTCAGCTCTAGGGCAAAGTAGCACACCCAGAGCAGAAGTCCTACTTCAGCCAGATCAGGCCTGCAAAGAAACTGCGTTTCACAGGCCTTTGGAAGAGATGTTCCCGGTAGGCTGTAAGAGCACTGTGCAGAGCGAGTTGTTTCTTAGCTTCCCAAAGAGCTGGAAACAAGATGCTGTGGGGCCCAACTCGCCCTTTGGAAAGAAGCCTTCACGTTGTGCCTTTCAGCTCTAGGGCAAAGTAGCACACCCAGAGCAGAAGTCCTACTTCAGCCAGATCAGGCCTGCAAAGAAACTGCGTTTCACAGGCCTTTGTAAGAGATGTTCCCGGTTGGCTGTAAGAGGTCTGCAGAGCGAGTTGTTTCTTAGCTTCCCAAAGAGCTGGATGCAAGAGGCTTTGGGGCCCAACTCGCCCTTTGGAAAGAAGCCTGCACGTTGTGCCTTTCAGCTCTAGGGCCACGTGGCTCACCCAGAGCAGAAGTTCTACTTCAGCCAGAACAGGCCTGGAAAGAAACTGCGTTTCACAGGCCTTTGTAAGAGATGTTCCCGGTAGGCCGTAAGAGCACTGTGCAGAGCGATTTGTTTCTTAGCTGCCGAAAGAGCTGGAAGCTGGACCTGAGGGACTTGTCTACCCTTGTGGAAACAAGGCAGGACTTTGTGCCTTGCAGCTCTAGCGCCATGTAGGACCCAGCAGAGCAGAAGTTCTACTTCAGCCAGATCAGGCCTGGGAAGAAACTGCGTTTCACAGGCCTTTGTAAGACTCGTTCCCTGTAGGCTGTAAAACACCAGTGCAGAGCAAGTTGTTTCTTAGCTGCCCAAAGAGGTGGAAGCCCCACGCTGTGGGGCCTGTCTGCCCTTGAGGAGTCAAGGCAGGACTTTGAGCCTTGCAACTCTAGGCCGATGTAGGACACGGCATAGCAGCAGTTCTACCTCAGCGAGATAAGGCCTGCAAGGAAACTGTATTTCTCAGGCCTTTGCAAGAGATGTTCCCGGTTGGCTGTAAGAGAGGTCTGCAGAGCGAATAGTTTCTTAGCTTCCCAAAGAGCTGGAAGCAAGATGCTTTGGGGCCCAACTCGCCCTTTGGAAAGAAAACTGCGGGTTGTGCCTCTCAGCTCCAGGGCAATGTAGCAAACCCAGAGCAGAAGTTCTACTTCAGCCAGATCAGGCCTGCAAAGAAACTGCGTTTCACAGGTCTTTGGAAGAGATACTCCCGGTAGGCTGTAAGAGCACTGTGCAGAGCGAGTTGTTTCTTAGCTGCCGAAAGAGCTGGAAGCTGGACCTGAGGGACTTGTCTACCCTTGTGGAAACAAGGCAGGACTTTGTGCCTTGCAGCTCCAGCGCCATGTAGGACCCGGCAGAGCAGAAGTTCTACTTCAGCCAGATCAGGGATGGGAAGAAACTGCGTTTCACAGGCCTTTGGAAGAGATGTTCCCACTAGGCTGTAAGAGCACTGTGCAGAGCGAGTTGTTTCTTAGCTTCCCAAAGAGCTGGAAACAAGATGCTGTGGGGCCCAACTCGCCCTTTGGAAAGAAGCCTTCAAGTTGTGCCTTTCAGCTCTAGGGCAAAGTAGCACACCCAGAGCAGAAGTCCCACTTCAGCCAGATCAGGCCTGCAAAGAAACTGCGTTTCACGGGCCTTTGGAAGAGATGTTCCCACTAGGCTGTAAGAGCACTGTGCAGAGCGAGTTGTTTCTTAGCTTCCCAAAGAGCTGGAAGCAAGATGCTGTGGGGCCCAACTCGCCCTTTGGAAAGAAGCCTGCACGTTGTGCCTTTCAGCTCTAGGGCAAAGTAGCACACCCAGACCAGAAGACTTACTTCACCCAGATCAGGCCTGCAAAGAAACTGCGTTTCACATTCCTTTGGAAGAGATGTTCTCACTTGGTTGGAAGAGCACTGTGCAGAGCGAGTTGTTTCTTCGCTTCCCAAAGAGCTGGAAGCAAGATGCTCTGAGGCCCAACTCGCCCTTTGGAAAGAAGCCTGCATGTTGTGCCTTTCAGCTCTAGGACAAAGTAGCACACCCAGAGCAGAAGACCTGCTTCAGCCAGATCAGGCCTGCAAAGAAACTGCGTTTCACGGGCCTTTGGAAGAGATGTAACCACTAGGCTGTAAGAGCACTGTGCAGAGCGAGTTGTTTCTTAGGTTCCCAAAGAGCTGGAAGGAAGATGCTGTGGGGCCCAACTCGCCCTTTGGAAAGAAGCCTGCACGTTGTGCCTTTCAGCTCTAGGGCAAAGTAGCACACCCAGACAAGAAGACTTACTTCAGCCAGTTCAGGCCTGCAAAGAAACTGCGTTTCACAGGCCTTTGGAAGAGATGTTCCCACTAGGCTGTAAGAGCACTGTGCAGAGCGAGTTGTTTTGTAGGTTCGCAAAGAGCTGGAAGCAAGATGCTGAGGGGCCCAACTCGCCCTTTGGAAAGAACCCTGCACGTTGTCCCTTTCAGCTCTAGGGCAAAGTAGCAGACCCAGAGCAGAAGTCCTACTTCAGCCAGATCAAGCCTGCAAAGAAACTGCATTTCACAGGCCTTTGGAAGAGATGTTCCCGGTAGGCTGTAAGAGCACTGTGCAGAGCGAGTTGTTTCTTAGCTTCCCAAAGAGCTGGAAGCAAGATGCTGTGGGGCCCAACTCGCCCTTTGGAAAGAAGCCAGCACGTTGTGCCTTTCAGCTCTAGGGCAAAGTAGCACACCCAGAGCAGAAGACCTACTTCAGCCAGATCAGGCCTGCAAAGAAACTGCGTTTCACAGGCCTTTGGAAGAGATGTTCCCGGTAGGCTGTAAGAGCACTGTGCAGAGCGAGTTGTTTCTTAGCTTCCCAAAGAGCTGGAAACAAGATGCTGTGGGGCCCAACTCGCCCTTTGGAAAGAAGCCTGCACGTTGTGCCTTTCAGCTCTAGGGCAAAGTAGCACACCCAGAGCAGAAGTCCCACTTCAGCCAGATCAGGCCTGCAAAGAAACTGCGTTTCACAGGCCTTTGTAAGAGATGTTCCCGGTTGGCTGTAAGAGGTCTGCAGAGCGAGTTGTTTCTTAGCTTCCCAAAGAGCTGGATGCAAGAGGCTTTGGGGCCCAACTCGCCCTTTGGAAAGAAGCCTGCAGGTTGTGCCTTTCAGCTCTAGGGCCATGTGGCACACCCAGAGCAGAAGTTCTACTTCAGCCAGAACAGGCCTGGAAAGAAACTGCGTTTCACAGGCCTTTGTAAGAGATGTTCCCGGTAGGCTGTAAGAGCACTGTGCAGAGCGAGTTGTTTCTTAGCTGCCGAAAGAGCTGGAATCTGGACCTGAGGGACTTGTCTACCCTTGTGGAAACAAGGCAAGACTTTGTGCCTTGCAGGTCTAGCGCCATGTAGGACCCGGCAGAGCAGAAGTTCTACTTCAGCCAGATCAGGGCTGGGAAGAAACTGCGTTTCACAGGCCTTTGGAAGAGATGTTCCCGAAGGCTGTAAGAGCACTGTGCAGAGCGAGTTGTTTCTTAGCTTCCCAAAGAGCTGGAAGCAAGATGCTCTGGGTCCCAACTCGCCCTTTGGAAAGAAGCCTGCACGTTGTGCCTTTCAGCTCTAGGGCCATGTGGCCCAACCAGAGCAGAAGTTCTACTTCAGCCAGATCAGGCCTGCAAAGAAACTGCGTTTAACAGGCCTTTGGAAGAGATGTTCACGGTAGGCTGTAAGAGCACTGTGCAGAGCGAGTTGTTTCTTCGCTTCACAAAGAGGTGGAAGCAAGATTCTCTGGGCCCCAAATCTCCCTTTGGAACTGAGACTGCACGTTGTGCCTTTCAGCTCTAGGGCAATGTAGCACACCCAGAGCAGAAGTTCTACTTCAGCCAGATCAGGCCTGCAAAGAAACTGCGTTTCACAGGCCTTTGTAAGAGATGTTCCCGGTAGGCTGTAAGAGCACTGTGCAGAGCGAGTTGTTTCTCAGCTTCCAAAGAGCTGGAAGCAAGATGCTTTGGGGACCAACTCGCCCTTTGGATAGGAGACTGCACGTTGTGTCTTTCAGCTCTTGGGGTATGTAGCACACCCGGAGCAGAATTCTACTTCAGATACATCAGGACTGCAAAGAAACTGCGTTTCACAGGCCTTCGTAAGAGATGTTCCCGGTAGGCTGTAAGAGCGCTGTGCAGAGCGAGTTGTTTCTTAGCTTCCCAAAGAGCTGGAAGCAAGATGCTCTGGGTCCCACCTCGCCCTTTTTTAAGAAGCCTGCACGTTGTGCCTTTGAGCTCTAGGTCAATGTGGCACATCCAGAGCAGAAGTTCCACTTCAGCCAGATCAGGCCTGCAAAGAAACTGCGTTTCACAGGCCTTTGGAAGAGATGTTCCCGGTAGGCTGTAAGAGCACTGTGTGGAGTGAGTTGTTTCTTAGCTTCCCAAAGAGCTGGAAGCAAGATGCTGTGGGGCCCAACTCTCCCTTTGGAAAGAAGCCTGCACGTTGTGCCTTTCAGCTCTAGGGCCATGTGGCACACCCAGAGCAGAAGTTCTACTTCAGCCAGATCAGGCCTGCAAAGAAACTGCGTTTCACAGGCCTTTGTAAGTCATGTTCCCGGTAGGCTGTAAGAGCACTGTGCAGAGCGAGTTGTTTTGTAGGTTCGCAAAGAGCTGGAAGCAAGATGCTGAGGGGCCCAACTCGCCCTTTGGAAAGAACCCTGCACGTTGTCCCTTTCAGCTCTAGGGCAAAGTAGCAGACCCAGAGCAGAAGTCCTACTTCAGCCAGATCAAGCCTGCAAAGAAACTGCATTTCACAGGCCTTTGGAAGAGATGTTCCCGGTAGGCTGTAAGAGCACTGTGCAGAGCGAGTTGTTTCTTAGCTTCCCAAAGAGCTGGAAGCAAGATGCTGTGGGGCCCAACTCGCCCTTTGGAAAGAAGCCAGCACGTTGTGCCTTTCAGCTCTAGGGCAAAGTAGCACACCCAGAGCAGAAGACCTACTTCAGCCAGATCAGGCCTGCAAAGAAACTGCGTTTCACAGGCCTTTGGAAGAGATGTTCCCACTAGGCTGTAAGAGCACTGTGCAGAGCGAGTTGTTTCTTAGCTTCCCAAAGAGCTGGAAACAAGATGCTGTGGGGCCCAACTCGCCCTTTGGAAAGAAGCCTTCACGTTGTGCCTTTCAGCTCTAGGGCAAAGTAGCACACCCAGAGCAGAAGTCCCACTTCAGCCAGATCAGGCCTGCAAAGAAACTGCGTTTCACAGGCCTTTGTAAGAGATGTTCCCGGTTGGCTGTAAGAGGTCTGCAGAGCGAGTTGTTTCTTAGCTTCCCAAAGAGCTGGATGCAAGAGGCTCTGGGGCCCAACTCGCCCTTTGGAAAGAAGCCTGCACGTTGTGCCTTTCAGCTCTAGGGCCATGTGGCACACCCAGAGCAGAAGTTCTACTTCAGCCAGAACAGGCCTGGAAAGAAACTGCGTTTCACAGGCCTTTGGAAGAGATGCTCCCGGTAGGCTGTAAGAGCACTGTGCAGAGCGAGTTGTTTCTTAGCTGCCGAAAGAGCTGGAAGCTGGACCTGAGGGACTTGTCTACCCTTGTGGAAACAAGGCAGGACTTTGTGCCTTGCAGCTCTAGCGCCATGTAGGACCCGGCAGAGCAGAAGTTCTACTTCAGCCACATCAGGGCTGGGAAGAAACTGCGTTTCACAGGCCTTTGTAAGACTCGTTCCCTGTAGGCTGTAAAACACCAGTGCAGAGCAAGTTGTTTCTTAGCTGCCCAAAGAGGTGGAATCCCCACGCTGTGGGGCCTGTCTGCCCTTGAGGAGTCAAGGCAGGACTTTGAGCCTTGCAACTCTAGGCCGAAGTAGGATATGGCATAGCAGCAGTTCTACCTCAGCGAGATAAGGCCTGCAAAGAAACTGCATTTCTCAGGCCTTTGCAAGAGATGCTCCCAGTTGGCTGTAAGAGAGGTCTGCAGAGCCAGTTGCTTCTTAGCTTCCCAAAGAGCTGGAAGGAAGATGCTGTGGGGCCCAAATCGTCCTTTGGAAAGAAGCCTGCGGATTTTGCCTTTCAGCTCCAGGGCAACGTAGCACACCCAGAGCAGAAGTTCTACTTCAGCCAGATCAGGCCTGCAAAGAAACTGCGTTTCACAGCCCTTTGGAAGAGATGTTCCCGGTAGGCTGTAAGAGCACTGTGCAGAGCGTGTTATTTCTTAGCTGCCGAAAGAGCTGGAATCTGGACCTGAGGGACTTGTCTACCCTTGTGGAAACAAGGCAAGACTTTGTGCCTTGCAGCTCTAGCGCCATGTAGGACCCGGCAGACCAGAAGTTCTACTTCAGCCAGATCAGGGCTGGGAAGAAACTGCGTTTCACAGGCCTTTGGAAGAGATCTTCCCGGTAGGCTGTAAGAGCACTGTGCAGAGCGAGTTGTTTCTTCGCTTCCCAAAGAGCTGGAAGCAAGATGCTCTGAGGCCCAACTCGCCCTTTGGAAAGAAGCCTGCACGTTGTGCCTTTCAGCTCTAGGGCAAAGTAGCACACCCAGAGCAGAAGACCTGCTTCAGCCAGATCAGGCCTGCAAAGAAACTGTGTTTCACGGGCCTTTGGAAGAGATGTAACCACTAGGCTGTAAGAGCACTGTGCAGAGCGAGTTGTTTCTTAGGTTCCCAAAGAGCTGGAAGGAAGATGCTGTGGGGCCCAACTCGCCCTTTGGAAAGAAGCCTGCACGTTGTGCCTTTCAGCTCTAGGGCAAAGTAGCACACCCAGACAAGAAGACTTACTTCAGCCAGATCAGGCCTGCAAAGAAACTGCGTTACACAGGCCTTTGGAAGAGATGTTCCCACTAGGCTGTAAGAGCACTGTGCAGAGCGAGTTGTTTTGTAGGTTCGCAAAGAGCTGGAAGCAAGATGCTGAGGGGCCCAACTCGCCCTTTGGAAAGAACCCTGCACGTTGTCCCTTTCAGCTCTAGGGCAAAGTAGCAGACCCAGAGCAGAAGTCCTACTTCAGCCAGATCAAGCCTGCAAAGAAACTGCGTTTCACAGGCCTTTGGAAGAGATGTTCCCGGTAGGCTGTAAGAGCACTGTGCAGAGCGAGTTGTTTCTTAGCTTCCCAAAGAGCTGGAAGCAAGATGCTGTGGGGCCCAACTCGCCCTTTGGAAAGAAGCCAGCACGTTTTGCCTTTCAGCTCTAGGGCAAAGTAGCACACCCAGAGCAGAAGTCCTACTTCAGCCAGATCAGGCCTGCAAAGAAACTGCGTTTCACAGGCCTTTGGAAGAGATGTTCCCGGTAGGCTGTAAGAGCACTGTGCAGAGCGAGTTGTTTCTTAGCTTCCCAAAGAGCTGGAAACAAGATGCTGTGGGGCCCAACTCGCCCTTTGGAAAGAAGCCAGCACGTTGTGCCTTTCAGCTCTAGGGCAAAGTAGCACACCCAGAGCAGAAGTCCCACTTCAGCCAGATCAGGCCTGCAAAGAAACTGCGTTTCACAGGCCTTTGTAAGAGATGTTCCCGGTTGGCTGTAAGAGGTCTGCAGAGCGAGTTGTTTCTTAGCTTCCCAAAGAGCTGGATGCAAGAGGCTCTGGGGCCCAACTCGCCCTTTGGAAAGAAGCCTGCACGTTGTGCCTTTCAGCTCTAGGGCCATGTGGCACACCCAGAGCAGAAGTTCTACTTCAGCCAGAACAGGCCTGGAAAGAAACTGCGTTTCACAGGCCTTTGGAAGAGATGTTCCCGGTAGGCCGTAAGAGCACTGTGCAGAGCGATTTGTTTCTTAGCTGCCGAAAGAGCTGGAAGCTGGACCTGAGGGACTTGTCTACCCTTGTGGAAACAAGGCAGGACTTTGTGCCTTGCAGCTCTAGCGCCATGTAGGACCCAGCAGAGCAGAAGTTCTACTTCAGCCAGATCAGGCCTGGGAAGAAACTGCGTTTCACAGGCCTTTGTAAGACTCGTTCCCTGTAGGCTGTAAAACACCAGTGCAGAGCAAGTTGTTTCTTAGCTGCCCAAAGAGGTGGAAGCCCCACGCTGTGGGGCCTGTCTGCCCTTGAGGAGTCAAGGCAGGACTTTGAGCCTTGCAACTCTAGGCCGATGTAGGACACGGCATAGCAGCAGTTCTACCTCAGCGAGATAAGGCCTGCAAGGAAACTGTATTTCTCAGGCCTTTGCAAGAGATGTTCCCGGTTGGCTGTAAGAGAGGTCTGCAGAGCGAATAGTTTCTTAGCTTCCCAAAGAGCTGGAAGCAAGATGCTTTGGGGCCCAACTCGCCCTTTGGAAAGAAAACTGCGGGTTGTGCCTCTCAGCTCCAGAGCAATGTAGCAAACCCAGAGCAGAAGTTCTACTTCAGCCAGATCAGGCCTGCAAAGAAACTGCGTTTCACAGGTCTTTGGAAGAGATGCTCCCGGTAGGCTGTAAGAGCACTGTGCAGAGCGAGTTGTTTCTTAGCTGCCGAAAGAGCTGGAAGCTGGACCTGAGGGACTTGTCTACCCTTGTGGAAACAAGGCAGGACTTTGTGCCTTGCAGCTCCAGCGCCATGTAGGACCCGGCAGAGCAGAAGTTCTACTTCAGCCAGATCAGGGATGGGAAGAAACTGCGTTTCACAGGCCTTTGGAAGAGATGTTCCCGGTAGGCTGTAAGAGCACTGTGTGGAGTGAGTTGTTTCTTAGCTTCCCAAAGAGCTGGAAGCAAGATGCTGTGGGGCCCAACTCTCCCTTTGGAAAGAAGCCTGCACGTTGTGCCTTTCAGCTCTAGGGCCATGTGGCACACCCAGAGCAGAAGTTCTACTTCAGCCAGATCAGGCCTGCAAAGAAACTGCGTTTCACAGGCCTTTGTAAGTCATGTTCCCGGTAGGCTGTAAGAGCACTGTGCAGAGCGAGTTGTTTTGTAGGTTCGCAAAGAGCTGGAAGCAAGATGCTGAGGGGCCCAACTCGCCCTTTGGAAAGAACCCTGCACGTTGTCCCTTTCAGCTCTAGGGCAAAGTAGCAGACCCAGAGCAGAAGTCCTACTTCAGCCAGATCAAGCCTGCAAAGAAACTGCATTTCACAGGCCTTTGGAAGAGATGTTCCCGGTAGGCTGTAAGAGCACTGTGCAGAGCGAGTTGTTTCTTAGCTTCCCAAAGAGCTGGAAGCAAGATGCTGTGGGGCCCAACTCGCCCTTTGGAAAGAAGCCAGCACGTTGTGCCTTTCAGCTCTAGGGCAAAGTAGCACACCCAGAGCAGAAGACCTACTTCAGCCAGATCAGGCCTGCAAAGAAACTGCGTTTCACAGGCCTTTGGAAGAGATGTTCCCACTAGGCTGTAAGAGCACTGTGCAGAGCGAGTTGTTTCTTAGCTTCCCAAAGAGCTGGAAACAAGATGCTGTGGGGCCCAACTCGCCCTTTGGAAAGAAGCCTTCACGTTGTGCCTTTCAGCTCTAGGGCAAAGTAGCACACCCAGAGCAGAAGTCCCACTTCAGCCAGATCAGGCCTGCAAAGAAACTGCGTTTCACAGGCCTTTGTAAGAGATGTTCCCGGTTGGCTGTAAGAGGTCTGCAGAGCGAGTTGTTTCTTAGCTTCCCAAAGAGCTGGATGCAAGAGGCTCTGGGGCCCAACTCGCCCTTTGGAAAGAAGCCTGCACGTTGTGCCTTTCAGCTCTAGGGCCATGTGGCACACCCAGAGCAGAAGTTCTACTTCAGCCAGAACAGGCCTGGAAAGAAACTGCGTTTCACAGTTCTTTGTAAGAGATGTTCCCGGTAGGCTGTAAGAGCAATGTGCAGAGCGAGTTGTTTCTTAGCTGCCGAAAGAGCTGGAATCTGGACCTGAGGGACTTGTCTACCCTTGTGGAAACAAGGCAAGACTTTGTGCCTTGCAGCTCTAGCGCCATGTAGGACCCGGCAGAGCAGAAGTTCTACTTCAGCCAGATCAGGGCTGGGAAGAAACTGCGTTTCACAGGCCTTTGGAAGAGATGTTCCCGGTAGGCTGTAAGAGCACTGTGCAGAGCGAGTTGTTTCTTAGCTTCCCAAAGAGCTAGAAGCAAGATGCTCTGGGTCCCAACACGCCCTTTGGAAAGAAGCCTGCACGTTGTGCCTTTCAGCTCTAGGGCCATGTGGCCCAACCAGAGCAGAAGTTCTACTTCAGCCAGATCAGGCCTGCAAAGAAACTGCGTTTAACAGGCCTTTGGAAGAGATGTTCACGGTAGGCTGTAAGAGCACTGTGCAGAGCGAGTTGTTTCTTCGCTTCACAAAGAGGTGGAAGCAAGATTCTCTGGGCCCCAAATCTCCCTTTGGAACTGAGACTGCACGTTGTGCCTTTCAGCTCTAGGGCAATGTAGCACACCCAGAGCAGAAGTTCTACTTCAGCCAGATCAGGCCTGCAAAGAAACTGCGTTTCACAGGCCTTTGTAAGAGATGTTCCCGGTAGGCTGTAAGAGCACTGTGCAGAGCGAGTTGTTTCTCAGCTTCCAAAGAGCTGGAAGCAAGATGCTTTGGGGACCAACTCGCCCTTTGGATAGGAGACTGCACGTTGTGTCTTTCAGCTCTTGGGGTATGTAGCACACCCGGAGCAGAATTCTACTTCAGATACATCAGGACTGCAAAGAAACTGCGTTTCACAGGCCTTCGTAAGAGATGTTCCCGGTAGGCTGTAAGAGCGCTGTGCAGAGCGAGTTGTTTCTTAGCTTCCCAAAGAGCTGGAAGCAAGATGCTCTGGGTCCCACCTCGCCCTTTTTTAAGAAGCCTGCACGTTGTGCCTTTGAGCTCTAGGTCAATGTGGCACATCCAGAGCAGAAGTTCCACTTCAGCCAGATCAGGCCTGCAAAGAAACTGCGTTTCACAGGCCTTTGGAAGAGATGTTCCCGGTAGGCTGTAAGAGCACTGTGTGGAGTGAGTTGTTTCTTAGCTTCCCAAAGAGCTGGAAGCAAGATGCTGTGGGGCCCAACTCTCCCTTTGGAAAGAAGCCTGCACGTTGTGCCTTTCAGCTCTAGGGCCATGTGGCACACCCAGAGCAGAAGTTCTACTTCAGCCAGATCAGGCCTGCAAAGAAACTGCGTTTCACAGGCCTTTGTAAGTCATGTTCCCGGTAGGCTGTAAGAGCACTGTGCAGAGCGAGTTGTTTTGTAGGTTCGCAAAGAGCTGGAAGCAAGATGCTGAGGGGCCCAACTCGCCCTTTGGAAAGAACCCTGCACGTTGTCCCTTTCAGCTCTAGGGCAAAGTAGCAGACCCAGAGCAGAAGTCCTACTTCAGCCAGATCAAGCCTGCAAAGAAACTGCATTTCACAGGCCTTTGGAAGAGATGTTCCCGGTAGGCTGTAAGAGCACTGTGCAGAGCGAGTTGTTTCTTAGCTTCCCAAAGAGCTGGAAGCAAGATGCTGTGGGGCCCAACTCGCCCTTTGGAAAGAAGCCAGCACGTTGTGCCTTTCAGCTCTAGGGCAAAGTAGCACACCCAGAGCAGAAGACCTACTTCAGCCAGATCAGGCCTGCAAAGAAACTGCGTTTCACAGGCCTTTGGAAGAGATGTTCCCACTAGGCTGTAAGAGCACTGTGCAGAGCGAGTTGTTTCTTAGCTTCCCAAAGAGCTGGAAACAAGATGCTGTGGGGCCCAACTCGCCCTTTGGAAAGAAGCCTTCACGTTGTGCCTTTCAGCTCTAGGGCAAAGTAGCACACCCAGAGCAGAAGTCCCACTTCAGCCAGATCAGGCCTGCAAAGAAACTGCGTTTCACAGGCCTTTGTAAGAGATGTTCCCGGTTGGCTGTAAGAGGTCTGCAGAGCGAGTTGTTTCTTAGCTTCCCAAAGAGCTGGATGCAAGAGGCTCTGGGGCCCAACTCGCCCTTTGGAAAGAAGCCTGCACGTTGTGCCTTTCAGCTCTAGGGCCATGTGGCACACCCAGAGCAGAAGTTCTACTTCAGCCAGAACAGGCCTGGAAAGAAACTGCGTTTCACAGGCCTTTGGAAGAGATGCTCCCGGTAGGCTGTAAGAGCACTGTGCAGAGCGAGTTGTTTCTTAGCTGCCGAAAGAGCTGGAAGCTGGACCTGAGGGACTTGTCTACCCTTGTGGAAACAAGGCAGGACTTTGTGCCTTGCAGCTCTAGCGCCATGTAGGACCCGGCAGAGCAGAAGTTCTACTTCAGCCACATCAGGGCTGGGAAGAAACTGCGTTTCACAGGCCTTTGTAAGACTCGTTCCCTGTAGGCTGTAAAACACCAGTGCAGAGCAAGTTGTTTCTTAGCTGCCCAAAGAGGTGGAATCCCCACGCTGTGGGGCCTGTCTGCCCTTGAGGAGTCAAGGCAGGACTTTGAGCCTTGCAACTCTAGGCCAAAGTAGGATATGGCATAGCAGCAGTTCTACCTCAGCGAGATAAGGCCTGCAAAGAAACTGCATTTCTCAGGCCTTTGCAAGAGATGCTCCCAGTTGGCTGTAAGAGAGGTCTGCAGAGCCAGTTGCTTCTTAGCTTCCCAAAGAGCTGGAAGGAAGATGCTGTGGGGCCCAAATCGTCCTTTGGAAAGAAGCCTGCGGATTTTGCCTTTCAGCTCCAGGGCAACGTAGCACACCCAGAGCAGAAGTTCTACTTCAGCCAGATCAGGCCTGCAAAGAAACTGCGTTTCACAGCCCTTTGGAAGAGATGTTCCCGGTAGGCTGTAAGAGCACTGTGCAGAGCGTGTTATTTCTTAGCTGCCGAAAGAGCTGGAATCTGGACCTGAGGGACTTGTCTACCCTTGTGGAAACAAGGCAAGACTTTGTGCCTTGCAGCTCTAGCGCCATGTAGGACCCGGCAGACCAGAAGTTCTACTTCAGCCAGATCAGGGCTGGGAAGAAACTTCGTTTCACAGGCCTTTGGAAGAGATCTTCCCGGTAGGCTGTAAGAGCACTGTGCAGAGCGAGTTGTTTCTTCGCTTCCCAAAGAGCTGGAAGCAAGATGCTCTGAGGCCCAACTCGCCCTTTGGAAAGAAGCCTGCACGTTGTGCCTTTCAGCTCTAGGGCAAAGTAGCACACCCAGAGCAGAAGACCTGCTTCAGCCAGATCAGGCCTGCAAAGAAACTGTGTTTCACGGGCCTTTGGAAGAGATGTAACCACTAGGCTGTAAGAGCACTGTGCAGAGCGAGTTGTTTCTTAGGTTCCCAAAGAGCTGGAAGGAAGATGCTGTGGGGCCCAACTCGCCCTTTGGAAAGAAGCCTGCACGTTGTGCCTTTCAGCTCTAGGGCAAAGTAGCACACCCAGACAAGAAGACTTACTTCAGCCAGATCAGGCCTGCAAAGAAACTGCGTTTCACAGGCCTTTGGAAGAGATGTTCCCACTAGTCTGTAAGAGCACTGTGCAGAGCGAGTTGTTTTGTAGGTTCGCAAAGAGCTGGAAGCAAGATGCTGAGGGGCCCAACTCGCCCTTTGGAAAGAACCCTGCACGTTGTCCCTTTCAGCTCTAGGGCAAAGTAGCAGACCCAGAGCAGAAGTCCTACTTCAGCCAGATCAAGCCTGCAAAGAAACTGCGTTTCACAGGCCTTTGGAAGAGATGTTCCCGGTAGGCTGTAAGAGCACTGTGCAGAGCGAGTTGTTTCTTCGCTTCCCAAAGAGCTGGAAGCAAGATGCTGTGGGGCCCAACTCGCCCTTTGGAAAGAAGCCAGCACGTTGTGCCTTTCAGCTCTAGGGCAAAGTAGCACACCCAGAGCAGAAGTCCTACTTCAGCCAGATCAGGCCTGCAAAGAAACTGCGTTTCACAGGCCTTTGGAAGAGATGTTCCCGGTAGGCTGTAAGAGCACTGTGCAGAGCGAGTTGTTTCTTAGCTTCCCAAAGAGCTGGAAACAAGATGCTGTGGGGCCCAACTCGCCCTTTGGAAAGAAGCCTGCACGTTGTGCCTTTCAGCTCTAGGGCAAAGTAGCACACCCAGAGCAGAAGTCCCACTTCAGCCAGATCAGGCCTGCAAAGAAACTGCGTTTCACAGGCCTTTGTAAGAGATGTTCCCGGTTGGCTGTAAGAGGTCTGCAGAGCGAGTTGTTTCTTAGCTTCCCAAAGAGCTGGATGCAAGAGGCTTTGGGGCCCAACTCGCCCTTTGGAAAGAAGCCTGCACGTTGTGCCTTTCAGCTCTAGGGCCACGTGGCTCACCCAGAGCAGAAGTTCTACTTCAGCCAGAACAGGCCTGGAAAGAAACTGCGTTTCACAGGCCTTTGTAAGAGATGTTCCTGGTAGGCCGTAAGAGCACTGTGCAGAGCGATTTGTTTCTTAGCTGCCGAAAGAGCTGGAAGCTGGACCTGAGGGACTTGTCTACCCTTGTGGAAACAAGGCAGGACTTTGTGCCTTGCAGCTCTAGCGCCATGTAGGACCCAGCAGAGCAGAAGTTCTACTTCAGCCAGATCAGGCCTGGGAAGAAACTGCGTTTCACAGGCCTTTGTAAGACTCGTTCCCTGTAGGCTGTAAAACACCAGTGCAGAGCAAGTTGTTTCTTAGCTGCCCAAAGAGGTGGAAGCCCCACGCTGTGGGGCCTGTCTGCCCTTGAGGAGTCAAGGCAGGACTTTGAGCCTTGCAACTCTAGGCCGATGTAGGACACGGCATAGCAGCAGTTCTACCTCAGCGAGATAAGGCCTGCAAGGAAACTGTATTTCTCAGGCCTTTGCAAGAGATGTTCCCGGTTGGCTGTAAGAGAGGTCTGCAGAGCGAATAGTTTCTTAGCTTCCCAAAGAGCTGGAAGCAAGATGCTTTGGGGCCCAACTCGCCCTTTGGAAAGAAAACTGCGGGTTGTGCCTCTCAGCTCCAGGGCAATGTAGCAAACCCAGAGCAGAAGTTCTACTTCAGCCAGATCAGGCCTGCAAAGAAACTGCGTTTCACAGGTCTTTGGAAGAGATGCTCCCGGTAGGCTGTAAGAGCACTGTGCAGAGCGAGTTGTTTCTTAGCTGCCGAAAGAGCTGGAAGCTGGACCTGAGGGACTTGTCTACCCTTGTGGAAACAAGGCAGGACTTTGTGCCTTGCAGCTCCAGCGCCATGTAGGACCCGGCAGAGCAGAAGTTCTACTTCAGCCAGATCAGGGATGGGAAGAAACTGCGTTTCACAGGCCTTTGGAAGAGATGTTCCCGGTAGGCTGTAAGAGCACTGTCCAGAGCGAGTTGTTTCTTCGCTTCCCAAAGAGCTGGAAGCAAGATGCTCTGAGGCCCAACTCGCCCTTTGGAAAGAAGCCTGCACGTTGTGCCTTTCAGCTCTAGGGCAAAGTAGCACACCCAGACCAGAAGACTTACTTCACCCAGATCAGGCCTGCAAAGAAACTGCGTTTCACATTCCTTTGGAAGAGATGTTCTCACTTGGTTGGAAGAGCACTGTGCAGAGCGAGTTGTTTCTTAGCTTCCCAAAGAGCTGGAAGCAAGATGCTGTGGGGCCCAACTCGCCCTTTGGAAAGAAGCCAGCACGTTGTGCCTTTCAGCTCTAGGGCAAAGTAGCACACCCAGAGCAGAAGTCCTACTTCAGCCAGATCAAGCCTGCAAAGAAACTGCGTTTCAGAGGCCTTTGGAAGAGATGTTCCCGGTAGGCTGTAAGAGCACTGTGCAGAGCGAGTTGTTTCTTAGCTTCCCAAAGAGCTGGAAGCAAGATGCTGTGGGGCCCAACTCGCCCTTTGGAAAGAAGCCAGCACATTGTGCCTTTCAGCTCTAGGGCAAAGTAGCACACCCAGAGCAGAAGTCCTACTTCAGCCAGATCAGGCCTGCAAAGAAACTGCGTTTCACAGGCCTTTGGAAGAGATGTTCCCGGTAGGCTGTAAGAGCACTGTGCAGAGCGAGTTGTTTCTTAGCTGCCGAAAGAGCTGGAAGCTGGACCTGAGGGACTTGTCTACCCTTGTGGAAACAAGGCAGGACTTTTTGCCTTGCAGCTCCAGCGCCATGTAGGACCCGGCAGAGCAGAAGTTCTACTTCAGCCAGATCAGGGATGGGAAGAAACTGCGTTTCACAGGCCTTTGGAAGAGATGTTCCCGGTAGGCTGTAAGAGCACTGTGCAGAGCGAGTTGTTTCTTTGCTTCCCAAAGAGCTGGAAGCAAGATGCTCTGAGGCCCAACTCTCCCTTTGGAAAGAAGCCAGCACGTTGTGCCTTTCAGCTCTAGGGCAAAGTAGCACACCCAGAGCAGAAGTCCTACTTCAGCCAGATCAGACCTGCAAAGAAACTGCGTTTCACAGGCCTTTGGAAGAGATGTTCCCGGTAGGCTGTAAGAGCACTGTGCAGAGCGAGTTGTTTCTTAGCTTCCCAAAGAGCTGGAAACAAGATGCTGTGGGGCCCAAGTCGCCCTTTAGAAAGCAGCCTGCACGTTGTGCCTTTCAGCTCTAGGGCAAAGTAGCACACCCAGAGCAGAAGTCCTACTTCAGCCAGATCAGGCCTGCAAAGAAACTGCGTTTCACAGGCCTTTGGAAGACATGCACCCGGTAGGCTGTAAGAGCACTGTGCAGAGCGAGTTGTTTCTTCGCTTCACAAAGAGGTGGAAGCAAGATTCTCTGGGCCCCAAATCTCCCTTTGGAACTGAGACTGCACGTTGTGCCTTTCAGCTCTAGGGCAATGTAGCACACCCAGAGCAGAAGTTCTACTTCAGCCAGATCAGGCCTGCAAAGAAACTGCGTTTCACAGGCCTTTGTAAGAGATGTTCCCGGTAGGCTGTAAGAGCACTGTGCAGAGCGAGTTGTTTCTCAGCTTCCAAAGAGCTGGAAGCAAGATGCTTTGGGGACCAACTCGCCCTTTGGATAGGAGACTGCACGTTGTGTCTTTCAGCTCTTGGGGTATGTAGCACACCCGGAGCAGAATTCTACTTCAGATACATCAGGACTGCAAAGAAACTGCGTTTCACAGGCCTTCGTAAGAGATGTTCCCGGTAGGCTGTAAGAGCGCTGTGCAGAGCGAGTTGTTTCTTAGCTTCCCAAAGAGCTGGAAGCAAGATGCTCTGGGTCCCACCTCGCCCTTTTTTAAGAAGCCTGCACGTTGTGCCTTTGAGCTCTAGGTCAATGTGGCACATCCAGAGCAGAAGTTCCACTTCAGCCAGATCAGGCCTGCAAAGAAACTGCGTTTCACAGGCCTTTGGAAGAGATGTTCCCGGTAGGCTGTAAGAGCACTGTGTGGAGTGAGTTGTTTCTTAGCTTCCCAAAGAGCTGGAAGCAAGATGCTGTGGGGCCCAACTCTCCCTTTGGAAAGAAGCCTGCACGTTGTGCCTTTCAGCTCTAGGGCCATGTGGCACACCCAGAGCAGAAGTTCTACTTCAGCCAGATCAGGCCTGCAAAGAAACTGCGTTTCACAGGCCTTTGTAAGTCATGTTCCCGGTAGGCTGTAAGAGCACTGTGCAGAGCGAGTTGTTTTGTAGGTTCGCAAAGAGCTGGAAGCAAGATGCTGAGGGGCCCAACTCGCCCTTTGGAAAGAACCCTGCACGTTGTCCCTTTCAGCTCTAGGGCAAAGTAGCAGACCCAGAGCAGAAGTCCTACTTCAGCCAGATCAAGCCTGCAAAGAAACTGCATTTCACAGGCCTTTGGAAGAGATGTTCCCGGTAGGCTGTAAGAGCACTGTGCAGAGCGAGTTGTTTCTTAGCTTCCCAAAGAGCTGGAAGCAAGATGCTGTGGGGCCCAACTCGCCCTTTGGAAAGAAGCCAGCACGTTGTGCCTTTCAGCTCTAGGGCAAAGTAGCACACCCAGAGCAGAAGACCTACTTCAGCCAGATCAGGCCTGCAAAGAAACTGCGTTTCACAGGCCTTTGGAAGAGATGTTCCCACTAGGCTGTAAGAGCACTGTGCAGAGCGAGTTGTTTCTTAGCTTCCCAAAGAGCTGGAAACAAGATGCTGTGGGGCCCAACTCGCCCTTTGGAAAGAAGCCTTCACGTTGTGCCTTTCAGCTCTAGGGCAAAGTAGCACACCCAGAGCAGAAGTCCCACTTCAGCCAGATCAGGCCTGCAAAGAAACTGCGTTTCACAGGCCTTTGTAAGAGATGTTCCCGGTTGGCTGTAAGAGGTCTGCAGAGCGAGTTGTTTCTTAGCTTCCCAAAGAGCTGGATGCAAGAGGCTCTGGGGCCCAACTCGCCCTTTGGAAAGAAGCCTGCACGTTGTGCCTTTCAGCTCTAGGGCCATGTGGCACACCCAGAGCAGAAGTTCTACTTCAGCCAGATCAGGCCTGCAAAGAAACTGCGTTTCACAGGCCTTTGGAAGAGATGTTCCCGGTAGGCTGTAAGAGCAATGTGCAGAGCGAGTTGTTTCTTAGCTGCCGAAAGAGCTGGAATCTGGACCTGAGGGACTTGTCTACCCTTGTGGAAACAAGGCAAGACTTTGTGCCTTGCAGGTCTAGCGCCATGTAGGACCCGGCAGAGCAGAAGTTCTACTTCAGCCAGATCAGGGCTGGGAAGAAACTGCGTTTCACAGGCCTTTGGAAGAGATGTTCCCGGTAGGCTGTAAGAGCACTGTGCAGAGCGAGTTGTTTCTTAGCTTCCCAAAGAGCTAGAAGCAAGATGCTCTGGGTCCCAAGTCGCCCTTTGGAAAGAAGCCTGCACGTTGTGCCTTTCAGCTCTAGGGCCATGTGGCCCAACCAAAGCAGAAGTTCTACTTCAGCCAGATCAGGCCTGCAAAGAAACTGCGTTTAACAGGCCTTTGGAAGAGATGTTCACGGTAGGCTGTAAGAGCACTGTGCAGAGCGAGTTGTTTCTTAGCTTCCCAAAGAGCTGGAAGCAAGATGCTGTGGGGCCCAACTCGCCCTTTGGAAAGAAGCCTTCACGTTGTGCCTTTCAGCTCTAGGGCAAAGTAGCACACCCAGAGCAGAAGTCCCACTTCAGCCAGATCAGGCCTGCAAAGAAACTGCGTTTCACAGGCCTTTGTAAGAGATGTTCCCGGTTGGCTGTAAGAGGTCTGCAGAGCGAGTTGTTTCTTAGCTTCCCAAAGAGCTGGATGCAAGAGGCTCTGGGGCCCAACTCGCCCTTTGGAAAGAAGCCTGCACGTTGTGCCTTTCAGCTCTAGGGCCATGTGGCACACCCAGAGCAGAAGTTCTACTTCAGCCAGAACAGGCCTGGAAAGAAACTGCGTTTCACAGGCCTTTGGAAGAGATGCTCCCGGTAGGCTGTAAGAGCACTGTGCAGAGCGAGTTGTTTCTTAGCTGCCGAAAGAGCTGGAAGCTGGACCTGAGGGACTTGTCTACCCTTGTGGAAACAAGGCAGGACTTTGTGCCTTGCAGCTCTAGCGCCATGTAGGACCCGGCAGAGCAGAAGTTCTACTTCAGCCACATCAGGGCTGGGAAGAAACTGCGTTTCACAGGCCTTTGTAAGACTCGTTCCCTGTAGGCTGTAAAACACCAGTGCAGAGCAAGTTGTTTCTTAGCTGCCCAAAGAGGTGGAATCCCCACGCTGTGGGGCCTGTCTGCCCTTGAGGAGTCAAGGCAGGACTTTGAGCCTTGCAACTCTAGGCCGAAGTAGGATATGGCATAGCAGCAGTTCTACCTCAGCGAGATAAGGCCTGCAAAGAAACTGCATTTCTCAGGCCTTTGCAAGAGATGCTCCCAGTTGGCTGTAAGAGAGGTCTGCAGAGCCAGTTGCTTCTTAGCTTCCCAAAGAGCTGGAAGGAAGATGCTATGGGGCCCAAATCGTCCTTTGGAAAGAAGCCTGCGGATTGTGCCTTTCAGCTCCAGGGCAACGTAGCACACCCAGAGCAGAAGTTCTACTTCAGCCAGATCAGGCCTGCAAAGAAACTGCGTTTCACAGCCCTTTGGAAGAGATGTTCCCGGTAGGCTGTAAGAGCACTGTGCAGAGCGTGTTATTTCTTAGCTGCCGAAAGAGCTGGAATCTGGACCTGAGGGACTTGTCTACCCTTGTGGAAACAAGGCAAGACTTTGTGCCTTGCAGCTCTAGCGCCATGTAGGACCCGGCAGACCAGAAGTTCTACTTCAGCCAGATCAGGGCTGGGAAGAAACTGCGTTTCACAGGCCTTTGGAAGAGATCTTCCCGGTAGGCTGTAAGAGCACTGTGCAGAGCGAGTTGTTTCTTCGCTTCCCAAAGAGCTGGAAGCAAGATGCTCTGAGGCCCAACTCGCCCTTTGGAAAGAAGCCTGCACGTTGTGCCTTTCAGCTCTAGGACAAAGTAGCACACCCAGAGCAGAAGACCTGCTTCAGCCAGATCAGGCCTGCAAAGAAACTGCGTTTCACGGGCCTTTGGAAGAGATGTAACCACTAGGCTGTAAGAGCACTGTGCAGAGCGAGTTGTTTCTTAGGTTCCCAAAGAGCTGGAAGGAAGATGCTGTGGGGCCCAACTCGCCCTTTGGAAAGAAGCCTGCACGTTGTGCCTTTCAGCTCTAGGGCAAAGTAGCACACCCAGACAAGAAGACTTACTTCAGCCAGATCAGGCCTGCAAAGAAACTGCGTTTCACAGGCCTTTGGAAGAGATGTTCCCACTAGGCTGTAAGAGCACTGTGCAGAGCGAGTTGTTTTGTAGGTTCGCAAAGAGCTGGAAGCAAGATGCTGAGGGGCCCAACTCGCCCTTTGGAAAGAACCCTGCACGTTGTCCCTTTCAGCTCTAGGGCAAAGTAGCAGACCCAGAGCAGAAGTCCTACTTCAGCCAGATCAAGCCTGCAAAGAAACTGCATTTCACAGGCCTTTGGAAGAGATGTTCCCGGTAGGCTGTAGGAGCACTGTGCAGAGCGAGTTGTTTCTTAGCTTCCCAAAGAGCTGGAAGCAAGATGCTGTGGGGCCCAACTCGCCCTTTGGAAAGAAGCCAGCACGTTGTGCCTTTCAGCTCTAGGGCAAAGTAGCACACCCAGAGCAGAAGACCTACTTCAGCCAGATCAGGCCTGCAAAGAAACTGCGTTTCACAGGCCTTTGTAAGAGATGTTCCCGGTTGGCTGTAAGAGGTCTGCAGAGCGAGTTGTTTCTTAGCTTCCCAAAGAGCTGGATGCAAGAGGCTTTGGGGCCCAACTCGCCCTTTGGAAAGAAGCCTGCACGTTGTGCCTTTCAGCTCTAGGGCCATGTGGCACACCCAGAGCAGAAGTTCTACTTCAGCCAGAACAGGCCTGGAAAGAAACTGCGTTTCACAGGCCTTTGTAAGAGATGTTCCCGGTAGGCTGTAAGAGCACTGTGCAGAGCGAGTTGTTTCTTAGCTGCCGAAAGAGCTGGAATCTGGACCTGAGGGACTTGTCTACCCTTGTGGAAACAAGGCAAGACTTTGTGCCTTGCAGGTCTAGCGCCATGTAGGACCCGGCAGAGCAGAAGTTCTACTTCAGCCAGATCAGGGCTGGGAAGAAACTGCGTTTCACAGGCCTTTGGAAGAGATGTTCCCGAAGGCTGTAAGAGCACTGTGCAGAGCGAGTTGTTTCTTAGCTTCCCAAAGAGCTGGAAGCAAGATGCTCTGGGTCCCAACTCGCCCTTTGGAAAGAAGCCTGCACGTTGTGCCTTTCAGCTCTAGGGCCATGTGGCCCAACCAGAGCAGAAGTTCTACTTCAGCCAGATCAGGCCTGCAAAGAAACTGCGTTTAACAGGCCTTTGGAAGAGATGTTCACGGTAGGCTGTAAGAGCACTGTGCAGAGCGAGTTGTTTCTTCGCTTCACAAAGAGGTGGAAGCAAGATTCTCTGGGCCCCAAATCTCCCTTTGGAACTGAGACTGCACGTTGTGCCTTTCAGCTCTAGGGCAATGTAGCACACCCAGAGCAGAAGTTCTACTTCAGCCAGATCAGGCCTGCAAAGAAAGTGCGTTTCACAGGCCTTTGTAAGTCATGTTCCCGGTAGGCTGTAAGAGCACTGTGCAGAGCGAGTTGTTTTGTAGGTTCGCAAAGAGCTGGAAGCAAGATGCTGAGGGGCCCAACTCGCCCTTTGGAAAGAACCCTGCACGTTGTCCCTTTCAGCTCTAGGGCAAAGTAGCAGACCCAGAGCAGAAGTCCTACTTCAGCCAGATCAAGCCTGCAAAGAAACTGCATTTCACAGGCCTTTGGAAGAGATGTTCCCGGTAGGCTGTAAGAGCACTGTGCAGAGCGAGTTGTTTCTTAGCTTCCCAAAGAGCTGGAAGCAAGATGCTGTGGGGCCCAACTCGCCCTTTGGAAAGAAGCCAGCACGTTGTGCCTTTCAGCTCTAGGGCAAAGTAGCACACCCAGAGCAGAAGACCTACTTCAGCCAGATCAGGCCTGCAAAGAAACTGCGTTTCACAGGCCTTTGTAAGTCATGTTCCCGGTAGGCTGTAAGAGCACTGTGCAGAGCGAGTTGTTTTGTAGGTTCGCAAAGAGCTGGAAGCAAGATGCTGAGGGGCCCAACTCGCCCTTTGGAAAGAACCCTGCACGTTGTCCCTTTCAGCTCTAGGGCAAAGTAGCAGACCCAGAGCAGAAGTCCTACTTCAGCCAGATCAAGCCTGCAAAGAAACTGCATTTCACAGGCCTTTGGAAGAGATGTTCCCGGTAGGCTGTAAGAGCACTGTGCAGAGCGAGTTGTTTCTTAGCTTCCCAAAGAGCTGGAAGCAAGATGCTGTGGGGCCCAACTCGCCCTTTGGAAAGAAGCCAGCACGTTGTGCCTTTCAGCTCTAGGGCAAAGTAGCACACCCAGAGCAGAAGACCTACTTCAGCCAGATCAGGCCTGCAAAGAAACTGCGTTTCACAGGCCTTTGTAAGTCATGTTCCCGGTAGGCTGTAAGAGCACTGTGCAGAGCGAGTTGTTTTGTAGGTTCGCAAAGAGCTGGAAGCAAGATGCTGAGGGGCCCAACTCGCCCTTTGGAAAGAACCCTGCACGTTGTCCCTTTCAGCTCTAGGGCAAAGTAGCAGACCCAGAGCAGAAGTCCTACTTCAGCCAGATCAAGCCTGCAAAGAAACTGCATTTCACAGGCCTTTGGAAGAGATGTTCCCGGTAGGCTGTAAGAGCACTGTGCAGAGCGAGTTGTTTCTTAGCTTCCCAAAGAGCTGGAAGCAAGATGCTGTGGGGCCCAACTCGCCCTTTGGAAAGAAGCCAGCACGTTGTGCCTTTCAGCTCTAGGGCAAAGTAGCACACCCAGAGCAGAAGACCTACTTCAGCCAGATCAGGCCTGCAAAGAAACTGCGTTTCACAGGCCTTTGGAAGAGATGTTCCCACTAGGCTGTAAGAGCACTGTGCAGAGCGAGTTGTTTCTTAGCTTCCCAAAGAGCTGGAAACAAGATGCTGTGGGGCCCAACTCGCCCTTTGGAAAGAAGCCTTCACGTTGTGCCTTTCAGCTCTAGGGCAAAGTAGCACACCCAGAGCAGAAGTCCCACTTCAGCCAGATCAGGCCTGCAAAGAAACTGCGTTTCACAGGCCTTTGGAAGAGATGTTCCCACTAGGCTGTAAGAGCACTGCGCAGAGCGAGTTGTTTCTTAGCTTCCCAAAGAGCTGGATGCAAGAGGCTCTGGGGCCCAACTCGCCCTTTGGAAAGAAGCCTGCACGTTGTGCCTTTCAGCTCTAGGGCCATGTGGCACACCCAGAGCAGAAGTTCTACTTCAGCCAGAACAGGCCTGGAAAGAAACTGCGTTTCACAGGCCTTTGGAAGAGATGCTCCCGGTAGGCTGTAAGAGCACTGTGCAGAGCGAGTTGTTTCTTAGCTGCCGAAAGAGCTGGAAGCTGGACCTGAGGGACTTGTCTACCCTTGTGGAAACAAGGCAGGACTTTGTGCCTTGCAGCTCTAGCGCCATGTAGGACCCGGCAGAGCAGAAGTTCTACTTCAGCCACATCAGGGCTGGGAAGAAACTGCGTTTCACAGGCCTTTGTAAGACTCGTTCCCTGTAGGCTGTAAAACACCAGTGCAGAGCAAGTTGTTTCTTAGCTGCCCAAAGAGGTGGAATCCCCACGCTGTGGGGCCTGTCTGCCCTTGAGGAGTCAAGGCAGGACTTTGAGCCTTGCAACTCTAGGCCGAAGTAGGATATGGCATAGCAGCAGTTCTACCTCAGCGAGATAAGGCCTGCAAAGAAACTGCATTTCTCAGGCCTTTGCAAGAGATGCTCCCAGTTGGCTGTAAGAGAGGTCTGCAGAGCCAGTTGCTTCTTAGCTTCCCAAAGAGCTGGAAGGAAGATGCTATGGGGCCCAAATCGTCCTTTGGAAAGAAGCCTGCGGATAGTGCCTTTCAGCTCCAGGGCAATGTAGCACACCCAGAGCAGAAGTTCTACTTCAGCCAGATCAGGCCTGCAAAGAAACTGCGTTTCACAGCCCTTTGGAAGAGATGTTCCCGGTAGGCTGTAAGAGCACTGTGCAGAGCGTGTTATTTCTTAGCTGCCGAAAGAGCTGGAATCTGGACCTGAGGGACTTGTCTACCCTTGTGGAAACAAGGCAAGACTTTGTGCCTTGCAGCTCTAGCGCCATGTAGGACCCGGCAGACCAGAAGTTCTACTTCAGCCAGATCAGGGCTGGGAAGAAACTGCGTTTCACAGGCCTTTGGAAGAGATCTTCCCGGTAGGCTGTAAGAGCGCTGTGCAGAGCCAGTTGTTTCTTCGCTTCCCAAAGAGCTGGAAGCAAGATGCTCTGAGGCCCAACTCGCCCTTTGGAAAGAAGCCTGCACGTTGTGCCTTTCAGCTCTAGGACAAAGTAGCACACCCAGAGCAGAAGACCTGCTTCAGCCAGATCAGGCCTGCAAAGAAACTGCGTTTCACGGGCCTTTGGAAGAGATGTAACCACTAGGCTGTAAGAGCACTGTGCAGAGCGAGTTGTTTCTTAGGTTCCCAAAGAGCTGGAAGGAAGATGCTGTGGGGCCCAACTCGCCCTTTGGAAAGAAGCCTGCACGTTGTGCCTTTCAGCTCTAGGGCAAAGTAGCACACCCAGACAAGAAGACTTACTTCAGCCAGATCAGGCCTGCAAAGAAACTGCGTTTCACAGGCCTTTGGAAGAGATGTTCCCACTAGGCTGTAAGAGCACTGTGCAGAGCGAGTTGTTTTGTAGGTTCGCAAAGAGCTGGAAGCAAGATGCTGAGGGGCCCAACTCGCCCTTTGGAAAGAACCCTGCACGTTGTCCCTTTCAGCTCTAGGGCAAAGTAGCAGACCCAGAGCAGAAGTCCTACTTCAGCCAGATCAAGCCTGCAAAGAAACTGCATTTCACAGGCCTTTGGAAGAGATGTTCCCGGTAGGCTGTAAGAGCACTGTGCAGAGCGAGTTGTTTCTTAGCTTCCCAAAGAGCTGGAAGCAAGATGCTGTGGGGCCCAACTCGCCCTTTGGAAAGAAGCCAGCACGTTGTGCCTTTCAGCTCTAGGGCAAAGTAGCACACCCAGAGCAGAAGACCTACTTCAGCCAGATCAGGCCTGCAAAGAAACTGCGTTTCACAGGCCTTTGGAAGAGATGTTCCCGGTAGGCTGTAAGAGCACTGTGCAGAGCGAGTTGTTTCTTAGCTTCCCAAAGAGCTGGAAACAAGATGCTGTGGGGCCCAACTCGCCCTTTGGAAAGAAGCCTGCACGTTGTGCCTTTCAGCTCTAGGGCAAAGTAGCACACCCAGAGCAGAAGTCCCACTTCAGCCAGATCAGGCCTGCAAAGAAACTGCGTTTCACAGGCCTTTGTAAGAGATGTTCCCGGTTGGCTGTAAGAGGTCTGCAGAGCGAGTTGTTTCTTAGCTTCCCAAAGAGCTGGATGCAAGAGGCTTTGGGGCCCAACTCGCCCTTTGGAAAGAAGCCTGCACGTTGTGCCTTTCAGCTCTAGGGCCATGTGGCACACCCAGAGCAGAAGTTCTACTTCAGCCAGAACAGGCCTGGAAAGAAACTGCGTTTCACAGGCCTTTGTAAGAGATGTTCCCGGTAGGCTGTAAGAGCACTGTGCAGAGCGAGTTGTTTCTTAGCTGCCGAAAGAGCTGGAATCTGGACCTGAGGGACTTGTCTACCCTTGTGGAAACAAGGCAAGACTTTGTGCCTTGCAGGTCTAGCGCCATGTAGGACCCGGCAGAGCAGAAGTTCTACTTCAGCCAGATCAGGGCTGGGAAGAAACTGCGTTTCACAGGCCTTTGGAAGAGATGTTCCCGAAGGCTGTAAGAGCACTGTGCAGAGCGAGTTGTTTCTCAGCTTCCAAAGAGCTGGAAGCAAGATGCTTTGGGGACCAACTCGCCCTTTGGATAGGAGACTGCACGTTGTGTCTTTCAGCTCTTGGGGTATGTAGCACACCCGGAGCAGAATTCTACTTCAGATACATCAGGACTGCAAAGAAACTGCGTTTCACAGGCCTTCGTAAGAGATGTTCCCGGTAGGCTGTAAGAGCGCTGTGCAGAGCGAGTTGTTTCTTAGCTTCCCAAAGAGCTGGAAGCAAGATGCTCTGGGTCCCACCTCGCCCTTTTTTAAGAAGCCTGCACGTTGTGCCTTTGAGCTCTAGGTCAATGTGGCACATCCAGAGCAGAAGTTCCACTTCAGCCAGATCAGGCCTGCAAAGAAACTGCGTTTCACAGGCCTTTGGAAGAGATGTTCCCGGTAGGCTGTAAGAGCACTGTGTGGAGTGAGTTGTTTCTTAGCTTCCCAAAGAGCTGGAAGCAAGATGCTGTGGGGCCCAACTCTCCCTTTGGAAAGAAGCCTGCACGTTGTGCCTTTCAGCTCTAGGGCCATGTGGCACACCCAGAGCAGAAGTTCTACTTCAGCCAGATCAGGCCTGCAAAGAAACTGCGTTTCACAGGCCTTTGTAAGTCATGTTCCTGGTAGGCTGTAAGAGCACTGTGCAGAGCGTGTTATTTCTTAGCTGCCGAAAGAGCTGGAATCTGGACCTGAGGGACTTGTCTACCCTTGTGGAAACAAGGCAAGACTTTGTGCCTTGCAGCTCTAGCGCCATGTAGGACCCGGCAGACCAGAAGTTCTACTTCAGCCAGATCAGGGCTGGGAAGAAACTGCGTTTCACAGGCCTTTGGAAGAGATCTTCCCGGTAGGCTGTAAGAGCACTGTGCAGAGCGAGTTGTTTCTTCGCTTCCCAAAGAGCTGGAAGCAAGATGCTCTGAGGCCCAACTCGCCCTTTGGAAAGAAGCCTGCACGTTGTGCCTTTCAGCTCTAGGGCAAAGTAGCACACCCAGAGCAGAAGACCTGCTTCAGCCAGATCAGGCCTGCAAAGAAACTGCGTTTGACGGGCCTTTGGAAGAGATGTAACCACTAGGCTGTAAGAGCACTGTGCAGAGCGAGTTGTTTCTTAGGTTCCCAAAGAGCTGGAAGGAAGATGCTGTGGGGCCCAACTCGCCCTTTGGAAAGAAGCCTGCACGTTGTGCCTTTCAGCTCTAGGGCAAAGTAGCACACCCAGACAAGAAGACTTACTTCAGCCAGATCAGGCCTGCAAAGAAACTGCGTTTCACAGGCCTTTGGAAGAGATGTTCCCACTAGGCTGTAAGAGCACTGTGCAGAGCGAGTTGTTTTGTAGGTTCGCAAAGAGCTGGAAGCAAGATGCTGAGGGGCCCAACTCGCCCTTTGGAAAGAACCCTGCACGTTGTCCCTTTCAGCTCTAGGGCAAAGTAGCAGACCCAGAGCAGACGTCCTACTTCAGCCAGATCAAGCCTGCAAAGAAACTGCATTTCACAGGCCTTTGGAAGAGATGTTCCCGGTAGGCTGTAAGAGCACTGTGCAGAGCGAGTTGTTTCTTAGCTTCCCAAAGAGCTGGAAGCAAGATGCTGTGGGGCCCAACTCGCCCTTTGGAAAGAAGCCAGCACGTTGTGCCTTTCAGCTCTAGGGCAAAGTAGCACACCCAGAGCAGAAGACCTACTTCAGCCAGATCAGGCCTGCAAAGAAACTGCGTTTCACAGGCCTTTGGAAGAGATGTTCCCGGTAGGCTGTAAGAGCACTGTGCAGAGCGAGTTGTTTCTTAGCTTCCCAAAGAGCTGGAAACAAGATGCTGTGGGGCCCAACTCGCCCTTTGGAAAGAAGCCTGCACGTTGTGCCTTTCAGCTCTAGGGCAAAGTAGCACACCCAGAGCAGAAGTCCCACTTCAGCCAGATCAGGCCTGCAAAGAAACTGCGTTTCACAGGCCTTTGTAAGAGATGTTCCCGGTTGGCTGTAAGAGGTCTGCAGAGCGAGTTGTTTCTTAGCTTCCCAAAGAGCTGGATGCAAGAGGCTTTGGGGCCCAACTCGCCCTTTGGAAAGAAGCCTGCACGTTGTGCCTTTCAGCTCTAGGGCCACGTGGCTCACCCAGAGCAGAAGTTCTACTTCAGCCAGAACAGGCCTGGAAAGAAACTGCGTTTCACAGGCCTTTGTAAGAGATGTTCCCGGTAGGCCGTAAGAGCACTGTGCAGAGCGATTTGTTTCTTAGCTGCCGAAAGAGCTGGAAGCTGGACCTGAGGGACTTGTCTACCCTTGTGGAAACAAGGCAGGACTTTGTGCCTTGCAGCTCTAGCGCCATGTAGGACCCAGCAGAGCAGAAGTTCTACTTCAGCCAGATCAGGCCTGGGAAGAAACTGCGTTTCACAGGCCTTTGTAAGACTCGTTCCCTGTAGGCTGTAAAACACCAGTGCAGAGCAAGTTGTTTCTTAGCTGCCCAAAGAGGTGGAAGCCCCACGCTGTGGGGCCTGTCTGCCCTTGAGGAGTCAAGGCAGGACTTTGAGCCTTGCAACTCTAGGCCGATGTAGGACACGGCATAGCAGCAGTTCTACCTCAGCGAGATAAGGCCTGCAAGGAAACTGTATTTCTCAGGCCTTTGCAAGAGATGTTCCCGGTTGGCTGTAAGAGAGGTCTGCAGAGCGAATAGTTTCTTAGCTTCCCAAAGAGCTGGAAGCAAGATGCTTTGGGGCCCAACTCGCCCTTTGGAAAGAAAACTGCGGGTTGTGCCTCTCAGCTCCAGGGCAATGTAGCAAACCCAGAGCAGAAGTTCTACTTCAGCCAGATCAGGCCTGCAAAGAAACTGCGTTTCACAGGTCTTTGGAAGAGATGCTCCCGGTAGGCTGTAAGAGCACTGTGCAGAGCGAGTTGTTTCTTAGCTGCCGAAAGAGCTGGAAGCTGGACCTGAGGGACTTGTCTACCCTTGTGGAAACAAGGCAGGACTTTGTGCCTTGCAGCTCCAGCGCCATGTAGGACCCGGCAGAGCAGAAGTTCTACTTCAGCCAGATCAGGGATGGGAAGAAACTGCGTTTCACAGGCCTTTGGAAGAGATGTTCCCGGTAGGCTGTAAGAGCACTGTGCAGAGCGAGTTGTTTCTTCGCTTCCCAAAGAGCTGGAAGCAAGATGCTCTGAGGCCCAACTCGCCCTTTGGAAAGAAGCCTGCACGTTGTGCCTTTCAGCTCTAGGGCAAAGTAGCACACCCAGACCAGAAGACTTACTTCACCCAGATCAGGCCTGCAAAGAAACTGCGTTTCACATTCCTTTGGAAGAGATGTTCTCACTTGGTTGGAAGAGCACTGTGCAGAGCGAGTTGTTTCTTAGCTTCCCAAAGAGCTGGAAGCAAGATGCTGTGGGGCCCAACTCGCCCTTTGGAAAGAAGCCAGCACGTTGTGCCTTTCAGCTCTAGGGCAAAGTAGCACACCCAGAGCAGAAGTCCTACTTCAGCCAGATCAAGCCTGCAAAGAAACTGCGTTTCAGAGGCCTTTGGAAGAGATGTTCCCGGTAGGCTGTAAGAGCACTGTGCAGAGCGAGTTGTTTCTTAGCTTCCCAAAGAGCTGGAAGCAAGATGCTGTGGGGCCCAACTCGCCCTTTGGAAAGAAGCCAGCACATTGTGCCTTTCAGCTCTAGGGCAAAGTAGCACACCCAGAGCAGAAGTCCTACTTCAGCCAGATCAGGCCTGCAAAGAAACTGCGTTTCACAGGCCTTTGGAAGAGATGTTCCCGGTAGGCTGTAAGAGCACTGTGCAGAGCGAGTTGTTTCTTAGCTGCCGAAAGAGCTGGAAGCTGGACCTGAGGGACTTGTCTACCCTTGTGGAAACAAGGCAGGACTTTTTGCCTTGCAGCTCCAGCGCCATGTAGGACCCGGCAGAGCAGAAGTTCTACTTCAGCCAGATCAGGGATGGGAAGAAACTGCGTTTCACAGGCCTTTGGAAGAGATGTTCCCGGTAGGCTGTAAGAGCACTGTGCAGAGCGAGTTGTTTCTTTGCTTCCCAAAGAGCTGGAAGCAAGATGCTCTGAGGCCCAACTCTCCCTTTGGAAAGAAGCCAGCACGTTGTGCCTTTCAGCTCTAGGGCAAAGTAGCACACCCAGAGCAGAAGTCCTACTTCAGCCAGATCAGACCTGCAAAGAAACTGCGTTTCACAGGCCTTTGGAAGAGATGTTCCCGGTAGGCTGTAAGAGCACTGTGCAGAGCGAGTTGTTTCTTAGCTTCCCAAAGAGCTGGAAACAAGATGCTGTGGGGCCCAAGTCGCCCTTTAGAAAGCAGCCTGCACGTTGTGCCTTTCAGCTCTAGGGCAAAGTAGCACACCCAGAGCAGAAGTCCTACTTCAGCCAGATCAGGCCTGCAAAGAAACTGCGTTTCACAGGCCTTTGGAAGACATGCACCCGGTAGGCTGTAAGAGCACTGTGCAGAGCGAGTTGTTTCTTCGCTTCACAAAGAGGTGGAAGCAAGATTCTCTGGGCCCCAAATCTCCCTTTGGAACTGAGACTGCACGTTGTGCCTTTCAGCTCTAGGGCAATGTAGCACACCCAGAGCAGAAGTTCTACTTCAGCCAGATCAGGCCTGCAAAGAAACTGCGTTTCACAGGCCTTTGTAAGAGATGTTCACGGTAGGCTGTAAGAGCACTGTGCAGAGCGAGTTGTTTCTCAGCTTCCAAAGAGCTGGAAGCAAGATGCTTTGGGGACCAACTCGCCCTTTGGATAGGAGACTGCACGTTGTGTCTTTCAGCTCTTGGGGTATGTAGCACACCCGGAGCAGAATTCTACTTCAGATACATCAGGACTGCAAAGAAACTGCGTTTCACAGGCCTTCGTAAGAGATGTTCCCGGTAGGCTGTAAGAGCGCTGTGCAGAGCGAGTTGTTTCTTAGCTTCCCAAAGAGCTGGAAGCAAGATGCTCTGGGTCCCACCTCGCCCTTTTTTAAGAAGCCTGCACGTTGTGCCTTTGAGCTCTAGGTCAATGTGGCACATCCAGAGCAGAAGTTCCACTTCAGCCAGATCAGGCCTGCAAAGAAACTGCGTTTCACAGGCCTTTGGAAGAGATGTTCCCGGTAGGCTGTAAGAGCACTGTGTGGAGTGAGTTGTTTCTTAGCTTCCCAAAGAGCTGGAAGCAAGATGCTGTGGGGCCCAACTCTCCCTTTGGAAAGAAGCCTGCACGTTGTGCCTTTCAGCTCTAGGGCCATGTGGCACACCCAGAGCAGAAGTTCTACTTCAGCCAGATCAGGCCTGCAAAGAAACTGCGTTTCACAGGCCTTTGTAAGTCATGTTCCCGGTAGGCTGTAAGAGCACTGTGCAGAGCGAGTTGTTTTGTAGGTTCGCAAAGAGCTGGAAGCAAGATGCTGAGGGGCCCAACTCGCCCTTTGGAAAGAACCCTGCACGTTGTCCCTTTCAGCTCTAGGGCAAAGTAGCAGACCCAGAGCAGAAGTCCTACTTCAGCCAGATCAAGCCTGCAAAGAAACTGCATTTCACAGGCCTTTGGAAGAGATGTTCCCGGTAGGCTGTAAGAGCACTGTGCAGAGCGAGTTGTTTCTTAGCTTCCCAAAGAGCTGGAAGCAAGATGCTGTGGGGCCCAACTCGCCCTTTGGAAAGAAGCCAGCACGTTGTGCCTTTCAGCTCTAGGGCAAAGTAGCACACCCAGAGCAGAAGACCTACTTCAGCCAGATCAGGCCTGCAAAGAAACTGCGTTTCACAGGCCTTTGGAAGAGATGTTCCCACTAGGCTGTAAGAGCACTGTGCAGAGCGAGTTGTTTCTTAGCTTCCCAAAGAGCTGGAAACAAGATGCTGTGGGGCCCAACTCGCCCTTTGGAAAGAAGCCTTCACGTTGTGCCTTTCAGCTCTAGGGCAAAGTAGCACACCCAGAGCAGAAGTCCCACTTCAGCCAGATCAGGCCTGCAAAGAAACTGCGTTTCACAGGCCTTTGTAAGAGATGTTCCCGGTTGGCTGTAAGAGGTCTGCAGAGCGAGTTGTTTCTTAGCTTCCCAAAGAGCTGGATGCAAGAGGCTCTGGGGCCCAACTCGCCCTTTGGAAAGAAGCCTGCACGTTGTGCCTTTCAGCTCTAGGGCCATGTGGCACACCCAGAGCAGAAGTTCTACTTCAGCCAGATCAGGCCTGCAAAGAAACTGCGTTTCACAGGCCTTTGGAAGAGATGTTCCCGGTAGGCTGTAAGAGCAATGTGCAGAGCGAGTTGTTTCTTAGCTGCCGAAAGAGCTGGAATCTGGACCTGAGGGACTTGTCTACCCTTGTGGAAACAAGGCAAGACTTTGTGCCTTGCAGGTCTAGCGCCATGTAGGACCCGGCAGAGCAGAAGTTCTACTTCAGCCAGATCAGGGCTGGGAAGAAACTGCGTTTCACAGGCCTTTGGAAGAGATGTTCCCGGTAGGCTGTAAGAGCACTGTGCAGAGCGAGTTGTTTCTTAGCTTCCCAAAGAGCTAGAAGCAAGATGCTCTGGGTCCCAAGTCGCCCTTTGGAAAGAAGCCTGCACGTTGTGCCTTTCAGCTCTAGGGCCATGTGGCCCAACCAAAGCAGAAGTTCTACTTCAGCCAGATCAGGCCTGCAAAGAAACTGCGTTTAACAGGCCTTTGGAAGAGATGTTCACGGTAGGCTGTAAGAGCACTGTGCAGAGCGAGTTGTTTCTTAGCTTCCCAAAGAGCTGGAAGCAAGATGCTGTGGGGCCCAACTCGCCCTTTGGAAAGAAGCCTTCACGTTGTGCCTTTCAGCTCTAGGGCAAAGTAGCACACCCAGAGCAGAAGTCCCACTTCAGCCAGATCAGGCCTGCAAAGAAACTGCGTTTCACAGGCCTTTGTAAGAGATGTTCCCGGTTGGCTGTAAGAGGTCTGCAGAGCGAGTTGTTTCTTAGCTTCCCAAAGAGCTGGATGCAAGAGGCTCTGGGGCCCAACTCGCCCTTTGGAAAGAAGCCTGCACGTTGTGCCTTTCAGCTCTAGGGCCATGTGGCACACCCAGAGCAGAAGTTCTACTTCAGCCAGAACAGGCCTGGAAAGAAACTGCGTTTCACAGGCCTTTGGAAGAGATGCTCCCGGTAGGCTGTAAGAGCACTGTGCAGAGCGAGTTGTTTCTTAGCTGCCGAAAGAGCTGGAAGCTGGACCTGAGGGACTTGTCTACCCTTGTGGAAACAAGGCAGGACTTTGTGCCTTGCAGCTCTAGCGCCATGTAGGACCCGGCAGAGCAGAAGTTCTACTTCAGCCACATCAGGGCTGGGAAGAAACTGCGTTTCACAGGCCTTTGTAAGACTCGTTCCCTGTAGGCTGTAAAACACCAGTGCAGAGCAAGTTGTTTCTTAGCTGCCCAAAGAGGTGGAATCCCCACGCTGTGGGGCCTGTCTGCCCTTGAGGAGTCAAGGCAGGACTTTGAGCCTTGCAACTCTAGGCCGAAGTAGGATATGGCATAGCAGCAGTTCTACCTCAGCGAGATAAGGCCTGCAAAGAAACTGCATTTCTCAGGCCTTTGCAAGAGATGCTCCCAGTTGGCTGTAAGAGAGGTCTGCAGAGCCAGTTGCTTCTTAGCTTCCCAAAGAGCTGGAAGGAAGATGCTATGGGGCCCAAATCGTCCTTTGGAAAGAAGCCTGCGGATTGTGCCTTTCAGCTCCAGGGCAACGTAGCACACCCAGAGCAGAAGTTCTACTTCAGCCAGATCAGGCCTGCAAAGAAACTGTGTTTCACAGCCCTTTGGAAGAGATGTTCCCGGTAGGCTGTAAGAGCACTGTGCAGAGCGTGTTATTTCTTAGCTGCCGAAAGAGCTGGAATCTGGACCTGAGGGACTTGTCTACCCTTGTGGAAACAAGGCAAGACTTTGTGCCTTGCAGCTCTAGCGCCATGTAGGACCCGGCAGACCAGAAGTTCTACTTCAGCCAGATCAGGGCTGGGAAGAAACTGCGTTTCACAGGCCTTTGGAAGAGATCTTCCCGGTAGGCTGTAAGAGCACTGTGCAGAGCGAGTTGTTTCTTCGCTTCCCAAAGAGCTGGAAGCAAGATGCTCTGAGGCCCAACTCGCCCTTTGGAAAGAAGCCTGCACGTTGTGCCTTTCAGCTCTAGGACAAAGTAGCACACCCAGAGCAGAAGACCTGCTTCAGCCAGATCAGGCCTGCAAAGAAACTGCGTTTCACGGGCCTTTGGAAGAGATGTAACCACTAGGCTGTAAGAGCACTGTGCAGAGCGAGTTGTTTCTTAGGTTCCCAAAGAGCTGGAAGGAAGATGCTGTGGGGCCCAACTCGCCCTTTGGAAAGAAGCCTGCACGTTGTGCCTTTCAGCTCTAGGGCAAAGTAGCACACCCAGACAAGAAGACTTACTTCAGCCAGATCAGGCCTGCAAAGAAACTGCGTTTCACAGGCCTTTGGAAGAGATGTTCCCACTAGGCTGTAAGAGCACTGTGCAGAGCGAGTTGTTTTGTAGGTTCGCAAAGAGCTGGAAGCAAGATGCTGAGGGGCCCAACTCGCCCTTTGGAAAGAACCCTGCACGTTGTCCCTTTCAGCTCTAGGGCAAAGTAGCAGACCCAGAGCAGAAGTCCTACTTCAGCCAGATCAAGCCTGCAAAGAAACTGCATTTCACAGGCCTTTGGAAGAGATGTTCCCGGTAGGCTGTAGGAGCACTGTGCAGAGCGAGTTGTTTCTTAGCTTCCCAAAGAGCTGGAAGCAAGATGCTGTGGGGCCCAACTCGCCCTTTGGAAAGAAGCCAGCACGTTGTGCCTTTCAGCTCTAGGGCAAAGTAGCACACCCAGAGCAGAAGACCTACTTCAGCCAGATCAGGCCTGCAAAGAAACTGCGTTTCACAGGCCTTTGTAAGAGATGTTCCCGGTTGGCTGTAAGAGGTCTGCAGAGCGAGTTGTTTCTTAGCTTCCCAAAGAGCTGGATGCAAGAGGCTTTGGGGCCCAACTCGCCCTTTGGAAAGAAGCCTGCACGTTGTGCCTTTCAGCTCTAGGGCCATGTGGCACACCCAGAGCAGAAGTTCTACTTCAGCCAGAACAGGCCTGGAAAGAAACTGCGTTTCACAGGCCTTTGTAAGAGATGTTCCCGGTAGGCTGTAAGAGCACTGTGCAGAGCGAGTTGTTTCTTAGCTGCCGAAAGAGCTGGAATCTGGACCTGAGGGACTTGTCTACCCTTGTGGAAACAAGGCAAGACTTTGTGCCTTGCAGGTCTAGCGCCATGTAGGACCCGGCAGAGCAGAAGTTCTACTTCAGCCAGATCAGGGCTGGGAAGAAACTGCGTTTCACAGGCCTTTGGAAGAGATGTTCCCGAAGGCTGTAAGAGCACTGTGCAGAGCGAGTTGTTTCTTAGCTTCCCAAAGAGCTGGAAGCAAGATGCTCTGGGTCCCAACTCGCCCTTTGGAAAGAAGCCTGCACGTTGTGCCTTTCAGCTCTAGGGCCATGTGGCCCAACCAGAGCAGAAGTTCTACTTCAGCCAGATCAGGCCTGCAAAGAAACTGCGTTTAACAGGCCTTTGGAAGAGATGTTCACGGTAGGCTGTAAGAGCACTGTGCAGAGCGAGTTGTTTCTTCGCTTCACAAAGAGGTGGAAGCAAGATTCTCTGGGCCCCAAATCTCCCTTTGGAACTGAGACTGCACGTTGTGCCTTTCAGCTCTAGGGCAATGTAGCACACCCAGAGCAGAAGTTCTACTTCAGCCAGATCAGGCCTGCAAAGAAAGTGCGTTTCACAGGCCTTTGTAAGTCATGTTCCCGGTAGGCTGTAAGAGCACTGTGCAGAGCGAGTTGTTTTGTAGGTTCGCAAAGAGCTGGAAGCAAGATGCTGAGGGGCCCAACTCGCCCTTTGGAAAGAACCCTGCACGTTGTCCCTTTCAGCTCTAGGGCAAAGTAGCAGACCCAGAGCAGAAGTCCTACTTCAGCCAGATCAAGCCTGCAAAGAAACTGCATTTCACAGGCCTTTGGAAGAGATGTTCCCGGTAGGCTGTAAGAGCACTGTGCAGAGCGAGTTGTTTCTTAGCTTCCCAAAGAGCTGGAAGCAAGATGCTGTGGGGCCCAACTCGCCCTTTGGAAAGAAGCCAGCACGTTGTGCCTTTCAGCTCTAGGGCAAAGTAGCACACCCAGAGCAGAAGACCTACTTCAGCCAGATCAGGCCTGCAAAGAAACTGCGTTTCACAGGCCTTTGTAAGTCATGTTCCCGGTAGGCTGTAAGAGCACTGTGCAGAGCGAGTTGTTTTGTAGGTTCGCAAAGAGCTGGAAGCAAGATGCTGAGGGGCCCAACTCGCCCTTTGGAAAGAACCCTGCACGTTGTCCCTTTCAGCTCTAGGGCAAAGTAGCAGACCCAGAGCAGAAGTCCTACTTCAGCCAGATCAAGCCTGCAAAGAAACTGCATTTCACAGGCCTTTGGAAGAGATGTTCCCGGTAGGCTGTAAGAGCACTGTGCAGAGCGAGTTGTTTCTTAGCTTCCCAAAGAGCTGGAAGCAAGATGCTGTGGGGCCCAACTCGCCCTTTGGAAAGAAGCCAGCACGTTGTGCCTTTCAGCTCTAGGGCAAAGTAGCACACCCAGAGCAGAAGACCTACTTCAGCCAGATCAGGCCTGCAAAGAAACTGCGTTTCACAGGCCTTTGTAAGTCATGTTCCCGGTAGGCTGTAAGAGCACTGTGCAGAGCGAGTTGTTTTGTAGGTTCGCAAAGAGCTGGAAGCAAGATGCTGAGGGGCCCAACTCGCCCTTTGGAAAGAACCCTGCACGTTGTCCCTTTCAGCTCTAGGGCAAAGTAGCAGACCCAGAGCAGAAGTCCTACTTCAGCCAGATCAAGCCTGCAAAGAAACTGCATTTCACAGGCCTTTGGAAGAGATGTTCCCGGTAGGCTGTAAGAGCACTGTGCAGAGCGAGTTGTTTCTTAGCTTCCCAAAGAGCTGGAAGCAAGATGCTGTGGGGCCCAACTCGCCCTTTGGAAAGAAGCCAGCACGTTGTGCCTTTCAGCTCTAGGGCAAAGTAGCACACCCAGAGCAGAAGACCTACTTCAGCCAGATCAGGCCTGCAAAGAAACTGCGTTTCACAGGCCTTTGGAAGAGATGTTCCCACTAGGCTGTAAGAGCACTGTGCAGAGCGAGTTGTTTCTTAGCTTCCCAAAGAGCTGGAAACAAGATGCTGTGGGGCCCAACTCGCCCTTTGGAAAGAAGCCTTCACGTTGTGCCTTTCAGCTCTAGGGCAAAGTAGCACACCCAGAGCAGAAGTCCCACTTCAGCCAGATCAGGCCTGCAAAGAAACTGCGTTTCACAGGCCTTTGGAAGAGATGTTCCCACTAGGCTGTAAGAGCACTGCGCAGAGCGAGTTGTTTCTTAGCTTCCCAAAGAGCTGGATGCAAGAGGCTCTGGGGCCCAACTCGCCCTTTGGAAAGAAGCCTGCACGTTGTGCCTTTCAGCTCTAGGGCCATGTGGCACACCCAGAGCAGAAGTTCTACTTCAGCCAGAACAGGCCTGGAAAGAAACTGCGTTTCACAGGCCTTTGGAAGAGATGCTCCCGGTAGGCTGTAAGAGCACTGTGCAGAGCGAGTTGTTTCTTAGCTGCCGAAAGAGCTGGAAGCTGGACCTGAGGGACTTGTCTACCCTTGTGGAAACAAGGCAGGACTTTGTGCCTTGCAGCTCTAGCGCCATGTAGGACCCGGCAGAGCAGAAGTTCTACTTCAGCCACATCAGGGCTGGGAAGAAACTGCGTTTCACAGGCCTTTGTAAGACTCGTTCCCTGTAGGCTGTAAAACACCAGTGCAGAGCAAGTTGTTTCTTAGCTGCCCAAAGAGGTGGAATCCCCACGCTGTGGGGCCTGTCTGCCCTTGAGGAGTCAAGGCAGGACTTTGAGCCTTGCAACTCTAGGCCGAAGTAGGATATGGCATAGCAGCAGTTCTACCTCAGCGAGATAAGGCCTGCAAAGAAACTGCATTTCTCAGGCCTTTGCAAGAGATGCTCCCAGTTGGCTGTAAGAGAGGTCTGCAGAGCCAGTTGCTTCTTAGCTTCCCAAAGAGCTGGAAGGAAGATGCTATGGGGCCCAAATCGTCCTTTGGAAAGAAGCCTGCGGATAGTGCCTTTCAGCTCCAGGGCAATGTAGCACACCCAGAGCAGAAGTTCTACTTCAGCCAGATCAGGCCTGCAAAGAAACTGCGTTTCACAGCCCTTTGGAAGAGATGTTCCCGGTAGGCTGTAAGAGCACTGTGCAGAGCGTGTTATTTCTTAGCTGCCGAAAGAGCTGGAATCTGGACCTGAGGGACTTGTCTACCCTTGTGGAAACAAGGCAAGACTTTGTGCCTTGCAGGTCTAGCGCCATGTAGGACCCGGCAGAGCAGAAGTTCTACTTCAGCCAGATCAGGGCTGGGAAGAAACTGCGTTTCACAGGCCTTTGGAAGAGATCTTCCCGGTAGGCTGTAAGAGCACTGTGCAGAGCGAGTTGTTTCTTCGCTTCCCAAAGAGCTGGAAGCAAGATGCTCTGAGGCCCAACTCGCCCTTTGGAAAGAAGCCTGCACGTTGTGCCTTTCAGCTCTAGGACAAAGTAGCACACCCAGAGCAGAAGACCTGCTTCAGCCAGATCAGGCCTGCAAAGAAACTGCGTTTCACGGGCCTTTGGAAGAGATGTAACCACTAGGCTGTAAGAGCACTGTGCAGAGCGAGTTGTTTCTTAGGTTCCCAAAGAGCTGGAAGGAAGATGCTGTGGGGCCCAACTCGCCCTTTGGAAAGAAGCCTGCACGTTGTGCCTTTCAGCTCTAGGGCAAAGTAGCACACCCAGACAAGAAGACTTACTTCAGCCAGATCAGGCCTGCAAAGAAACTGCGTTTCACAGGCCTTTGGAAGAGATGTTCCCACTAGGCTGTAAGAGCACTGTGCAGAGCGAGTTGTTTTGTAGGTTCGCAAAGAGCTGGAAGCAAGATGCTGAGGGGCCCAACTCGCCCTTTGGAAAGAACCCTGCACGTTGTCCCTTTCAGCTCTAGGGCAAAGTAGCAGACCCAGAGCAGAAGTCCTACTTCAGCCAGATCAAGCCTGCAAAGAAACTGCATTTCACAGGCCTTTGGAAGAGATGTTCCCGGTAGGCTGTAAGAGCACTGTGCAGAGCGAGTTGTTTCTTAGCTTCCCAAAGAGCTGGAAGCAAGATGCTGTGGGGCCCAACTCGCCCTTTGGAAAGAAGCCAGCACGTTGTGCCTTTCAGCTCTAGGGCAAAGTAGCACACCCAGAGCAGAAGACCTACTTCAGCCAGATCAGGCCTGCAAAGAAACTGCGTTTCACAGGCCTTTGGAAGAGATGTTCCCGGTAGGCTGTAAGAGCACTGTGCAGAGCGAGTTGTTTCTTAGCTTCCCAAAGAGCTGGAAACAAGATGCTGTGGGGCCCAACTCGCCCTTTGGAAAGAAGCCTGCACGTTGTGCCTTTCAGCTCTAGGGCAAAGTAGCACACCCAGAGCAGAAGTCCCACTTCAGCCAGATCAGGCCTGCAAAGAAACTGCGTTTCACAGGCCTTTGTAAGAGATGTTCCCGGTTGGCTGTAAGAGGTCTGCAGAGCGAGTTGTTTCTTAGCTTCCCAAAGAGCTGGATGCAAGAGGCTTTGGGGCCCAACTCGCCCTTTGGAAAGAAGCCTGCACGTTGTGCCTTTCAGCTCTAGGGCCATGTGGCACACCCAGAGCAGAAGTTCTACTTCAGCCAGAACAGGCCTGGAAAGAAACTGCGTTTCACAGGCCTTTGTAAGAGATGTTCCCGGTAGGCTGTAAGAGCACTGTGCAGAGCGAGTTGTTTCTTAGCTGCCGAAAGAGCTGGAATCTGGACCTGAGGGACTTGTCTACCCTTGTGGAAACAAGGCAAGACTTTGTGCCTTGCAGGTCTAGCGCCATGTAGGACCCGGCAGAGCAGAAGTTCTACTTCAGCCAGATCAGGGCTGGGAAGAAACTGCGTTTCACAGGCCTTTGGAAGAGATGTTCCCGAAGGCTGTAAGAGCACTGTGCAGAGCGAGTTGTTTCTCAGCTTCCAAAGAGCTGGAAGCAAGATGCTTTGGGGACCAACTCGCCCTTTGGATAGGAGACTGCACGTTGTGTCTTTCAGCTCTTGGGGTATGTAGCACACCCGGAGCAGAATTCTACTTCAGATACATCAGGACTGCAAAGAAACTGCGTTTCACAGGCCTTCGTAAGAGATGTTCCCGGTAGGCTGTAAGAGCGCTGTGCAGAGCGAGTTGTTTCTTAGCTTCCCAAAGAGCTGGAAGCAAGATGCTCTGGGTCCCACCTCGCCCTTTTTTAAGAAGCCTGCACGTTGTGCCTTTGAGCTCTAGGTCAATGTGGCACATCCAGAGCAGAAGTTCCACTTCAGCCAGATCAGGCCTGCAAAGAAACTGCGTTTCACAGGCCTTTGGAAGAGATGTTCCCGGTAGGCTGTAAGAGCACTGTGTGGAGTGAGTTGTTTCTTAGCTTCCCAAAGAGCTGGAAGCAAGATGCTGTGGGGCCCAACTCTCCCTTTGGAAAGAAGCCTGCACGTTGTGCCTTTCAGCTCTAGGGCCATGTGGCACACCCAGAGCAGAAGTTCTACTTCAGCCAGATCAGGCCTGCAAAGAAACTGCGTTTCACAGGCCTTTGTAAGTCATGTTCCCGGTAGGCTGTAAGAGCACTGTGCAGAGCGTGTTATTTCTTAGCTGCCGAAAGAGCTGGAATCTGGACCTGAGGGACTTGTCTACCCTTGTGGAAACAAGGCAAGACTTTGTGCCTTGCAGCTCTAGCGCCATGTAGGACCCGGCAGACCAGAAGTTCTACTTCAGCCAGATCAGGGCTGGGAAGAAACTGCGTTTCACAGGCCTTTGGAAGAGATCTTCCCGGTAGGCTGTAAGAGCACTGTGCAGAGCGAGTTGTTTCTTCGCTTCCCAAAGAGCTGGAAGCAAGATGCTCTGAGGCCCAACTCGCCCTTTGGAAAGAAGCCTGCACGTTGTGCCTTTCAGCTCTAGGGCAAAGTAGCACACCCAGAGCAGAAGACCTGCTTCAGCCAGATCAGGCCTGCAAAGAAACTGCGTTTGACGGGCCTTTGGAAGAGATGTAACCACTAGGCTGTAAGAGCACTGTGCAGAGCGAGTTGTTTCTTAGGTTCCCAAAGAGCTGGAAGGAAGATGCTGTGGGGCCCAACTCGCCCTTTGGAAAGAAGCCTGCACGTTGTGCCTTTCAGCTCTAGGGCAAAGTAGCACACCCAGACAAGAAGACTTACTTCAGCCAGATCAGGCCTGCAAAGAAACTGCGTTTCACAGGCCTTTGGAAGAGATGTTCCCACTAGGCTGTAAGAGCACTGTGCAGAGCGAGTTGTTTTGTAGGTTCGCAAAGAGCTGGAAGCAAGATGCTGAGGGGCCCAACTCGCCCTTTGGAAAGAACCCTGCACGTTGTCCCTTTCAGCTCTAGGGCAAAGTAGCAGACCCAGAGCAGACGTCCTACTTCAGCCAGATCAAGCCTGCAAAGAAACTGCATTTCACAGGCCTTTGGAAGAGATGTTCCCGGTAGGCTGTAAGAGCACTGTGCAGAGCGAGTTGTTTCTTAGCTTCCCAAAGAGCTGGAAGCAAGATGCTGTGGGGCCCAACTCGCCCTTTGGAAAGAAGCCAGCACGTTGTGCCTTTCAGCTCTAGGGCAAAGTAGCACACCCAGAGCAGAAGACCTACTTCAGCCAGATCAGGCCTGCAAAGAAACTGCGTTTCACAGGCCTTTGGAAGAGATGTTCCCGGTAGGCTGTAAGAGCACTGTGCAGAGCGAGTTGTTTCTTAGCTTCCCAAAGAGCTGGAAACAAGATGCTGTGGGGCCCAACTCGCCCTTTGGAAAGAAGCCTGCACGTTGTGCCTTTCAGCTCTAGGGCAAAGTAGCACACCCAGAGCAGAAGTCCCACTTCAGCCAGATCAGGCCTGCAAAGAAACTGCGTTTCACAGGCCTTTGTAAGAGATGTTCCCGGTTGGCTGTAAGAGGTCTGCAGAGCGAGTTGTTTCTTAGCTTCCCAAAGAGCTGGATGCAAGAGGCTTTGGGGCCCAACTCGCCCTTTGGAAAGAAGCCTGCACGTTGTGCCTTTCAGCTCTAGGGCCATGTGGCACACCCAGAGCAGAAGTTCTACTTCAGCCAGAACAGGCCTGGAAAGAAACTGCGTTTCACAGGCCTTTGTAAGAGATGTTCCCGGTAGGCTGTAAGAGCACTGTGCAGAGCGAGTTGTTTCTTAGCTGCCGAAAGAGCTGGAATCTGGACCTGAGGGACTTGTCTACCCTTGTGGAAACAAGGCAAGACTTTGTGCCTTGCAGGTCTAGCGCCATGTAGGACCCGGCAGAGCAGAAGTTCTACTTCAGCCAGATCAGGGCTGGGAAGAAACTGCGTTTCACAGGCCTTTGGAAGAGATGTTCCCGAAGGCTGTAAGAGCACTGTGCAGAGCGAGTTGTTTCCTAGCTTCCCAAAGAGCTGGAAGCAAGATGCTCTGGGTCCCAACTCGCCCTTTGGAAAGAAGCCTGCACGTTGTGCCTTTCAGCTCTAGGGCCATGTGGCCCAACCAGAGCAGAAGTTCTACTTCAGCCAGATCAGGCCTGCAAAGAAACTGCGTTTAACAGGCCTTTGGAAGAGATGTTCACGGTAGGCTGTAAGAGCACTGTGCAGAGCGAGTTGTTTCTTCGCTTCACAAAGAGGTGGAAGCAAGATTCTCTGGGCCCCAAATCTCCCTTTGGAACTGAGACTGCACGTTGTGCCTTTCAGCTCTAGGGCAATGTAGCACACCCAGAGCAGAAGTTCTACTTCAGCCAGATCAGGCCTGCAAAGAAACTGCGTTTCACAGGCCTTTGTAAGAGATGTTCCCGGTAGGCTGTAAGAGCACTGTGCAGAGCGAGTTGTTTCTCAGCTTCCAAAGAGCTGGAAGCAAGATGCTTTGGGGACCAACTCGCCCTTTGGATAGGAGACTGCACGTTGTGTCTTTCAGCTCTTGGGGTATGTAGCACACCCGGAGCAGAATTCTACTTCAGATACATCAGGACTGCAAAGAAACTGCGTTTCACAGGCCTTCGTAAGAGATGTTCCCGGTAGGCTGTAAGAGCGCTGTGCAGAGCGAGTTGTTTCTTAGCTTCCCAAAGAGCTGGAAGCAAGATGCTCTGGGTCCCACCTCGCCCTTTTTTAAGAAGCCTGCACGTTGTGCCTTTGAGCTCTAGGTCAATGTGGCACATCCAGAGCAGAAGTTCCACTTCAGCCAGATCAGGCCTGCAAAGAAACTGCGTTTCACAGGCCTTTGGAAGAGATGTTCCCGGTAGGCTGTAAGAGCACTGTGTGGAGTGAGTTGTTTCTTAGCTTCCCAAAGAGCTGGAAGCAAGATGCTGTGGGGCCCAACTCTCCCTTTGGAAAGAAGCCTGCACGTTGTGCCTTTCAGCTCTAGGGCCATGTGGCACACCCAGAGCAGAAGTTCTACTTCAGCCAGATCAGGCCTGCAAAGAAACTGCGTTTCACAGGCCTTTGTAAGTCATGTTCCCGGTAGGCTGTAAGAGCACTGTGCAGAGCGAGTTGTTTTGTAGGTTCGCAAAGAGCTGGAAGCAAGATGCTGAGGGGCCCAACTCGCCCTTTGGAAAGAACCCTGCACGTTGTCCCTTTCAGCTCTAGGGCAAAGTAGCAGACCCAGAGCAGAAGTCCTACTTCAGCCAGATCAAGCCTGCAAAGAAACTGCATTTCACAGGCCTTTGGAAGAGATGTTCCCGGTAGGCTGTAAGAGCACTGTGCAGAGCGAGTTGTTTCTTAGCTTCCCAAAGAGCTGGAAGCAAGATGCTGTGGGGCCCAACTCGCCCTTTGGAAAGAAGCCAGCACGTTGTGCCTTTCAGCTCTAGGGCAAAGTAGCACACCCAGAGCAGAAGACCTACTTCAGCCAGATCAGGCCTGCAAAGAAACTGCGTTTCACAGGCCTTTGGAAGAGATGTTCCCACTAGGCTGTAAGAGCACTGTGCAGAGCGAGTTGTTTCTTAGCTTCCCAAAGAGCTGGAAACAAGATGCTGTGGGGCCCAACTCGCCCTTTGGAAAGAAGCCTTCACGTTGTGCCTTTCAGCTCTAGGGCAAAGTAGCACACCCAGAGCAGAAGTCCCACTTCAGCCAGATCAGGCCTGCAAAGAAACTGCGTTTCACAGGCCTTTGTAAGAGATGTTCCCGGTTGGCTGTAAGAGGTCTGCAGAGCGAGTTGTTTCTTAGCTTCCCAAAGAGCTGGATGCAAGAGGCTCTGGGGCCCAACTCGCCCTTTGGAAAGAAGCCTGCACGTTGTGCCTTTCAGCTCTAGGGCCATGTGGCACACCCAGAGCAGAAGTTCTACTTCAGCCAGATCAGGCCTGCAAAGAAACTGCGTTTCACAGGCCTTTGGAAGAGATGTTCCCGGTAGGCTGTAAGAGCAATGTGCAGAGCGAGTTGTTTCTTAGCTGCCGAAAGAGCTGGAATCTGGACCTGAGGGACTTGTCTACCCTTGTGGAAACAAGGCAAGACTTTGTGCCTTGCAGGTCTAGCGCCATGTAGGACCCGGCAGAGCAGAAGTTCTACTTCAGCCAGATCAGGGCTGGGAAGAAACTGCGTTTCACAGGCCTTTGGAAGAGATGTTCCCGGTAGGCTGTAAGAGCACTGTGCAGAGCGAGTTGTTTCTTAGCTTCCCAAAGAGCTAGAAGCAAGATGCTCTGGGTCCCAACTCGCCCTTTGGAAAGAAGCCAGCACGTTGTGCCTTTCAGCTCTAGGGCCATGTGGCCCAACCAGAGCAGAAGTTCTACTTCAGCCAGATCAGGCCTGCAAAGAAACTGCGTTTAACAGGCCTTTGGAAGAGATGTTCACGGTAGGCTGTAAGAGCACTGTGCAGAGCGAGTTGTTTCTTCGCTTCACAAAGAGGTGGAAGCAAGATTCTCTGGGCCCCAAATCTCCCTTTGGAACTGAGACTGCACGTTGTGCCTTTCAGCTCTAGGGCAATGTAGCACACCCAGAGCAGAAGTTCTACTTCAGCCAGATCAGGCCTGCAAAGAAACTGCGTTTCACAGGCCTTTGTAAGAGATGTTCCCGGTAGGCTGTAAGAGCACTGTGCAGAGCGAGTTGTTTCTCAGCTTCCAAAGAGCTGGAAGCAAGATGCCTTGGGGACCAACTCGCCCTTTGGATAGGAGACTGCACGTTGTGTCTTTCAGCTCTTGGGGTATGTAGCACACCCGGAGCAGAATTCTACTTCAGATACATCAGGACTGCAAAGAAACTGCGTTTCACAGGCCTTCGTAAGAGATGTTCCCGGTAGGCTGTAAGAGCGCTGTGCAGAGCAAGTTGTTTCTTAGCTTCCCAAAGAGCTGGAAGCAAGATGCTCTGGGTCCCACCTCGCCCTTTTTTAAGAAGCCTGCACGTTGTGCCTTTGAGCTCTAGGTCAATGTGGCACATCCAGAGCAGAAGTTCCACTTCAGCCAGATCAGGCCTGCAAAGAAACTGCGTTTCACAGGCCTTTGGAAGAGATGTTCCCGGTAGGCTGTAAGAGCACTGTGTGGAGTGAGTTGTTTCTTAGCTTCCCAAAGAGCTGGAAGCAAGATGCTGTGGGGCCCAACTCTCCCTTTGGAAAGAAGCCTGCACGTTGTGCCTTTCAGCTCTAGGGCCATGTGGCACACCCAGAGCAGAAGTTCTACTTCAGCCAGATCAGGCCTGCAAAGAAACTGCGTTTCACAGGCCTTTGTAAGTCATGTTCCCGGTAGGCTGTAAGAGCACTGTGCAGAGCGAGTTGTTTTGTAGGTTCGCAAAGAGCTGGAAGCAAGATGCTGAGGGGCCCAACTCGCCCTTTGGAAAGAACCCTGCACGTTGTCCCTTTCAGCTCTAGGGCAAAGTAGCAGACCCAGAGCAGAAGTCCTACTTCAGCCAGATCAAGCCTGCAAAGAAACTGCATTTCACAGGCCTTTGGAAGAGATGTTCCCGGTAGGCTGTAAGAGCACTGTGCAGAGCGAGTTGTTTCTTAGCTTCCCAAAGAGCTGGAAGCAAGATGCTGTGGGGCCCAACTCGCCCTTTGGAAAGAAGCCAGCACGTTGTGCCTTTCAGCTCTAGGGCAAAGTAGCACACCCAGAGCAGAAGACCTACTTCAGCCAGATCAGGCCTGCAAAGAAACTGCGTTTCACAGGCCTTTGTAAGTCATGTTCCCGGTAGGCTGTAAGAGCACTGTGCAGAGCGAGTTGTTTTGTAGGTTCGCAAAGAGCTGGAAGCAAGATGCTGAGGGGCCCAACTCGCCCTTTGGAAAGAACCCTGCACGTTGTCCCTTTCAGCTCTAGGGCAAAGTAGCAGACCCAGAGCAGAAGTCCTACTTCAGCCAGATCAAGCCTGCAAAGAAACTGCATTTCACAGGCCTTTGGAAGAGATGTTCCCGGTAGGCTGTAAGAGCACTGTGCAGAGCGAGTTGTTTCTTAGCTTCCCAAAGAGCTGGAAGCAAGATGCTGTGGGGCCCAACTCGCCCTTTGGAAAGAAGCCAGCACGTTGTGCCTTTCAGCTCTAGGGCAAAGTAGCACACCCAGAGCAGAAGACCTACTTCAGCCAGATCAGGCCTGCAAAGAAACTGCGTTTCACAGGCCTTTGGAAGAGATGTTCCCACTAGGCTGTAAGAGCACTGTGCAGAGCGAGTTGTTTCTTAGCTTCCCAAAGAGCTGGAAACAAGATGCTGTGGGGCCCAACTCGCCCTTTGGAAAGAAGCCTTCACGTTGTGCCTTTCAGCTCTAGGGCAAAGTAGCACACCCAGAGCAGAAGTCCCACTTCAGCCAGATCAGGCCTGCAAAGAAACTGCGTTTCACAGGCCTTTGTAAGAGATGTTCCCGGTTGGCTGTAAGAGGTCTGCAGAGCGAGTTGTTTCTTAGCTTCCCAAAGAGCTGGATGCAAGAGGCTCTGGGGCCCAACTCGCCCTTTGGAAAGAAGCCTGCACGTTGTGCCTTTCAGCTCTAGGGCCATGTGGCACACCCAGAGCAGAAGTTCTACTTCAGCCAGAACAGGCCTGGAAAGAAACTGCGTTTCACAGGCCTTTGGAAGAGATGCTCCCGGTAGGCTGTAAGAGCACTGTGCAGAGCGAGTTGTTTCTTAGCTGCCGAAAGAGCTGGAAGCTGGACCTGAGGGACTTGTCTACCCTTGTGGAAACAAGGCAGGACTTTGTGCCTTGCAGCTCTAGCGCCATGTAGGACCCGGCAGAGCAGAAGTTCTACTTCAGCCACATCAGGGCTGGGAAGAAACTGCGTTTCACAGGCCTTTGTAAGACTCGTTCCCTGTAGGCTGTAAAACACCAGTGCAGAGCAAGTTGTTTCTTAGCTGCCCAAAGAGGTGGAATCCCCACGCTGTGGGGCCTGTCTGCCCTTGAGGAGTCAAGGCAGGACTTTGAGCCTTGCAACTCTAGGCCGAAGTAGGATATGGCATAGCAGCAGTTCTACCTCAGCGAGATAAGGCCTGCAAAGAAACTGCATTTCTCAGGCCTTTGCAAGAGATGCTCCCAGTTGGCTGTAAGAGAGGTCTGCAGAGCCAGTTGCTTCTTAGCTTCCCAAAGAGCTGGAAGGAAGATGCTATGGGGCCCAAATCGTCCTTTGGAAAGAAGCCTGCGGATTGTGCCTTTCAGCTCCAGGGCAACGTAGCACACCCAGAGCAGAAGTTCTACTTCAGCCAGATCAGGCCTGCAAAGAAACTGCGTTTCACAGCCCTTTGGAAGAGATGTTCCCGGTAGGCTGTAAGAGCACTGTGCAGAGCGTGTTATTTCTTAGCTGCCGAAAGAGCTGGAATCTGGACCTGAGGGACTTGTCTACCCTTGTGGAAACAAGGCAAGACTTTGTGCCTTGCAGCTCTAGCGCCATGTAGGACCCGGCAGACCAGAAGTTCTACTTCAGCCAGATCAGGGCTGGGAAGAAACTGCGTTTCACAGGCCTTTGGAAGAGATCTTCCCGGTAGGCTGTAAGAGCACTGTGCAGAGCGAGTTGTTTCTTCGCTTCCCAAAGAGCTGGAAGCAAGATGCTCTGAGGCCCAACTCGCCCTTTGGAAAGAAGCCTGCACGTTGTGCCTTTCAGCTCTAGGACAAAGTAGCACACCCAGAGCAGAAGACCTGCTTCAGCCAGATCAGGCCTGCAAAGAAACTGCGTTTCACGGGCCATTGGAAGAGATGTAACCACTAGGCTGTAAGAGCACTGTGCAGAGCGAGTTGTTTCTTAGGTTCCCAAAGAGCTGGAAGGAAGATGCTGTGGGGCCCAACTCGCCCTTTGGAAAGAAGCCTGCACGTTGTGCCTTTCAGCTCTAGGGCAAAGTAGCAGACCCAGAGCAGACGTCCTACTTCAGCCAGATCAAGCCTGCAAAGAAACTGCATTTCACAGGCCTTTGGAAGAGATGTTCCCGGTAGGCTGTAAGAGCACTGTGCAGAGCGAGTTGTTTCTTAGCTTCCCAAAGAGCTGGAAGCAAGATGCTGTGGGGCCCAACTCGCCCTTTGGAAAGAAGCCAGCACGTTGTGCCTTTCAGCTCTAGGGCAAAGTAGCACACCCAGAGCAGAAGACCTACTTCAGCCAGATCAGGCCTGCAAAGAAACTGCGTTTCACAGGCCTTTGGAAGAGATGTTCCCGGTAGGCTGTAAGAGCACTGTGCAGAGCGAGTTGTTTCTTAGCTTCCCAAAGAGCTGGAAACAAGATGCTGTGGGGCCCAACTCGCCCTTTGGAAAGAAGCCTGCACGTTGTGCCTTTCAGCTCTAGGGCAAAGTAGCACACCCAGAGCAGAAGTCCCACTTCAGCCAGATCAGGCCTGCAAAGAAACTGCGTTTCACAGGCCTTTGTAAGAGATGTTCCCGGTTGGCTGTAAGAGGTCTGCAGAGCGAGTTGTTTCTTAGCTTCCCAAAGAGCTGGATGCAAGAGGCTTTGGGGCCCAACTCGCCCTTTGGAAAGAAGCCTGCACGTTGTGCCTTTCAGCTCTAGGGCCATGTGGCACACCCAGAGCAGAAGTTCTACTTCAGCCAGAACAGGCCTGGAAAGAAACTGCGTTTCACAGGCCTTTGTAAGAGATGTTCCCGGTAGGCTGTAAGAGCACTGTGCAGAGCGAGTTGTTTCTTAGCTGCCGAAAGAGCTGGAATCTGGACCTGAGGGACTTGTCTACCCTTGTGGAAACAAGGCAAGACTTTGTGCCTTGCAGGTCTAGCGCCATGTAGGACCCGGCAGAGCAGAAGTTCTACTTCAGCCAGATCAGGGCTGGGAAGAAACTGCGTTTCACAGGCCTTTGGAAGAGATGTTCCCGAAGGCTGTAAGAGCACTGTGCAGAGCGAGTTGTTTCTTAGCTTCCCAAAGAGCTGGAAGCAAGATGCTCTGGGTCCCAACTCGCCCTTTGGAAAGAAGCCTGCACGTTGTGCCTTTCAGCTCTAGGGCCATGTGGCCCAACCAGAGCAGAAGTTCTACTTCAGCCAGATCAGGCCTGCAAAGAAACTGCGTTTAACAGGCCTTTGGAAGAGATGTTCACGGTAGGCTGTAAGAGCACTGTGCAGAGCGAGTTGTTTCTTCGCTTCACAAAGAGGTGGAAGCAAGATTCTCTGGGCCCCAAATCTCCCTTTGGAACTGAGACTGCACGTTGTGCCTTTCAGCTCTAGGGCAATGTAGCACACCCAGAGCAGAAGTTCTACTTCAGCCAGATCAGGCCTGCAAAGAAACTGCGTTTCACAGGCCTTTGTAAGAGATGTTCCCGGTAGGCTGTAAGAGCACTGTGCAGAGCGAGTTGTTTCTCAGCTTCCAAAGAGCTGGAAGCAAGATGCTTTGGGGACCAACTCGCCCTTTGGATAGGAGACTGCACGTTGTGTCTTTCAGCTCTTGGGGTATGTAGCACACCCGGAGCAGAATTCTACTTCAGATACATCAGGACTGCAAAGAAACTGCGTTTCACAGGCCTTCGTAAGAGATGTTCCCGGTAGGCTGTAAGAGCGCTGTGCAGAGCGAGTTGTTTCTTAGCTTCCCAAAGAGCTGGAAGCAAGATGCTCTGGGTCCCACCTCGCCCTTTTTTAAGAAGCCTGCACGTTGTGCCTTTGAGCTCTAGGTCAATGTGGCACATCCAGAGCAGAAGTTCCACTTCAGCCAGATCAGGCCTGCAAAGAAACTGCGTTTCACAGGCCTTTGGAAGAGATGTTCCCGGTAGGCTGTAAGAGCACTGTGTGGAGTGAGTTGTTTCTTAGCTTCCCAAAGAGCTGGAAGCAAGATGCTGTGGGGCCCAACTCTCCCTTTGGAAAGAAGCCTGCACGTTGTGCCTTTCAGCTCTAGGGCCATGTGGCACACCCAGAGCAGAAGTTCTACTTCAGCCAGATCAGGCCTGCAAAGAAACTGCGTTTCACAGGCCTTTGTAAGTCATGTTCCCGGTAGGCTGTAAGAGCACTGTGCAGAGCGAGTTGTTTTGTAGGTTCGCAAAGAGCTGGAAGCAAGATGCTGAGGGGCCCAACTCGCCCTTTGGAAAGAACCCTGCACGTTGTCCCTTTCAGCTCTAGGGCAAAGTAGCAGACCCAGAGCAGAAGTCCTACTTCAGCCAGATCAAGCCTGCAAAGAAACTGCATTTCACAGGCCTTTGGAAGAGATGTTCCCGGTAGGCTGTAAGAGCACTGTGCAGAGCGAGTTGTTTCTTAGCTTCCCAAAGAGCTGGAAGCAAGATGCTGTGGGGCCCAACTCGCCCTTTGGAAAGAAGCCAGCACGTTGTGCCTTTCAGCTCTAGGGCAAAGTAGCACACCCAGAGCAGAAGACCTACTTCAGCCAGATCAGGCCTGCAAAGAAACTGCGTTTCACAGGCCTTTGGAAGAGATGTTCCCACTAGGCTGTAAGAGCACTGTGCAGAGCGAGTTGTTTCTTAGCTTCACAAAGAGCTGGAAACAAGATGCTGTGGGGCCCAACTCGCCCTTTGGAAAGAAGCCTTCACGTTGTGCCTTTCAGCTCTAGGGCAAAGTAGCACACCCAGAGCAGAAGTCCCACTTCAGCCAGATCAGGCCTGCAAAGAAACTGCGTTTCACAGGCCTTTGTAAGAGATGTTCCCGGTTGGCTGTAAGAGGTCTGCAGAGCGAGTTGTTTCTTAGCTTCCCAAAGAGCTGGATGCAAGAGGCTCTGGGGCCCAACTCGCCCTTTGGAAAGAAGCCTGCACGTTGTGCCTTTCAGCTCTAGGGCCATGTGGCACACCCAGAGCAGAAGTTCTACTTCAGCCAGATCAGGCCTGCAAAGAAACTGCGTTTCACAGGCCTTTGTAAGAGATGTTCCCGGTAGGCTGTAAGAGCACTGTGCAGAGCGAGTTGTTTCTTAGCTGCCGAAAGAGCTGGAATCTGGACCTGAGGGACTTGTCTACCCTTGTGGAAACAAGGCAAGACTTTGTGCCTTGCAGGTCTAGCGCCATGTAGGACCCGGCAGAGCAGAAGTTCTACTTCAGCCAGATCAGGGCTGGGAAGAAACTGCGTTTCACAGGCCTTTGGAAGAGATGTTCCCGGTAGGCTGTAAGAGCACTGTGCAGAGCGAGTTGTTTCTTAGCTTCCCAAAGAGCTAGAAGCAAGATGCTCTGGGTCCCAACTCGCCCTTTGGAAAGAAGCCTGCACGTTGTGCCTTTCAGCTCTAGGGCCATGTGGCCCAACCAGAGCAGAAGTTCTACTTCAGCCAGATCAGGCCTGCAAAGAAACTGCGTTTAACAGGCCTTTGGAAGAGATGTTCACGGTAGGCTGTAAGAGCACTGTGCAGAGCGAGTTGTTTCTTCGCTTCACAAAGAGGTGGAAGCAAGATTCTCTGGGCCCCAAATCTCCCTTTGGAACTGAGACTGCACGTTGTGCCTTTCAGCTCTAGGGCAATGTAGCACACCCAGAGCAGAAGTTCTACTTCAGCCAGATCAGGCCTGCAAAGAAACTGCGTTTCACAGGCCTTTGTAAGAGATGTTCCCGGTAGGCTGTAAGAGCACTGTGCAGAGCGAGTTGTTTCTCAGCTTCCAAAGAGCTGGAAGCAAGATGCCTTGGGGACCAACTCGCCCTTTGGATAGGAGACTGCACGTTGTGTCTTTCAGCTCTTGGGGTATGTAGCACACCCGGAGCAGAATTCTACTTCAGATACATCAGGACTGCAAAGAAACTGCGTTTCACAGGCCTTCGTAAGAGATGTTCCCGGTAGGCTGTAAGAGCGCTGTGCAGAGCAAGTTGTTTCTTAGCTTCCCAAAGAGCTGGAAGCAAGATGCTCTGGGTCCCACCTCGCCCTTTTTTAAGAAGCCTGCACGTTGTGCCTTTGAGCTCTAGGTCAATGTGGCACATCCAGAGCAGAAGTTCCACTTCAGCCAGATCAGGCCTGCAAAGAAACTGCGTTTCACAGGCCTTTGGAAGAGATGTTCCCGGTAGGCTGTAAGAGCACTGTGTGGAGTGAGTTGTTTCTTAGCTTCCCAAAGAGCTGGAAGCAAGATGCTGTGGGGCCCAACTCTCCCATTGGAAAGAAGCCTGCACGTTGTGCCTTTCAGCTCTAGGGCCATGTGGCACACCCAGAGCAGAAGTTCTACTTCAGCCAGATCAGGCCTGCAAAGAAACTGCGTTTCACAGGCCTTTGTAAGTCATGTTCCCGGTAGGCTGTAAGAGCACTGTGCAGAGCGAGTTGTTTCTTAGCTTCCCAAAGAGCTGGAAGCAAGATGCTGTGGGGCCCAACTCGCCCTTTGGAAAGAAGCCAGCACGTTGTGCCTTTCAGCTCTAGGGCAAAGTAGCACACCCAGAGCAGAAGACCTACTTCAGCCAGATCAGGCCTGCAAAGAAACTGCGTTTCACAGGCCTTTGTAAGTCATGTTCCCGGTAGGCTGTAAGAGCACTGTGCAGAGCGAGTTGTTTTGTAGGTTCGCAAAGAGCTGGAAGCAAGATGCTGAGGGGCCCAACTCGCCCTTTGGAAAGAACCCTGCACGTTGTCCCTTTCAGCTCTAGGGCAAAGTAGCAGACCCAGAGCAGAAGTCCTACTTCAGCCAGATCAAGCCTGCAAAGAAACTGCATTTCACAGGCCTTTGGAAGAGATGTTCCCGGTAGGCTGTAAGAGCACTGTGCAGAGCGAGTTGTTTCTTAGCTTCCCAAAGAGCTGGAAGCAAGATGCTGTGGGGCCCAACTCGCCCTTTGGAAAGAAGCCAGCACGTTGTGCCTTTCAGCTCTAGGGCAAAGTAGCACACCCAGAGCAGAAGACCTACTTCAGCCAGATCAGGCCTGCAAAGAAACTGCGTTTCACAGGCCTTTGGAAGAGATGTTCCCACTAGGCTGTAAGAGCACTGTGCAGAGCGAGTTGTTTCTTAGCTTCCCAAAGAGCTGGAAACAAGATGCTGTGGGGCCCAACTCGCCCTTTGGAAAGAAGCCTTCACGTTGTGCCTTTCAGCTCTAGGGCAAAGTAGCACACCCAGAGCAGAAGTCCCACTTCAGCCAGATCAGGCCTGCAAAGAAACTGCGTTTCACAGGCCTTTGTAAGAGATGTTCCCGGTTGGCTGTAAGAGGTCTGCAGAGCGAGTTGTTTCTTAGCTTCCCAAAGAGCTGGATGCAAGAGGCTCTGGGGCCCAACTCGCCCTTAGGAAAGAAGCCTGCACGTTGTGCCTTTCAGCTCTAGGGCCATGTGGCACACCCAGAGCAGAAGTTCTACTTCAGCCAGAACAGGCCTGGAAAGAAACTGCGTTTCACAGGCCTTTGTGAGACATGTTCCCGGTAGGCTGTAAGAGCCCTATGCAGAGCGAGTTGTTTCTTAGCTGCCGAAAGAGCTGGATGTTGGACCTGAGGGACTTGTCTACCCTTGTGGAATCAAGGCAGGACTTTGCGCCTTGCAGCTCTAGCGCCATGTAGGACCCGGCAGAGCAGAAGTTCTACTTCAGCCACATCAGGGCTGGGAAGAAACTGCGTTTCACAGGCCTTTGTAAGACTCGTTCCCTGTAGGCTGTAAAACACCAGTGCAGAGCAAGTTGTTTCTTAGCGGCCTAAAGAGGTGGAAGCCCCACGCTGTGGAGCCTGTCTGCCCTTGAGGAGTCAAGGCAGGACTTTGAGCCTTGCAACTCTAGGCCGAAGTAGGATATGGCATAGCAGCAGTTCTACCTCAGTGAGATAAGGCCTGCAAAGAAACTGCATTTCTCAGGCCTTTGCAAGAGATGCTCCCAGTTGGCCGTAAGAGAGGTCTGCAGAGCGAGTTGTTTCTTAGCTGCCGAAAGAGCTGGAAGCTGGACCTGAGGGACTTGTCTACCCTTGTGGAAACAAGGCAGGACTTTGTGCCTTGCAGCTCCAGCGCCATGTAGGACCCGGCAGAGCAGAAGTTCTACTTCAGCCAGATCAGGGCTGGGAAGAAACTGCGTTTCACAGGCCTTTGGAAGAGATGTTCCCGAAGGCTGTAAGAGCACTGTGCAGAGCGAGTTGTTTCTTAGCTTCCCAAAGAGCTGGAAGCAAGATGCTCTGGGTCCCAACTCGCCCTTTGGAAAGAAGCCTGCACGTTGTGCCTTTCAGCTCTAGGGCCATGTGGCCCAACCAGAGCAGAAGTTCTACTTCAGCCAGATCAGGCCTGCAAAGAAACTGCGTTTAACAGGCCTTTGGAAGAGATGTTCACGGTAGGCTGTAAGAGCACTGTGCAGAGCGAGTTGTTTCTTCGCTTCACAAAGAGGTGGAAGCAAGATTCTCTGGGCCCCAAATCTCCCTTTGGAACTGAGACTGCACGTTGTGCCTTTCAGCTCTAGGGCAATGTAGCACACCCAGAGCAGAAGTTCTACTTCAGCCAGATCAGGCCTGCAAAGAAACTGCGTTTCACAGGCCTTTGTAAGAGATGTTCCCGGTAGGCTGTAAGAGCACTGTGCAGAGCGAGTTGTTTCTCAGCTTCCAAAGAGCTGGAAGCAAGATGCTTTGGGGACCAACTCGCCCTTTGGATAGGAGACTGCACGTTGTGTCTTTCAGCTCTTGGGGTATGTAGCACACCCGGAGCAGAATTCTACTTCAGATACATCAGGACTGCAAAGAAACTGCGTTTCACAGGCCTTCGTAAGAGATGTTCCCGGTAGGCTGTAAGAGCGCTGTGCAGAGCGAGTTGTTTCTTAGCTTCCCAAAGAGCTGGAAGCAAGATGCTCTGGGTCCCACCTCGCCCTTTTTTAAGAAGCCTGCACGTTGTGCCTTTGAGCTCTAGGTCAATGTGGCACATCCAGAGCAGAAGTTCCACTTCAGCCAGATCAGGCCTGCAAAGAAACTGCGTTTCACAGGCCTTTGGAAGAGATGTTCCCGGTAGGCTGTAAGAGCACTGTGTGGAGTGAGTTGTTTCTTAGCTTCCCAAAGAGCTGGAAGCAAGATGCTGTGGGGCCCAACTCTCCCTTTGGAAAGAAGCCTGCACGTTGTGCCTTTCAGCTCTAGGGCCATGTGGCACACCCAGAGCAGAAGTTCTACTTCAGCCAGATCAGGCCTGCAAAGAAACTGCGTTTCACAGGCCTTTGTAAGTCATGTTCCCGGTAGGCTGTAAGAGCACTGTGCAGAGCGAGTTGTTTTGTAGGTTCGCAAAGAGCTGGAAGCAAGATGCTGAGGGGCCCAACTCGCCCTTTGGAAAGAACCCTGCACGTTGTCCCTTTCAGCTCTAGGGCAAAGTAGCAGACCCAGAGCAGAAGTCCTACTTCAGCCAGATCAAGCCTGCAAAGAAACTGCATTTCACAGGCCTTTGGAAGAGATGTTCCCGGTAGGCTGTAAGAGCACTGTGCAGAGCGAGTTGTTTCTTAGCTTCCCAAAGAGCTGGAAGCAAGATGCTGTGGGGCCCAACTCGCCCTTTGGAAAGAAGCCAGCACGTTGTGCCTTTCAGCTCTAGGGCAAAGTAGCACACCCAGAGCAGAAGACCTACTTCAGCCAGATCAGGCCTGCAAAGAAACTGCGTTTCACAGGCCTTTGGAAGAGATGTTCCCACTAGGCTGTAAGAGCACTGTGCAGAGCGAGTTGTTTCTTAGCTTCACAAAGAGCTGGAAACAAGATGCTGTGGGGCCCAACTCGCCCTTTGGAAAGAAGCCTTCACGTTGTGCCTTTCAGCTCTAGGGCAAAGTAGCACACCCAGAGCAGAAGTCCCACTTCAGCCAGATCAGGCCTGCAAAGAAACTGCGTTTCACAGGCCTTTGTAAGAGATGTTCCCGGTTGGCTGTAAGAGGTCTGCAGAGCGAGTTGTTTCTTAGCTTCCCAAAGAGCTGGATGCAAGAGGCTCTGGGGCCCAACTCGCCCTTTGGAAAGAAGCCTGCACGTTGTGCCTTTCAGCTCTAGGGCCATGTGGCACACCCAGAGCAGAAGTTCTACTTCAGCCAGATCAGGCCTGCAAAGAAACTGCGTTTCACAGGCCTTTGTAAGAGATGTTCCCGGTAGGCTGTAAGAGCACTGTGCAGAGCGAGTTGTTTCTTAGCTGCCGAAAGAGCTGGAATCTGGACCTGAGGGACTTGTCTACCCTTGTGGAAACAAGGCAAGACTTTGTGCCTTGCAGGTCTAGCGCCATGTAGGACCCGGCAGAGCAGAAGTTCTACTTCAGCCAGATCAGGGCTGGGAAGAAACTGCGTTTCACAGGCCTTTGGAAGAGATGTTCCCGGTAGGCTGTAAGAGCACTGTGCAGAGCGAGTTGTTTCTTAGCTTCCCAAAGAGCTAGAAGCAAGATGCTCTGGGTCCCAACTCGCCCTTTGGAAAGAAGCCTGCACGTTGTGCCTTTCAGCTCTAGGGCCATGTGGCCCAACCAGAGCAGAAGTTCTACTTCAGCCAGATCAGGCCTGCAAAGAAACTGCGTTTAACAGGCCTTTGGAAGAGATGTTCACGGTAGGCTGTAAGAGCACTGTGCAGAGCGAGTTGTTTCTTCGCTTCACAAAGAGGTGGAAGCAAGATTCTCTGGGCCCCAAATCTCCCTTTGGAACTGAGACTGCACGTTGTGCCTTTCAGCTCTAGGGCAATGTAGCACACCCAGAGCAGAAGTTCTACTTCAGCCAGATCAGGCCTGCAAAGAAACTGCGTTTCACAGGCCTTTGTAAGAGATGTTCCCGGTAGGCTGTAAGAGCACTGTGCAGAGCGAGTTGTTTCTCAGCTTCCAAAGAGCTGGAAGCAAGATGCCTTGGGGACCAACTCGCCCTTTGGATAGGAGACTGCACGTTGTGTCTTTCAGCTCTTGGGGTATGTAGCACACCCGGAGCAGAATTCTACTTCAGATACATCAGGACTGCAAAGAAACTGCGTTTCACAGGCCTTCGTAAGAGATGTTCCCGGTAGGCTGTAAGAGCGCTGTGCAGAGCAAGTTGTTTCTTAGCTTCCCAAAGAGCTGGAAGCAAGATGCTCTGGGTCCCACCTCGCCCTTTTTTAAGAAGCCTGCACGTTGTGCCTTTGAGCTCTAGGTCAATGTGGCACATCCAGAGCAGAAGTTCCACTTCAGCCAGATCAGGCCTGCAAAGAAACTGCGTTTCACAGGCCTTTGGAAGAGATGTTCCCGGTAGGCTGTAAGAGCACTGTGTGGAGTGAGTTGTTTCTTAGCTTCCCAAAGAGCTGGAAGCAAGATGCTGTGGGGCCCAACTCTCCCATTGGAAAGAAGCCTGCACGTTGTGCCTTTCAGCTCTAGGGCCATGTGGCACACCCAGAGCAGAAGTTCTACTTCAGCCAGATCAGGCCTGCAAAGAAACTGCGTTTCACAGGCCTTTGTAAGTCATGTTCCCGGTAGGCTGTAAGAGCACTGTGCAGAGCGAGTTGTTTCTTAGCTTCCCAAAGAGCTGGAAGCAAGATGCTGTGGGGCCCAACTCGCCCTTTGGAAAGAAGCCAGCACGTTGTGCCTTTCAGCTCTAGGGCAAAGTAGCACACCCAGAGCAGAAGACCTACTTCAGCCAGATCAGGCCTGCAAAGAAACTGCGTTTCACAGGCCTTTGTAAGTCATGTTCCCGGTAGGCTGTAAGAGCACTGTGCAGAGCGAGTTGTTTTGTAGGTTCGCAAAGAGCTGGAAGCAAGATGCTGAGGGGCCCAACTCGCCCTTTGGAAAGAACCCTGCACGTTGTCCCTTTCAGCTCTAGGGCAAAGTAGCAGACCCAGAGCAGAAGTCCTACTTCAGCCAGATCAAGCCTGCAAAGAAACTGCATTTCACAGGCCTTTGGAAGAGATGTTCCCGGTAGGCTGTAAGAGCACTGTGCAGAGCGAGTTGTTTCTTAGCTTCCCAAAGAGCTGGAAGCAAGATGCTGTGGGGCCCAACTCGCCCTTTGGAAAGAAGCCAGCACGTTGTGCCTTTCAGCTCTAGGGCAAAGTAGCACACCCAGAGCAGAAGACCTACTTCAGCCAGATCAGGCCTGCAAAGAAACTGCGTTTCACAGGCCTTTGGAAGAGATGTTCCCACTAGGCTGTAAGAGCACTGTGCAGAGCGAGTTGTTTCTTAGCTTCCCAAAGAGCTGGAAACAAGATGCTGTGGGGCCCAACTCGCCCTTTGGAAAGAAGCCTTCACGTTGTGCCTTTCAGCTCTAGGGCAAAGTAGCACACCCAGAGCAGAAGTCCCACTTCAGCCAGATCAGGCCTGCAAAGAAACTGCGTTTCACAGGCCTTTGTAAGAGATGTTCCCGGTTGGCTGTAAGAGGTCTGCAGAGCGAGTTGTTTCTTAGCTTCCCAAAGAGCTGGATGCAAGAGGCTCTGGGGCCCAACTCGCCCTTAGGAAAGAAGCCTGCACGTTGTGCCTTTCAGCTCTAGGGCCATGTGGCACACCCAGAGCAGAAGTTCTACTTCAGCCAGAACAGGCCTGGAAAGAAACTGCGTTTCACAGGCCTTTGTGAGACATGTTCCCGGTAGGCTGTAAGAGCCCTATGCAGAGCGAGTTGTTTCTTAGCTGCCGAAAGAGCTGGATGTTGGACCTGAGGGACTTGTCTACCCTTGTGGAATCAAGGCAGGACTTTGCGCCTTGCAGCTCTAGCGCCATGTAGGACCCGGCAGAGCAGAAGTTCTACTTCAGCCACATCAGGGCTGGGAAGAAACTGCGTTTCACAGGCCTTTGTAAGACTCGTTCCCTGTAGGCTGTAAAACACCAGTGCAGAGCAAGTTGTTTCTTAGCGGCCTAAAGAGGTGGAAGCCCCACGCTGTGGAGCCTGTCTGCCCTTGAGGAGTCAAGGCAGGACTTTGAGCCTTGCAACTCTAGGCCGAAGTAGGATATGGCATAGCAGCAGTTCTACCTCAGTGAGATAAGGCCTGCAAAGAAACTGCATTTCTCAGGCCTTTGCAAGAGATGCTCCCAGTTGGCCGTAAGAGAGGTCTGCAGAGCGAGTTGTTTCTTAGCTGCCGAAAGAGCTGGAAGCTGGACCTGAGGGACTTGTCTACCCTTGTGGAAACAAGGCAGGACTTTGTGCCTTGCAGCTCCAGCGCCATGTAGGACCCGGCAGAGCAGAAGTTCTACTTCAGCCAGATCAGGGATGGGAAGAAACTGCGTTTCACAGGCCTTTGGAAGAGATGTTCCCGGTAGGCTGTAAGAGCACTGTGCAGAGCGAGTTGTTTCTTCGCTTCCCAAAGAGCTCGAAGCAAGATGCTCTGAGGCCCAACTCGCCCTTTGGAAAGAAGCCTGCACGTTGTGCCTTTCAGCTCTAGGGCAAAGTAGCACACCCAGAGCAGAAGTTCCACTTCAGCCAGATCAGGCCTGCAAAGAAACTGCGTTTCACGGGTCTTTGGAAGAGATGTTCCCACTAGGCTGTAAGAGCACTGTGCAGAGCGAGTTGTTTCTTAGCTTCCCAAAGAGCTGGAAGCAAGATGCTGTGGGGCCCAACTCGCCCTTTGGAAAGAAGCCTGCACGTTGTGCCTTTCAGCTCTAGGGCAAAGTAGCACACCCAGACCAGAAGACTTACTTCACCCAGATCAGGCCTGCAAAGAAACTGCGTTTCACATTCCTTTGGAAGAGATGTTCTCACTTGGTTGGAAGAGCACTGTGCAGAGCGAGTTGTTTCTTAGCTTCCCAAAGAGCTGGAAGCAAGATGCTGTGGGGCCCAACTCGCCCTTTGGAAAGAAGCCTGCACGTTGTGCCTTTCAGCTCTAGGGCAAAGTAGCACACCCTGAGCAGAAGTCCTACTTCAGCCAGATCAGGCCTGCAAAGAAACTGCGTTTCACAGGCCTTTGGAAGAGATGTTCCCGGTAGGGTGTAAGAGCACTGTGCAGAGCGAGTTGTTTCTTAGCTTCCCAAAGAGCTGGAAGCAAGATGCTCTGAGGCCAAACTCGCCCTTTCGAAAGAAGCCTGCACGTTGTGCCTTTCAGCTCTAGGGAAATGTGGCACACCCAGAGCAGAAGTTCTACTTCAGCCAGATCAGGCCTGCAAAGAAACTGCGTTTCACAGGCCTTTGTATGTCATGTTCCCAGTAGGCTGTAAAAGCACTGTGCAGAGCGAGTTGTTTCTTAGCTTCCCAAAGAGCTGGAAGCAAGATGCTCTGGGTCCCAACTCGCCCTTTGGAAAGAAGCCTGCACGTTGTGCCTTTGAGCTCTAGGTCAATGTGGCACACCCAGAGCAGAAGTTCTACTTCAGCCTGATCAGGGCTCTGAAGAAACTGCGTTTCACAGTACTTTGTAAGACATGTTCCCGGTAGGCTGTAAGAGCCCTATGCAGAGCGAGTTGTTTCTTAGCTGCCGAAAGAGCTGGATGTTGGACCTGAGGGACTTGTCTACCCTTGTGGAATCAAGGCAGGACTTTGCGCCTTGCAGCTCTAGCGCCATGTAGGACCCGGCAGAGCAGAAGTTCTACTTCAGCCACATCAGGGCTGGGAATAAACTGCGTTTCACAGGCCTTTGCAAGACTCGTTCCCTGTAGGCTGTAAAACACCAGTGCAGAGCAAGTTGTTTCTTAGCGGCCTAAAGAGGTGGAAGCCCCACGCTGTGGGGCCTGTCTGCCCTTGAGGAGTCAAGGCAGGACTTTGAGCCTTGCAACTCTAGGCCGAAGTAGGATATGGCATAGCAGCAGTTCTACCTCAGCGAGATAAGGCCTGCAAAGAAACTGCATTTCTCAGGCCTTTGCAAGAGATGCTCCCAGTTGGCCGTAAGAGAGGTCTGCAGAGCCAGTTGTTTCTTAGCTTCCCAAAGAGCTGGAAGCAAGATGCTGTGGGGCCCAACTCGCCCTTTGGAAAGAAGCCTGCGGATTGTGCCTTTCAGCTCCAGGGCAACGTAGCACACCCAGAGCAGAAGACCTACTTCAGCCAGATCAGGCCTGCAAAGAAACTGCGTTTCACAGGCCTTTGTAAGTCATGTTCCCGGTAGGCTGTAAGAGCACTGTGCAGAGCGAGTTGTTTTGTAGGTTCGCAAAGAGCTGGAAGCAAGATGCTGAGGGGCCCAACTCGCCCTTTGGAAAGAACCCTGCACGTTGTCCCTTTCAGCTCTAGGGCAAAGTAGCAGACCCAGAGCAGAAGTCCTACTTCAGCCAGATCAAGCCTGCAAAGAAACTGCATTTCACAGGCCTTTGGAAGAGATGTTCCCGGTAGGCTGTAAGAGCACTGTGCAGAGCGAGTTGTTTCTTAGCTTCCCAAAGAGCTGGAAGCAAGATGCTGTGGGGCCCAACTCGCCCTTTGGAAAGAAGCCTTCACGTTGTGCCTTTCAGCTCTAGGGCAAAGTAGCACACCCAGAGCAGAAGTCCCACTTCAGCCAGATCAGGCCTGCAAAGAAACTGCGTTTCACAGGCCTTTGTAAGAGATGTTCCCGGTTGGCTGTAAGAGGTCTGCAGAGCGAGTTGTTTCTTAGCTTCCCAAAGAGCTGGATGCAAGAGGCTCTGGGGCCCAACTCGCCCTTAGGAAAGAAGCCTGCACGTTGTGCCTTTCAGCTCTAGGGCCATGTGGCACACCCAGAGCAGAAGTTCTACTTCAGCCAGAACAGGCCTGGAAAGAAACTGCGTTTCACAGGCCTTTGTGAGACATGTTCCCGGTAGGCTGTAAGAGCCCTATGCAGAGCGAGTTGTTTCTTAGCTGCCGAAAGAGCTGGATGTTGGACCTGAGGGACTTGTCTACCCTTGTGGAATCAAGGCAGGACTTTGCGCCTTGCAGCTCTAGCGCCATGTAGGACCCGGCAGAGCAGAAGTTCTACTTCAGCCACATCAGGGCTGGGAAGAAACTGCGTTTCACAGGCCTTTGTAAGACTCGTTCCCTGTAGGCTGTAAAACACCAGTGCAGAGCAAGTTGTTTCTTAGCGGCCTAAAGAGGTGGAAGCCCCACGCTGTGGAGCCTGTCTGCCCTTGAGGAGTCAAGGCAGGACTTTGAGCCTTGCAACTCTAGGCCGAAGTAGGATATGGCATAGCAGCAGTTCTACCTCAGTGAGATAAGGCCTGCAAAGAAACTGCATTTCTCAGGCCTTTGCAAGAGATGCTCCCAGTTGGCCGTAAGAGAGGTCTGCAGAGCGAGTTGTTTCTTAGCTGCCGAAAGAGCTGGAAGCTGGACCTGAGGGACTTGTCTACCCTTGTGGAAACAAGGCAGGACTTTGTGCCTTGCAGCTCCAGCGCCATGTAGGACCCGGCAGAGCAGAAGTTCTACTTCAGCCAGATCAGGGATGGGAAGAAACTGCGTTTCACAGGCCTTTGGAAGAGATGTTCCCGGTAGGCTGTAAGAGCACTGTGCAGAGCGAGTTGTTTCTTCGCTTCCCAAAGAGCTCGAAGCAAGATGCTCTGAGGCCCAACTCGCCCTTTGGAAAGAAGCCTGCACGTTGTGCCTTTCAGCTCTAGGGCAAAGTAGCACACCCAGAGCAGAAGTTCCACTTCAGCCAGATCAGGCCTGCAAAGAAACTGCGTTTCACGGGTCTTTGGAAGAGATGTTCCCACTAGGCTGTAAGAGCACTGTGCAGAGCGAGTTGTTTCTTAGCTTCCCAAAGAGCTGGAAGCAAGATGCTGTGGGGCCCAACTCGCCCTTTGGAAAGAAGCCTGCACGTTGTGCCTTTCAGCTCTAGGGCAAAGTAGCACACCCAGACCAGAAGACTTACTTCACCCAGATCAGGCCTGCAAAGAAACTGCGTTTCACATTCCTTTGGAAGAGATGTTCTCACTTGGTTGGAAGAGCACTGTGCAGAGCGAGTTGTTTCTTAGCTTCCCAAAGAGCTGGAAGCAAGATGCTGTGGGGCCCAACTCGCCCTTTGGAAAGAAGCCTGCACGTTGTGCCTTTCAGCTCTAGGGCAAAGTAGCACACCCTGAGCAGAAGTCCTACTTCAGCCAGATCAGGCCTGCAAAGAAACTGCGTTTCACAGGCCTTTGGAAGAGATGTTCCCGGTAGGGTGTAAGAGCACTGTGCAGAGCGAGTTGTTTCTTAGCTTCCCAAAGAGCTGGAAGCAAGATGCTCTGAGGCCAAACTCGCCCTTTCGAAAGAAGCCTGCACGTTGTGCCTTTCAGCTCTAGGGAAATGTGGCACACCCAGAGCAGAAGTTCTACTTCAGCCAGATCAGGCCTGCAAAGAAACTGCGTTTCACAGGCCTTTGTATGTCATGTTCCCAGTAGGCTGTAAAAGCACTGTGCAGAGCGAGTTGTTTCTTAGCTTCCCAAAGAGCTGGAAGCAAGATGCTCTGGGTCCCAACTCGCCCTTTGGAAAGAAGCCTGCACGTTGTGCCTTTGAGCTCTAGGTCAATGTGGCACACCCAGAGCAGAAGTTCTACTTCAGCCTGATCAGGGCTCTGAAGAAACTGCGTTTCACAGTACTTTGTAAGACATGTTCCCGGTAGGCTGTAAGAGCCCTATGCAGAGCGAGTTGTTTCTTAGCTGCCGAAAGAGCTGGATGTTGGACCTGAGGGACTTGTCTACCCTTGTGTAATCAAGGCAGGACTTTGCGCCTTGCAGCTCTAGCGCCATGTAGGACCCGGCAGAGCAGAAGTTCTACTTCAGCCACATCAGGGCTGGGAATAAACTGCGTTTCACAGGCCTTTGCAAGACTCGTTCCCTGTAGGCTGTAAAACACCAGTGCAGAGCAAGTTGTTTCTTAGCGGCCTAAAGAGGTGGAAGCCCCACGCTGTGGGGCCTGTCTGCCCTTGAGGAGTCAAGGCAGGACTTTGAGCCTTGCAACTCTAGGCCGAAGTAGGATATGGCATAGCAGCAGTTCTACCTCAGCGAGATAAGGCCTGCAAAGAAACTGCATTTCTCAGGCCTTTGCAAGAGATGCTCCCAGTTGGCCGTAAGAGAGGTCTGCAGAGCCAGTTGTTTCTTAGCTTCCCAAAGAGCTGGAAGCAAGATGCTGTGGGGCCCAACTCGCCCTTTGGAAAGAAGCCTGCGGATTGTGCCTTTCAGCTCCAGGGCAACGTAGCACACCCAGAGCAGAAGTTCTACTTCAGCCAGATCAGGCCTGCAAAGAAACTGCGTTTCACAGGCCTTTGTAAGAGATGTTCCGGGTAGGCTGTAAGAGCACCATGCAGAGCGAGTTGTTTCTTAGCTTCCCAAAGAGCTGGAAGCAAGATGCTGTGGGGCCCAACTCGCCCTTTGGAAAGAAGCCAGCTCGTTGTGCCTTTCAGATCTAGGGCAATGTAGCACACCCAGAGCAGAAGTCCTTCTTCAACCAGATCAGGCCTGCAAAGAAACTGTGTTTCACAGGCCTTTGGAAGAGATGTTCCCGGTAGGCTGTAAGAGCACTGTGCAGAGCGAGTTGTTTCTTAGCTTCCCAAAGAGCTGGAAGCAGGATGCTGTGGGGCCCAACTCGCCCTTTGGAAAGAAGCCTGCACGTTGTGCCTTTCAGCTCTAGGGCAATGGAGCACACCCAGAGCAGAAGTCCTACTTCATCCAGATCAGGCCTGCAAAGAAACTGCATTTCACAGGCCTTTGGAAGAGATGTTCCCGGTAGGCTGTAAGAGCACTGTGCATAGCGAGTTGTTTCTTAGCTTCCCAAAGAGCTGGAAGCAAGATGCTCTGAGGCCCAACTCGCCCTTTGGAAAGAAGCCTGCACGTTGTGCCTTTCAGCTCTAGGACAAAGTAGCACACCCAGAGCAGAAGACCTGCTTCAGCCAGATCAGGCCTGCAAAGAAACTGCGTTTCACGGGCCTTTGGAAGAGATGTAACCACTAGGCTGTAAGAGCACTGTGCAGAGCGAGTTGTTTCTTAGGTTCCCAAAGAGCTGGAAGGAAGATGCTGTGGGGCCCAACTCGCCCTTTGGAAAGAAGCCTGCACGTTGTGCCTTTCAGCTCTAGGGCAAAGTAGCACACCCAGACAAGAAGACTTACTTCAGCAAGATCAGGCCTGCAAAGAAACTGCGTTTCACAGGCCTTTGGAAGAGATGTTCCCACTAGGCTGTAAGAGCACTGTGCAGAGCGAGTTGTTTCTTAGCTTCCCAAAGAGCTGGAAACAAGATGCTGTGGGGCCCAACTCGCCCTTTGGAAAGAAGCCTGCACGTTGTGCCTTTCAGCTCTAGGGCAAAGTAGCACACCCAGAGCAGAAGTCCCACTTCAGCCAGATCAGGCCTGCAAAGAAACTGCGTTTCACAGGCCTTTGTAAGAGATGTTCCCGGTTGGCTGTAAGAGGTCTGCAGAGCGAGTTGTTTCTTAGCTTCCCAAAGAGCTGGATGCAAGAGGCTTTGGGGCCCAACTCGCCCTTTGGAAAGAAGCCTGCACGTTGTGCCTTTCAGCTCTAGGGCCATGTGGCACACCCAGAGCAGAAGTTCTACTTCAGCCAGAACAGGCCTGGAAAGAAACTGCGTTTCACAGGCCTTTGTAAGAGATGTTCCCGGTAGGCTGTAAGAGCAATGTGCAGAGCGAGTTGTTTCTTAGCTGCCGAAAGAGCTGGAATCTGGACCTGAGGGACTTGTCTACCCTTGTGGAAACAAGGCAAGACTTTGTGCCTTGCAGGTCTAGCGCCATGTAGGACCCGGCAGAGCAGAAGTTCTACTTCAGCCAGATCAGGGCTGGGAAGAAACTGCGTTTCACAGGCCTTTGGAAGAGATGTTCCCGAAGGCTGTAAGAGCACTGTGCAGAGCGAGTTGTTTCTTAGCTTCCCAAAGAGCTGGAAGCAAGATGCTCTGGGTCCCAACTCGCCCTTTGGAAAGAAGCCTGCACGTTGTGCCTTTCAGCTCTAGGGCCATGTGGCCCAACCAGAGCAGAAGTTCTACTTCAGCCAGATCAGGCCTGCAAAGAAACTGCGTTTAACAGGCCTTTGGAAGAGATGTTCACGGTAGGCTGTAAGAGCACTGTGCAGAGCGAGTTGTTTTGTAGGTTCGCAAAGAGCTGGAAGCAAGATGCTGAGGGGCCCAATTCGCCCTTTGGAAAGAACCCTGCACGTTGTCCCTTTCAGCTCTAGGGCAAAGTAGCAGACCCAGAGCAGAAGTCCTACTTCAGCCAGATCAAGCCTGCAAAGAAACTGCATTTCACAGGCCTTTGGAAGAGATGTTCCCGGTAGGCTGTAAGAGCACTGTGCAGAGCGAGTTGTTTCTTAGCTTCCCAAAGAGCTGGAAGCAAGATGCTGTGGGGCCCAACTCGCCCTTTGGAAAGAAGCCAGCACGTTGTGCCTTTCAGCTCTAGGGCAAAGTAGCACACCCAGAGCAGAAGACCTACTTCAGCCAGATCAGGCCTGCAAAGAAACTGCGTTTCACAGGCCTTTGGAAGAGATGTTCCCACTAGGCTGTAAGAGCACTGTGCAGAGCGAGTTGTTTCTTAGCTTCCCAAAGAGCTGGAAACAAGATGCTGTGGGGCCCAACTCGCCCTTTGGAAAGAAGCCTTCACGTTGTGCCTTTCAGCTCTAGGGCAAAGTAGCACACCCAGAGCAGAAGTCCCACTTCAGCCAGATCAGGCCTGCAAAGAAACTGCGTTTCACAGGCCTTTGTAAGAGATGTTCCCGGTTGGCTGTAAGAGGTCTGCAGAGCGAGTTGTTTCTTAGCTTCCCAAAGAGCTGGATGCAAGAGGCTCTGGGGCCCAACTCGCCCTTTGGAAAGAAGCCTGCACGTTGTGCCTTTCAGCTCTAGGGCCATGTGGCACACCCAGAGCAGAAGTTCTACTTCAGCCAGATCAGGCCTGCAAAGAAACTGCGTTTCACAGGCCTTTGGAAGAGATGTTCCCGGTAGGCTGTAAGAGCAATGTGCAGAGCGAGTTGTTTCTTAGCTGCCGAAAGAGCTGGAATCTGGACCTGAGGGACTTGTCTACCCTTGTGGAAACAAGGCAAGACTTTGTGCCTTGCAGGTCTAGCGCCATGTAGGACCCGGCAGAGCAGAAGTTCTACTTCAGCCAGTTCAGGGCTGGGAAGAAACTGCGTTTCACAGGCCTTTGGAAGAGATGTTCCCGGTAGGCTGTAAGAGCACTGTGCAGAGCGAGTTGTTTCTTAGCTTCCCAAAGAGCTAGAAGCAAGATGCTCTGGGTCCCAACTCGCCCTTTGGAAAGAAGCCTGCACGTTGTGCCTTTCAGCTCTAGGGCCATGTGGCCCAACCAGAGCAGAAGTTCTACTTCAGCCAGATCAGGCCTGCAAAGAAACTGCGTTTAACAGGCCTTTGGAAGAGATGTTCACGGTAGGCTGTAAGAGCACTGTGCAGAGCGAGTTGTTTCTTAGCTTCCCAAAGAGCTGGAAGCAAGATGCTGTGGGGCCCAACTCGCCCTTTGGAAAGAAGCCAGCACGTTGTGCCTTTCAGCTCTAGGGCAAAGTAGCACACCCAGAGCAGAAGACCTACTTCAGCCAGATCAGGCCTGCAAAGAAACTGCGTTTCACAGGCCTTTGTAAGTCATGTTCCCGGTAGGCTGTAAGAGCACTGTGCAGAGCGAGTTGTTTTGTAGGTTCGCAAAGAGCTGGAAGCAAGATGCTGAGGGGCCCAACTCGCCCTTTGGAAAGAACCCTGCACGTTGTCCCTTTCAGCTCTAGGGCAAAGTAGCAGACCCAGAGCAGAAGTCCTACTTCAGCCAGATCAAGCCTGCAAAGAAACTGCATTTCACAGGCCTTTGGAAGAGATGTTCCCGGTAGGCTGTAAGAGCACTGTGCAGAGCGAGTTGTTTCTTAGCTTCCCAAAGAGCTGGAAGCAAGATGCTGTGGGGCCCAACTCGCCCTTTGGAAAGAAGCCAGCACGTTGTGCCTTTCAGCTCTAGGGCAAAGTAGCACACCCAGAGCAGAAGACCTACTTCAGCCAGATCAGGCCTGCAAAGAAACTGCGTTTCACAGGCCTTTGGAAGAGATGTTCCCACTAGGCTGTAAGAGCACTGTGCAGAGCGAGTTGTTTCTTAGCTTCCCAAAGAGCTGGAAACAAGATGCTGTGGGGCCCAACTCGCCCTTTGGAAAGAAGCCTTCACGTTGTGCCTTTCAGCTCTAGGGCAAAGTAGCACACCCAGAGCAGAAGTCCCACTTCAGCCAGATCAGGCCTGCAAAGAAACTGCGTTTCACAGGCCTTTGTAAGAGATGTTCCCGGTTGGCTGTAAGAGGTCTGCAGAGCGAGTTGTTTCTTAGCTTCCCAAAGAGCTGGATGCAAGAGGCTCTGGGGCCCAACTCGCCCTTTGGAAAGAAGCCTGCACGTTGTGCCTTTCAGCTCTAGGGCCATGTGGCACACCCAGAGCAGAAGTTCTACTTCAGCCAGAACAGGCCTGGAAAGAAACTGCGTTTCACAGGCCTTTGGAAGAGATGCTCCCGGTAGGCTGTAAGAGCACTGTGCAGAGCGAGTTGTTTCTTAGCTGCCGAAAGAGCTGGAAGCTGGACCTGAGGGACTTGTCTACCCTTGTGGAAACAGGGCAGGACTTTGTGCCTTGCAGCTCTAGCGCCATGTAGGACCCGGCAGAGCAGAAGTTCTACTTCAGCCACATCAGGGCTGGGAAGAAACTGCGTTTCACAGGCCTTTGTAAGACTCGTTCCCTGTAGGCTGTAAAACACCAGTGCAGAGCAAGTTGTTTCTTAGCTGCCCAAAGAGGTGGAATCCCCACGCTGTGGGGCCTGTCTGCCCTTGAGGAGTCAAGGCAGGACTTTGAGCCTTGCAACTCTAGGCCGAAGTAGGATATGGCATAGCAGCAGTTCTACCTCAGCGAGATAAGGCCTGCAAAGAAACTGCATTTCTCAGGCCTTTGCAAGAGATGCTCCCAGTTGGCTGTAAGAGATGTCTGCAGAGCCAGTTGCTTCTTAGCTTCCCAAAGAGCTGGAAGGAAGATGCTATGGGGCCCAAATCGTCCTTTGGAAAGAAGCCTGCGGATTGTGCCTTTCAGCTCCAGGGCAACGTAGCACACCCAGAGCAGAAGTTCTACTTCAGCCAGATCAGGGCTGGGAAGAAACTGCGTTTCACAGGCCTTTGGAAGAGATGTTCCCGGTAGGCTGTAAGAGCACTGTGCAGAGCGAGTTGTTTCTTAGCTTCCCAAAGAGCTAGAAGCAAGATGCTCTGGGTCCCAACTCGCCCTTTGGAAAGAAGCCTGCACGTTGTGCCTTTCAGCTCTAGGGCCATGTGGCCCAACCAGAGCAGAAGTTCTACTTCAGCCAGATCAGGCCTGCAAAGAAACTGCGTTTAACAGGCCTTTGGAAGAGATGTTCACGGTAGGCTGTAAGAGCACTGTGCAGAGCGAGTTGTTTCTTCGCTTCACAAAGAGGTGGAAGCAAGATTCTCTGGGCCCCAAATCTCCCTTTGGAACTGAGACTGCACGTTGTGCCTTTCAGCTCTAGGGCAATGTAGCACACCCAGAGCAGAAGTTCTACTTCAGCCAGATCAGGCCTGCAAAGAAACTGCGTTTCACAGGCCTTTGTAAGAGATGTTCCCGGTAGGCTGTAAGAGCACTGTGCAGAGCGAGTTGTTTCTCAGCTTCCAAAGAGCTGGAAGCAAGATGCCTTGGGGACCAACTCGCCCTTTGGATAGGAGACTGCACGTTGTGTCTTTCAGCTCTTGGGGTATGTAGCACACCCGGAGCAGAATTCTACTTCAGATACATCAGGACTGCAAAGAAACTGCGTTTCACAGGCCTTCGTAAGAGATGTTCCCGGTAGGCTGTAAGAGCGCTGTGCAGAGCCAGTTGTTTCTTAGCTTCCCAAAGAGCTGGAAGCAAGATGCTCTGGGTCCCACCTCGCCCTTTTTTAAGAAGCCTGCACGTTGTGCCTTTGAGCTCTAGGTCAATGTGGCACATCCAGAGCAGAAGTTCCACTTCAGCCAGATCAGGCCTGCAAAGAAACTGCGTTTCACAGGCCTTTGGAAGAGATGTTCCCGGTAGGCTGTAAGAGCACTGTGTGGAGTGAGTTGTTTCTTAGCTTCCCAAAGAGCTGGAAGCAAGATGCTGTGGGGCCCAACTCGCCCTTTGGAAAGAAGCCAGCACGTTGTGCCTTTCAGCTCTAGGGCAAAGTAGCACACCCAGAGCAGAAGACCTACTTCAGCCAGATCAGGCCTGCAAAGAAACTGCGTTTCACAGGCCTTTGTAAGTCATGTTCCCGGTAGGCTGTAAGAGCACTGTGCAGAGCGAGTTGTTTTGTAGGTTCGCAAAGAGCTGGAAGCAAGATGCTGAGGGGCCCAACTCGCCCTTTGGAAAGAACCCTGCACGTTGTCCCTTTCAGCTCTAGGGCAAAGTAGCAGACCCAGAGCAGAAGTCCTACTTCAGCCAGATCAAGCCTGCAAAGAAACTGCATTTCACAGGCCTTTGGAAGAGATGTTCCCGGTAGGCTGTAAGAGCACTGTGCAGAGCGAGTTGTTTCTTAGCTTCCCAAAGAGCTGGAAGCAAGATGCTGTGGGGCCCAACTCGCCCTTTGGAAAGAAGCCAGCACGTTGTGCCTTTCAGCTCTAGGGCAAAGTAGCACACCCAGAGCAGAAGACCTACTTCAGCCAGATCAGGCCTGCAAAGAAACTGCGTTTCACAGGCCTTTGGAAGAGATGTTCCCACTAGGCTGTAAGAGCACTGTGCAGAGCGAGTTGTTTCTTAGCTTCCCAAAGAGCTGGAAACAAGATGCTGTGGGGCCCAACTCGCCCTTTGGAAAGAAGCCTTCACGTTGTGCCTTTCAGCTCTAGGGCAAAGTAGCACACCCAGAGCAGAAGTCCCACTTCAGCCAGATCAGGCCTGCAAAGAAACTGCGTTTCACAGGCCTTTGTAAGAGATGTTCCCGGTTGGCTGCAAGAGGTCTGCAGAGCGAGTTGTTTCTTAGCTTCCCAAAGAGCTGGATGCAAGAGGCTCTGGGGCCCAACTCGCCCTTTGGAAAGAAGCCTGCACGTTGTGCCTTTCAGCTCTAGGGCCATGTGGCACACCCAGAGCAGAAGTTCTACTTCAGCCAGAACAGGCCTGGAAAGAAACTGCGTTTCACAGGCCTTTGGAAGAGATGCTCCCGGTAGGCTGTAAGAGCACTGTGCAGAGCGAGTTGTTTCTTAGCTGCCGAAAGAGCTGGAAGCTGGACCTGAGGGACTTGTCTACCCTTGTGGAAACAGGGCAGGACTTTGTGCCTTGCAGCTCTAGCGCCATGTAGGACCCGGCAGAGCAGAAGTTCTACTTCAGCCACATCAGGGCTGGGAAGAAACTGCGTTTCACAGGCCTTTGTAAGACTCGTTCCCTGTAGGCTGTAAAACACCAGTGCAGAGCAAGTTGTTTCTTAGCTGCCCAAAGAGGTGGAATCCCCACGCTGTGGGGCCTGTCTGCCCTTGAGGAGTCAAGGCAGGACTTTGAGCCTTGCAACTCTAGGCCGAAGTAGGATATGGCATAGCAGCAGTTCTACCTCAGCGAGATAAGGCCTGCAAAGAAACTGCATTTCTCAGGCCTTTGCAAGAGATGCTCCCAGTTGGCTGTAAGAGAGGTCTGCAGAGCCAGTTGCTTCTTAGCTTCCCAAAGAGCTGGAAGGAAGATGCTATGGGGCCCAAATCGTCCTTTGGAAAGAAGCCTGCGGATTGTGCCTTTCAGCTCCAGGGCAACGTAGCACACCCAGAGCAGAAGTTCTACTTCAGCCAGATCAGGCCTGCAAAGAAACTGCGTTTCACAGCCCTTTGGAAGAGATGTTCCCGGTAGGCTGTAAGAGCACTGTGCAGAGCGTGTTATTTCTTAGCTGCCGAAAGAGCTGGAATCTGGACCTGAGGGACTTGTCTACCCTTGTGGAAACAAGGCAAGACTTTGTGCCTTGCAGCTCTAGCGCCATGTAGGACCCGGCAGACCAGAAGTTCTACTTCAGCCAGATCAGGGCTGGGAAGAAACTGCGTTTCACAGGCCTTTGGAAGAGATCTTCCCGGTAGGCTGTAAGAGCACTGTGCAGAGCGAGTTGTTTCTTCGCTTCCCAAAGAGCTGGAAGCAAGATGCTCTGAGGCCCAACTCGCCCTTTGGAAAGAAGCCAGCACGTTGTGCCTTTCAGCTCTAGGGCAAAGTAGCACACCCAGAGCAGAAGACCTACTTCAGCCAGATCAGGCCTGCAAAGAAACTGCGTTTCACAGGCCTTTGTAAGTCATGTTCCCGGTAGGCTGTAAGAGCACTGTGCAGAGCGAGTTGTTTTGTAGGTTCGCAAAGAGCTGGAAGCAAGATGCTGAGGGGCCCAACTCGCCCTTTGGAAAGAACCCTGCACGTTGTCCCTTTCAGCTCTAGGGCAAAGTAGCAGACCCAGAGCAGAAGTCCTACTTCAGCCAGATCAAGCCTGCAAAGAAACTGCATTTCACAGGCCTTTGGAAGAGATGTTCCCGGTAGGCTGTAAGAGCACTGTGCAGAGCGAGTTGTTTCTTAGCTTCCCAAAGAGCTGGAAGCAAGATGCTGTGGGGCCCAACTCGCCCTTTGGAAAGAAGCCAGCACGTTGTGCCTTTCAGCTCTAGGGCAAAGTAGCACACCCAGAGCAGAAGACCTACTTCAGCCAGATCAGGCCTGCAAAGAAACTGCGTTTCACAGGCCTTTGGAAGAGATGTTCCCACTAGGCTGTAAGAGCACTGTGCAGAGCGAGTTGTTTCTTAGCTTCCCAAAGAGCTGGAAACAAGATGCTGTGGGGCCCAACTCGCCCTTTGGAAAGAAGCCTTCACGTTGTGCCTTTCAGCTCTAGGGCAAAGTAGCACACCCAGAGCAGAAGTCCCACTTCAGCCAGATCAGGCCTGCAAAGAAACTGCGTTTCACAGGCCTTTGTAAGAGATGTTCCCGGTTGGCTGTAAGAGGTCTGCAGAGCGAGTTGTTTCTTAGCTTCCCAAAGAGCTGGATGCAAGAGGCTCTGGGGCCCAACTCGCCCTTTGGAAAGAAGCCTGCACGTTGTGCCTTTCAGCTCTAGGGCCATGTGGCACACCCAGAGCAGAAGTTCTACTTCAGCCAGAACAGGCCTGGAAAGAAACTGCGTTTCACAGGCCTTTGGAAGAGATGCTCCCGGTAGGCTGTAAGAGCACTGTGCAGAGCGAGTTGTTTCTTAGCTGCCGAAAGAGCTGGAAGCTGGACCTGAGGGACTTGTCTACCCTTGTGGAAACAGGGCAGGACTTTGTGCCTTGCAGCTCTAGCGCCATGTAGGACCCGGCAGAGCAGAAGTTCTACTTCAGCCACATCAGGGCTGGGAAGAAACTGCGTTTCACAGGCCTTTGTAAGACTCGTTCCCTGTAGGCTGTAAAACACCAGTGCAGAGCAAGTTGTTTCTTAGCTGCCCAAAGAGGTGGAATCCCCACGCTGTGGGGCCTGTCTGCCCTTGAGGAGTCAAGGCAGGACTTTGAGCCTTGCAACTCTAGGCCGAAGTAGGATATGGCATAGCAGCAGTTCTACCTCAGCGAGATAAGGCCTGCAAAGAAACTGCATTTCTCAGGCCTTTGCAAGAGATGCTCCCAGTTGGCTGTAAGAGAGGTCTGCAGAGCCAGTTGCTTCTTAGCTTCCCAAAGAGCTGGAAGGAAGATGCTATGGGGCCCAAATCGTCCTTTGGAAAGAAGCCTGCGGATTGTGCCTTTCAGCTCCAGGGCAACGTAGCACACCCAGAGCAGAAGTTCTACTTCAGCCAGATCAGGGCTGGGAAGAAACTGCGTTTCACAGGCCTTTGGAAGAGATGTTCCCGGTAGGCTGTAAGAGCACTGTGCAGAGCGAGTTGTTTCTTAGCTTCCCAAAGAGCTAGAAGCAAGATGCTCTGGGTCCCAACTCGCCCTTTGGAAAGAAGCCTGCACGTTGTGCCTTTCAGCTCTAGGGCCATGTGGCCCAACCAGAGCAGAAGTTCTACTTCAGCCAGATCAGGCCTGCAAAGAAACTGCGTTTAACAGGCCTTTGGAAGAGATGTTCACGGTAGGCTGTAAGAGCACTGTGCAGAGCGAGTTGTTTCTTCGCTTCACAAAGAGGTGGAAGCAAGATTCTCTGGGCCCCAAATCTCCCTTTGGAACTGAGACTGCACGTTGTGCCTTTCAGCTCTAGGGCAATGTAGCACACCCAGAGCAGAAGTTCTACTTCAGCCAGATCAGGCCTGCAAAGAAACTGCGTTTCACAGGCCTTTGTAAGAGATGTTCCCGGTAGGCTGTAAGAGCACTGTGCAGAGCGAGTTGTTTCTCAGCTTCCAAAGAGCTGGAAGCAAGATGCCTTGGGGACCAACTCGCCCTTTGGATAGGAGACTGCACGTTGTGTCTTTCAGCTCTTGGGGTATGTAGCACACCCGGAGCAGAATTCTACTTCAGATACATCAGGACTGCAAAGAAACTGCGTTTCACAGGCCTTCGTAAGAGATGTTCCCGGTAGGCTGTAAGAGCGCTGTGCAGAGCCAGTTGTTTCTTAGCTTCCCAAAGAGCTGGAAGCAAGATGCTCTGGGTCCCACCTCGCCCTTTTTTAAGAAGCCTGCACGTTGTGCCTTTGAGCTCTAGGTCAATGTGGCACATCCAGAGCAGAAGTTCCACTTCAGCCAGATCAGGCCTGCAAAGAAACTGCGTTTCACAGGCCTTTGGAAGAGATGTTCCCGGTAGGCTGTAAGAGCACTGTGTGGAGTGAGTTGTTTCTTAGCTTCCCAAAGAGCTGGAAGCAAGATGCTGTGGGGCCCAACTCGCCCTTTGGAAAGAAGCCAGCACGTTGTGCCTTTCAGCTCTAGGGCAAAGTAGCACACCCAGAGCAGAAGACCTACTTCAGCCAGATCAGGCCTGCAAAGAAACTGCGTTTCACAGGCCTTTGTAAGTCATGTTCCCGGTAGGCTGTAAGAGCACTGTGCAGAGCGAGTTGTTTTGTAGGTTCGCAAAGAGCTGGAAGCAAGATGCTGAGGGGCCCAACTCGCCCTTTGGAAAGAACCCTGCACGTTGTCCCTTTCAGCTCTAGGGCAAAGTAGCAGACCCAGAGCAGAAGTCCTACTTCAGCCAGATCAAGCCTGCAAAGAAACTGCATTTCACAGGCCTTTGGAAGAGATGTTCCCGGTAGGCTGTAAGAGCACTGTGCAGAGCGAGTTGTTTCTTAGCTTCCCAAAGAGCTGGAAGCAAGATGCTGTGGGGCCCAACTCGCCCTTTGGAAAGAAGCCAGCACGTTGTGCCTTTCAGCTCTAGGGCAAAGTAGCACACCCAGAGCAGAAGACCTACTTCAGCCAGATCAGGCCTGCAAAGAAACTGCGTTTCACAGGCCTTTGGAAGAGATGTTCCCACTAGGCTGTAAGAGCACTGTGCAGAGCGAGTTGTTTCTTAGCTTCCCAAAGAGCTGGAAACAAGATGCTGTGGGGCCCAACTCGCCCTTTGGAAAGAAGCCTTCACGTTGTGCCTTTCAGCTCTAGGGCAAAGTAGCACACCCAGAGCAGAAGTCCCACTTCAGCCAGATCAGGCCTGCAAAGAAACTGCGTTTCACAGGCCTTTGTAAGAGATGTTCCCGGTTGGCTGCAAGAGGTCTGCAGAGCGAGTTGTTTCTTAGCTTCCCAAAGAGCTGGATGCAAGAGGCTCTGGGGCCCAACTCGCCCTTTGGAAAGAAGCCTGCACGTTGTGCCTTTCAGCTCTAGGGCCATGTGGCACACCCAGAGCAGAAGTTCTACTTCAGCCAGAACAGGCCTGGAAAGAAACTGCGTTTCACAGGCCTTTGGAAGAGATGCTCCCGGTAGGCTGTAAGAGCACTGTGCAGAGCGAGTTGTTTCTTAGCTGCCGAAAGAGCTGGAAGCTGGACCTGAGGGACTTGTCTACCCTTGTGGAAACAGGGCAGGACTTTGTGCCTTGCAGCTCTAGCGCCATGTAGGACCCGGCAGAGCAGAAGTTCTACTTCAGCCACATCAGGGCTGGGAAGAAACTGCGTTTCACAGGCCTTTGTAAGACTCGTTCCCTGTAGGCTGTAAAACACCAGTGCAGAGCAAGTTGTTTCTTAGCTGCCCAAAGAGGTGGAATCCCCACGCTGTGGGGCCTGTCTGCCCTTGAGGAGTCAAGGCAGGACTTTGAGCCTTGCAACTCTAGGCCGAAGTAGGATATGGCATAGCAGCAGTTCTACCTCAGCGAGATAAGGCCTGCAAAGAAACTGCATTTCTCAGGCCTTTGCAAGAGATGCTCCCAGTTGGCTGTAAGAGAGGTCTGCAGAGCCAGTTGCTTCTTAGCTTCCCAAAGAGCTGGAAGGAAGATGCTATGGGGCCCAAATCGTCCTTTGGAAAGAAGCCTGCGGATTGTGCCTTTCAGCTCCAGGGCAACGTAGCACACCCAGAGCAGAAGTTCTACTTCAGCCAGATCAGGCCTGCAAAGAAACTGCGTTTCACAGCCCTTTGGAAGAGATGTTCCCGGTAGGCTGTAAGAGCACTGTGCAGAGCGTGTTATTTCTTAGCTGCCGAAAGAGCTGGAATCTGGACCTGAGGGACTTGTCTACCCTTGTGGAAACAAGGCAAGACTTTGTGCCTTGCAGCTCTAGCGCCATGTAGGACCCGGCAGACCAGAAGTTCTACTTCAGCCAGATCAGGGCTGGGAAGAAACTGCGTTTCACAGGCCTTTGGAAGAGATCTTCCCGGTAGGCTGTAAGAGCACTGTGCAGAGCGAGTTGTTTCTTCGCTTCCCAAAGAGCTGGAAGCAAGATGCTCTGAGGCCCAACTCGCCCTTTGGAAAGAAGCCAGCACGTTGTGCCTTTCAGCTCTAGGGCAAAGTAGCACACCCAGAGCAGAAGACCTACTTCAGCCAGATCAGGCCTGCAAAGAAACTGCGTTTCACAGGCCTTTGTAAGTCATGTTCCCGGTAGGCTGTAAGAGCACTGTGCAGAGCGAGTTGTTTTGTAGGTTCGCAAAGAGCTGGAAGCAAGATGCTGAGGGGCCCAACTCGCCCTTTGGAAAGAACCCTGCACGTTGTCCCTTTCAGCTCTAGGGCAAAGTAGCAGACCCAGAGCAGAAGTCCTACTTCAGCCAGATCAAGCCTGCAAAGAAACTGCATTTCACAGGCCTTTGGAAGAGATGTTCCCGGTAGGCTGTAAGAGCACTGTGCAGAGCGAGTTGTTTCTTAGCTTCCCAAAGAGCTGGAAGCAAGATGCTGTGGGGCCCAACTCGCCCTTTGGAAAGAAGCCAGCACGTTGTGCCTTTCAGCTCTAGGGCAAAGTAGCACACCCAGAGCAGAAGACCTACTTCAGCCAGATCAGGCCTGCAAAGAAACTGCGTTTCACAGGCCTTTGGAAGAGATGTTCCCACTAGGCTGTAAGAGCACTGTGCAGAGCGAGTTGTTTCTTAGCTTCCCAAAGAGCTGGAAACAAGATGCTGTGGGGCCCAACTCGCCCTTTGGAAAGAAGCCTTCACGTTGTGCCTTTCAGCTCTAGGGCAAAGTAGCACACCCAGAGCAGAAGTCCCACTTCAGCCAGATCAGGCCTGCAAAGAAACTGCGTTTCACAGGCCTTTGTAAGAGATGTTCCCGGTTGGCTGTAAGAGGTCTGCAGAGCGAGTTGTTTCTTAGCTTCCCAAAGAGCTGGATGCAAGAGGCTCTGGGGCCCAACTCGCCCTTTGGAAAGAAGCCTGCACGTTGTGCCTTTCAGCTCTAGGGCCATGTGGCACACCCAGAGCAGAAGTTCTACTTCAGCCAGAACAGGCCTGGAAAGAAACTGCGTTTCACAGGCCTTTGGAAGAGATGCTCCCGGTAGGCTGTAAGAGCACTGTGCAGAGCGAGTTGTTTCTTAGCTGCCGAAAGAGCTGGAAGCTGGACCTGAGGGACTTGTCTACCCTTGTGGAAACAGGGCAGGACTTTGTGCCTTGCAGCTCTAGCGCCATGTAGGACCCGGCAGAGCAGAAGTTCTACTTCAGCCACATCAGGGCTGGGAAGAAACTGCGTTTCACAGGCCTTTGTAAGACTCGTTCCCTGTAGGCTGTAAAACACCAGTGCAGAGCAAGTTGTTTCTTAGCTGCCCAAAGAGGTGGAATCCCCACGCTGTGGGGCCTGTCTGCCCTTGAGGAGTCAAGGCAGGACTTTGAGCCTTGCAACTCTAGGCCGAAGTAGGATATGGCATAGCAGCAGTTCTACCTCAGCGAGATAAGGCCTGCAAAGAAACTGCATTTCTCAGGCCTTTGCAAGAGATGCTCCCAGTTGGCTGTAAGAGAGGTCTGCAGAGCCAGTTGCTTCTTAGCTTCCCAAAGAGCTGGAAGGAAGATGCTATGGGGCCCAAATCGTCCTTTGGAAAGAAGCCTGCGGATTGTGCCTTTCAGCTCCAGGGCAACGTAGCACACCCAGAGCAGAAGTTCTACTTCAGCCAGATCAGGGCTGGGAAGAAACTGCGTTTCACAGGCCTTTGGAAGAGATGTTCCCGGTAGGCTGTAAGAGCACTGTGCAGAGCGAGTTGTTTCTTAGCTTCCCAAAGAGCTAGAAGCAAGATGCTCTGGGTCCCAACTCGCCCTTTGGAAAGAAGCCTGCACGTTGTGCCTTTCAGCTCTAGGGCCATGTGGCCCAACCAGAGCAGAAGTTCTACTTCAGCCAGATCAGGCCTGCAAAGAAACTGCGTTTAACAGGCCTTTGGAAGAGATGTTCACGGTAGGCTGTAAGAGCACTGTGCAGAGCGAGTTGTTTCTTCGCTTCACAAAGAGGTGGAAGCAAGATTCTCTGGGCCCCAAATCTCCCTTTGGAACTGAGACTGCACGTTGTGCCTTTCAGCTCTAGGGCAATGTAGCACACCCAGAGCAGAAGTTCTACTTCAGCCAGATCAGGCCTGCAAAGAAACTGCGTTTCACAGGCCTTTGTAAGAGATGTTCCCGGTAGGCTGTAAGAGCACTGTGCAGAGCGAGTTGTTTCTCAGCTTCCAAAGAGCTGGAAGCAAGATGCCTTGGGGACCAACTCGCCCTTTGGATAGGAGACTGCACGTTGTGTCTTTCAGCTCTTGGGGTATGTAGCACACCCGGAGCAGAATTCTACTTCAGATACATCAGGACTGCAAAGAAACTGCGTTTCACAGGCCTTCGTAAGAGATGTTCCCGGTAGGCTGTAAGAGCGCTGTGCAGAGCCAGTTGTTTCTTAGCTTCCCAAAGAGCTGGAAGCAAGATGCTCTGGGTCCCACCTCGCCCTTTTTTAAGAAGCCTGCACGTTGTGCCTTTGAGCTCTAGGTCAATGTGGCACATCCAGAGCAGAAGTTCCACTTCAGCCAGATCAGGCCTGCAAAGAAACTGCGTTTCACAGGCCTTTGGAAGAGATGTTCCCGGTAGGCTGTAAGAGCACTGTGTGGAGTGAGTTGTTTCTTAGCTTCCCAAAGAGCTGGAAGCAAGATGCTGTGGGGCCCAACTCGCCCTTTGGAAAGAAGCCAGCACGTTGTGCCTTTCAGCTCTAGGGCAAAGTAGCACACCCAGAGCAGAAGACCTACTTCAGCCAGATCAGGCCTGCAAAGAAACTGCGTTTCACAGGCCTTTGTAAGTCATGTTCCCGGTAGGCTGTAAGAGCACTGTGCAGAGCGAGTTGTTTTGTAGGTTCGCAAAGAGCTGGAAGCAAGATGCTGAGGGGCCCAACTCGCCCTTTGGAAAGAACCCTGCACGTTGTCCCTTTCAGCTCTAGGGCAAAGTAGCAGACCCAGAGCAGAAGTCCTACTTCAGCCAGATCAAGCCTGCAAAGAAACTGCATTTCACAGGCCTTTGGAAGAGATGTTCCCGGTAGGCTGTAAGAGCACTGTGCAGAGCGAGTTGTTTCTTAGCTTCCCAAAGAGCTGGAAGCAAGATGCTGTGGGGCCCAACTCGCCCTTTGGAAAGAAGCCAGCACGTTGTGCCTTTCAGCTCTAGGGCAAAGTAGCACACCCAGAGCAGAAGACCTACTTCAGCCAGATCAGGCCTGCAAAGAAACTGCGTTTCACAGGCCTTTGGAAGAGATGTTCCCACTAGGCTGTAAGAGCACTGTGCAGAGCGAGTTGTTTCTTAGCTTCCCAAAGAGCTGGAAACAAGATGCTGTGGGGCCCAACTCGCCCTTTGGAAAGAAGCCTTCACGTTGTGCCTTTCAGCTCTAGGGCAAAGTAGCACACCCAGAGCAGAAGTCCCACTTCAGCCAGATCAGGCCTGCAAAGAAACTGCGTTTCACAGGCCTTTGTAAGAGATGTTCCCGGTTGGCTGCAAGAGGTCTGCAGAGCGAGTTGTTTCTTAGCTTCCCAAAGAGCTGGATGCAAGAGGCTCTGGGGCCCAACTCGCCCTTTGGAAAGAAGCCTGCACGTTGTGCCTTTCAGCTCTAGGGCCATGTGGCACACCCAGAGCAGAAGTTCTACTTCAGCCAGAACAGGCCTGGAAAGAAACTGCGTTTCACAGGCCTTTGGAAGAGATGCTCCCGGTAGGCTGTAAGAGCACTGTGCAGAGCGAGTTGTTTCTTAGCTGCCGAAAGAGCTGGAAGCTGGACCTGAGGGACTTGTCTACCCTTGTGGAAACAGGGCAGGACTTTGTGCCTTGCAGCTCTAGCGCCATGTAGGACCCGGCAGAGCAGAAGTTCTACTTCAGCCACATCAGGGCTGGGAAGAAACTGCGTTTCACAGGCCTTTGTAAGACTCGTTCCCTGTAGGCTGTAAAACACCAGTGCAGAGCAAGTTGTTTCTTAGCTGCCCAAAGAGGTGGAATCCCCACGCTGTGGGGCCTGTCTGCCCTTGAGGAGTCAAGGCAGGACTTTGAGCCTTGCAACTCTAGGCCGAAGTAGGATATGGCATAGCAGCAGTTCTACCTCAGCGAGATAAGGCCTGCAAAGAAACTGCATTTCTCAGGCCTTTGCAAGAGATGCTCCCAGTTGGCTGTAAGAGAGGTCTGCAGAGCCAGTTGCTTCTTAGCTTCCCAAAGAGCTGGAAGGAAGATGCTATGGGGCCCAAATCGTCCTTTGGAAAGAAGCCTGCGGATTGTGCCTTTCAGCTCCAGGGCAACGTAGCACACCCAGAGCAGAAGTTCTACTTCAGCCAGATCAGGCCTGCAAAGAAACTGCGTTTCACAGCCCTTTGGAAGAGATGTTCCCGGTAGGCTGTAAGAGCACTGTGCAGAGCGTGTTATTTCTTAGCTGCCGAAAGAGCTGGAATCTGGACCTGAGGGACTTGTCTACCCTTGTGGAAACAAGGCAAGACTTTGTGCCTTGCAGCTCTAGCGCCATGTAGGACCCGGCAGACCAGAAGTTCTACTTCAGCCAGATCAGGGCTGGGAAGAAACTGCGTTTCACAGGCCTTTGGAAGAGATCTTCCCGGTAGGCTGTAAGAGCACTGTGCAGAGCGAGTTGTTTCTTCGCTTCCCAAAGAGCTGGAAGCAAGATGCTCTGAGGCCCAACTCGCCCTTTGGAAAGAAGCCTGCACGTTGTGCCTTTCAGCTCTAGGACAAAGTAGCACACCCAGAGCAGAAGACCTGCTTCAGCCAGATCAGGCCTGCAAAGAAACTGCGTTTCACGGGCCTTTGGAAGAGATGTAACCACTAGGCTGTAAGAGCACTGTGCAGAGCGAGTTGTTTCTTAGCTTCCCAAAGAGCTGGAAGGAAGATGCTGTGAGGCCCAACTCGCCCTTTGGAAAGAAGCCTGCACGTTGTGCCTTTCAGCTCTAGGGCAAAGTAGCACACCCAGACAAGAAGACTTACTTCAGCCAGATCAGGCCTGCAAAGAAACTGCGTTTCACAGGCCTTTGGAAGAGATGTTCCCACTAGGCTGTAAGAGCACTGTGCAGAGCGAGTTGTTTTGTAGGTTCGCAAAGAGCTGGAAGCAAGATGCTGAGGGGCCCAACTCGCCCTTTGGAAAGAAGCCTGCACGTTGTCCCTTTCAGCTCTAGGGCAAAGTAGCAGACCCAGAGCAGAAGTCCTACTTCAGCCAGATCAAGCCTGCAAAGAAACTGCATTTCACAGGCCTTTGGAAGAGATGTTCCCGGTAGGCTGTAAGAGCACTGTGCAGAGCGAGTTGTTTCTTAGCTTCCCAAAGAGCTGGAAGCAAGATGCTGTGGGGCCCAACTCGCCCTTTGGAAAGAAGCCAGCACGTTGTGCCTTTCAGCTCTAGGGCAAAGTAGCACACCCAGAGCAGAAGACCTACTTCAGCCAGATCAGGCCTGCAAAGAAACTGCGTTTCAGAGGCCTTTGGAAGACACGCACCCGGTAGGCTGTAAGAGCACTGTGCAGAGCGAGTTGTTTCTTAGCTTCCCAAAGAGCTGGAAGCAAGATGCTGTGGGGTCCAACTCGCCCTTTGGAAAGAAGCCAGCACGTTGTGCCTTTCAGCTCTAGGGCAAAGTAGCACACCCAGAGCAGAAGTTCTACTTCAGCCTGATCAGGGCTGGGAAGAAACTGCGTTTCACAGTCCTTTGTAAGACATGTTCCCGGTAGGCTGTAAGAGCCCTATGCAGAGCGAGTTGTTTCTTAGCTGCCGAAAGAGCTGGATGTTGGACCTGAGGGACTTGTCTACCCTTGTGGAATCAAGGCAGGACTTTGCGCCTTGCAGCTCTAGCGCCATGTAGGACCCGGCAGAGCAGAAGTTCTACTTCAGCCACATCAGGGCTGGGAAGAAACTGCGTTTCACAGGCCTTTGTAAGACTCGTTCCCTGTAGGCTGTAAAACACCAGTGCAGAGCAAGTTGTTTCTTAGCGGCCTAAAGAGGTGGAAGCCCCACGCTGTGGGGCCTGTCTGCCCTTGAGGAGTCAAGGCAGGACTTTGAGCCTTGCAACTCTAGGCCGAAGTAGGATATGGCATAGCAGCAGTTCTACCTCAGTGAGATAAGGCCTGCAAAGAAACTGCATTTCTCAGGCCTTTGCAAGAGATGCTCCCAGTTGGCCGTAAGAGAGGTCTGCAGAGCGAGTTGTTTCTTAGCTGCCGAAAGAGCTGGAAGCTGGACCTGAGGGACTTGTCTACCCTTGTGGAAACAAGGCAGGACTTTGTGCCTTGCAGCTCCAGCGCCATGTAGGACCCGGCAGAGCAGAAGTTCTACTTCAGCCAGATCAGGGATGGGAAGAAACTGCGTTTCACAGGCCTTTGGAAGAGATGCTCCCGGTAGGCTGTAAGAGCACTGTGCAGAGCGAGTTGTTTCTTCGCTTCCCAAAGAGCTGGAAGCAAGATGCTCTGAGGCCCAACTCGCCCTTTGGAAAGAAGCCTGCACGTTGTGCCTTTCAGCTCTAGGGCAAAGTAGCACACCCAGAGCAGAAGTTCCACTTCAGCCAGATCAGGCCTGCAAAGAAACTGCGTTTCACGGGTCTTTGGAAGAGATGTTCCCACTAGGCTGTAAGAGCACTGTGCAGAGCGAGTTGTTTCTTAGCTTCCCAAAGAGCTGGAAGCAAGATGCTGTGGGGCCCAACTCGCCCTTTGGAAAGAAGCCTGCACGTTGTGCCTTTCAGCTCTAGGGCAAAGTAGCACACCCAGACCAGAAGACTTACTTCACCCAGATCAGGCCTGCAAAGAAACTGCGTTTCACATTCCTTTGGAAGAGATGTTCTCACTTGGTTGGAAGAGCACTGTGCAGAGCGAGTTGTTTCTTAGCTTCCCAAAGAGCTGGAAGCAAGATGCTGTGGGGCCCAACTCGCCCTTTGGAAAGAAGCCTGCACGTTGTGCCTTTCAGCTCTAGGGCAAAGTAGCACACCCTGAGCAGAAGTCCTACTTCAGCCAGATCAGGCCTGCAAAGAAACTGCGTTTCACAGGCCTTTGGAATAGATGTTCCCGGTAGGGTGTAAGAGCACTGTGCAGAGCGAGTTGTTTCTTAGCTTCCCAAAGAGCTGGAAGCAAGATGCTCTGAGGCCAAACTCGCCCTTTCGAAAGAAGCCTGCACGTTGTGCCTTTCAGCTCTAGGGAAATGTGGCACACCCAGAGCAGAAGTTCTACTTCAGCCAGATCAGGCCTGCAAAGAAACTGCGTTTCACAGGCCTTTGTATGTCATGTTCCCAGTAGGCTGTAAAAGCACTGTGCAGAGCGAGTTGTTTCTTAGCTTCCCAAAGAGCTGGAAGCAAGATGCTCTGGGTCCCAACTCGCCCTTTGGAAAGAAGCCTGCACGTTGTGCCTTTGAGCTCTAGGTCAATGTGGCACACCCAGAGCAGAAGTTCTACTTCAGCCTGATCAGGGCTCTGAAGAAACTGCGTTTCACAGTACTTTGTAAGACATGTTCCCGGTAGGCTGTAAGAGCCCTATGCAGAGCGAGTTGTTTCTTAGCTGCCGAAAGAGCTGGATGTTGGACCTGAGGGACTTGTCTACCCTTGTGTAATCAAGGCAGGACTTTGCGCCTTGCAGCTCTAGCGCCATGTAGGACCCGGCAGAGCAGAAGTTCTACTTCAGCCACATCAGGGCTGGGAATAAACTGCGTTTCACAGGCCTTTGCAAGACTCGTTCCCTGTAGGCTGTAAAACACCAGTGCAGAGCAAGTTGTTTCTTAGCGGCCTAAAGAGGTGGAAGCCCCACGCTGTGGGGCCTGTCTGCCCTTGAGGAGTCAAGGCAGGACTTTGAGCCTTGCAACTCTAGGCCGAAGTAGGATATGGCATAGCAGCAGTTCTACCTCAGCGAGATAAGGCCTGCAAAGAAACTGCATTTCTCAGGCCTTTGCAAGAGATGCTCCCAGTTGGCCGTAAGAGAGGTCTGCAGAGCCAGTTGTTTCTTAGCTTCCCAAAGAGCTGGAAGCAAGATGCTGTGGGGCCCAACTCGCCCTTTGGAAAGAAGCCTGCGGATTGTGCCTTTCAGCTCCAGGGCAACGTAGCACACCCAGAGCAGAAGTTCTACTTCAGCCAGATCAGGCCTGCAAAGAAACTGCGTTTCACAGGCCTTTGTAAGAGATGTTCCGGGTAGGCTGTAAGAGCACCATGCAGAGCGAGTTGTTTCTTAGCTTCCCAAAGAGCTGGAAGCAAGATGCTGTGGGGCCCAACTCGCCCTTTGGAAAGAAGCCAGCTCGTTGTGCCTTTCAGATCTAGGGCAATGTAGCACACCCAGAGCAGAAGTCCTTCTTCAACCAGATCAGGCCTGCAAAGAAACTGTGTTTCACAGGCCTTTGGAAGAGATGTTCCCGGTAGGCTGTAAGAGCACTGTGCAGAGCGAGTTGTTTCTTAGCTTCCCAAAGAGCTGGAAGCAGGATGCTGTGGGGCCCAACTCGCCCTTTGGAAAGAAGCCTGCACGTTGTGCCTTTCAGCTCTAGGGCAATGGAGCACACCCAGAGCAGAAGTCCTACTTCATCCAGATCAGGCCTGCAAAGAAACTGCATTTCACAGGCCTTTGGAAGAGATGTTCCCGGTAGGCTGTAAGAGCACTGTGCAGAACGAGCTGTTTCTCAGCTTCCAAAGAGCTGGAAGCAAGATGCTTTGGGTCCCAACTCGCCCTTTGGAAAGGAGACTGCACGTTGTGCCTTTCAGCTCTAGGGCAAGGTGGCACACCCAGAGCAGAAGTTCTACTTCAGCCAGATGAGGCCTGCATAGAAACTGCGTTTCACAGGCCTTTCTGAGAGATGTTCCCGGTAGGCTGTAAGAGCACTGTGCTGAGCGAGTTGTTTCTTAGCTTCCCAAAGAGCTGGAAGCAAGATGCTTTGGGGCCCAACTCGCCCTTTGGAATGAAGACTGCGGGTTGTGCCTTTCAGCTCCAGGGCAATGTAGCACACCCAGAGCAGAAGTCCTACTTCAGCCAGATCAGGCCTGCAAAGAAACTGCGTTTCACAGGCCTTTGGAAGAGATGTTCCCGGTAGCTGTAAGAGCACTGTGCAGAGCGAGTTGTTTCTTAGCTTCCCAAAGAGCTGGAAGCAAGATGCTTTGGGGCCCAACTCGGCCTTTGGAAAGGAGACACCACGTTGTGCCTTTCAGCTCTAGGGCAATGTAGCACACCCAGAGCAGAAGTTCTACTTCAGCCAGATCAGGCCTGCATAGAAACTGCGTTTCACATGCCTTTGTAAGAGATGTTCTCCCTAGGCTGTAAGAGCACTGTCAGAGCGAGTTGTTTCTTAGCTTCCCAAAGAGCTGAAAGCAAGATGCTCTGGGGTCCAACTCGCCCTTTGGAAAGAAGACTGCGGGTTGTGCCTTTCAGCTCCAGGGCAATGAAGCACACCCAGAGCAGAAGTTCTACTTCAGCCACATCAGAGCTGGGAAGAAACTGCGTTTCACAGGCCTTTGTAAGACTAGTTCCCTGTAGGCTGTAAAACACCAGTGCAGAGCAAGTTGTTTCTTAGCTGCCCAAAGAGGTGGAATCCCCACGCTGTGGGGCCTGTCTGCCCTTGAGGAGTCAAGGCAGGACTTTGAGCCTTGCAACTCTAGGCCGATGTAGAACAGGGCATAGCAGCAGTTCTACCTCAGCGAGATAAGGCCTGCAAAGAAACTGCATTTCTCAGGCCTTTGCAAGAGATGCTCCCGGTTGGGTGTAAGAGAGGTCTGCAGAGCGAGTTGTTTCTTAGCTTCCCAAAGAGCTGGAAGCAAGAGGCTTTGGGCCCAACACGCCCTTTGGAAAGAAGCCTGCACGTTGCGCCTTTCAGCTCTAGGGCCATGTGGCACACCCAGAGTGGAAGTTCTACTTCAGCCATATCAGGCCTGCAAAGAAACTGCGTTTCACAGGCCTTTGTAAGAGATGTTCCCGGTAGGCTGTAAGAGCACTGTGCAGAGCGAGTTGTTTCTTAGCTTCCCAAAGAGCTGGAAGCAAGATGCTGTGTGGCCCAACTCTCCCTTTGGAAAGAAACCTGCACGTTGTGCCAATCAGCTCTAGGGCCATGTGGCGCACCCAGAGCAGAAGATCCACTTCAGCCAGATCAGGCCTGCAAAGGAACTGCGTTTCACAGGCCTTTGTAGGAGATGTTCCCGGTAGGCTGTAAGAGCACTGTGCAGAGCGAGTTGTTTCTTAGCTGCCGAAAGAGCTGGAATCTGGACCTGAGGGACTTGTCTACCCTTGTGGAAACAAGGCAAGACTTTGTGCCTTGCAGGTCTAGCGCCATGTAGGACCCGGCAGAGCAGAAGTTCTACTTCAGCCTGATCAGGGCTGGGAAGAAACTGCGTTTCACAGGCCTTTGGAAGAGATGTTCCCGGTAGGCTGTAAGAGCACTGTGCAGAGCGAGTTGTTTCTTCGCTTCCCAAAGAGCTGGAAGCAAGATGCTCTGAGGCCCAACTCGCCCTTTGGAAAGAAGCCTGCACGTTGTGCCTTTCAGCTCTAGGGCAATGTGGCACACCCTGAGCAGAAGTTCTACTTCAGCAAGATCAGGCCTGTAAAGAAACTGCGTTTGACAGGCCTTTGTAAGTCATGTTCCCGGTAGGCTGTAAAAGCACTGTGCAGAGCGAGTTGTTTCTTAGCTTCCCAAAGAGCTGGAAGCAAGATGCTCTGGGTCCCAACTCGCCCTTTGGAAAGAAGCCTGCACGTTGTGCCTTTCAGCTCTAGGGCCATGTGGCCCAACCAGAGCAGAAGTTCTACTTCAGCCAGATCAGGCCTGCAAAGAAACTGCGTTTAACAGGCCTTTGGAAGAGATGTTCACGGTAGGCTGTAAGAGCACTGTGCAGAGCGAGTTGTTTCTTCGCTTCACAAAGAGATGGAAGCAAGATTCTCTGGGCCCCAAATCGCCCTTTGGAACTGAGACTGCACGTTGTGCCTTTCAGCTCTAGGGCAATGTAGCACACCCAGAGCAGAAGTTCTACTTCAGCCAGATCAGGCCTGCAAAGAAACTGCGTTTCACAGGTGTTTGGAAGAGATGCTCCCGGTAGGCTGTAAGAGCACTGTGCAGAGCGAGTTGTTTCTTAGCTGCTGAAAGAGCTGGAAGCTGGACCTGAGGGACTTGTCTACCCTTGTGGAAACAAGGCAGGACTTTGTGCCTTGCAGCTCTAGCGCCATGTAGGACCCGGCAGAGCAGAAGTTCTACTTCAGCCACATCAGGGCTGGGAAGAAACTGCGTTTCACAGGCCTTTGTAAGACTCGTTCCCTGTAGGCTGTAAAACACCAGTGCAGAGCAAGTTGTTTCTTAGCTGCCCAAAGAGGTGGAATCCCCACGCTGTGGGTCCTGTCTGCCCTTGAGGAGTCAAGGCAGGACTTTGAGCCTTGCAACTCTAGGCCGAAGTAGGATATGGCATAGCAGCAGTTCCACCTCAGCGAGATAAGGCCTGCAAAGAAACTGCATTTCTCAGGCCTTTGCAAGAGATGCTCCCAGTTGGCTGTAAGAGAGGTCTGCAGAGCCAGTTGCTTCTTAGCTTCCCAAAGAGCTGGAAGGAAGATGCTGTGGGGCCCAAATCGCCCTTTTGAAAGAAGCCTGTGGATTGTGCCTTTCAGCTCCAGGGCAACGTAGCACACCCAGAGCAGAAGTTCTACTTCAGCCAGATCAGGCCTGCAAAGAAACTGCATTTCACAGGCCTTTGGAAGAGATGTTCCCGGTAGGCTGTAAGAGCACCGTGCAGAGCGAGTTGTTTCTTAGCTTCCCAAAGAGCTGGAAGCAAGATGCTGTGGGGCCAAACTCGCCCTTTGGAAAGATGCCAGCATGTTGTGCCTTTCAGCTCTAGGGCAAAGTAGCACACCCAGAGCAGAAGTCCTACTTCAGCCAGATCAGGCCTGCAAAGAAACTGCGTTTCACAGGCCTTTGGAAGACACGCACCCGGTAGGCTGTAAGAGCACTGTGCAGAGCGAGTTGTTTCTTAGCTTCCCAAAGAGCTGGAAGCAAGATGCTGTGGGGTCCAACTCGCCCTTTGGAAAGAAGCCAGCACGTTGTGCCTTTCAGCTCTAGGGCAAAGTAGCACACCCAGAGCAGAAGTTCTACTTCAGCCTGATCAGGCCTGCAAAGAAACTGCGTTTCACAGGCCTTTGTAAGAGATGTTCCCGGTAGGCTGTAAGAGCACTGTGCAGAGGGAGTTGTTTCTCAGCTTCCAAAGAGCTGGAAGCAAGATGCTTTGGGGACCAACTCGCCCTTTGGATAGGAGACTGCACGTTGTGTCTTTCAGCTCTTGGGGTATGTAGCACACCCGGAGCAGAATTCTACTTCAGATACATCAGGACTGCAAAGAAACTGCGTTTCACAGGCCTTCGTAAGAGATGTTCCCGGTAGGCTGTAAGAGCGCTGTGCAGAGCGAGTTGTTTCTTAGCTTCCCAAAGAGCTGGAAGCAAGATGCTCTGGGTCCCACCTCGCCCTTTTTTAAGAAGCCTGCACGTTGTGCCTTTGAGCTCTAGGTCAATGTGGCACATCCAGAGCAGAAGTTCCACTTCAGCCAGATCAGGCCTGCAAAGAAACTGCGTTTCACAGGCCTTTGGAAGAGATGTTCCCGGTAGGCTGTAAGAGCACTGTGTGGAGTGAGTTGTTTCGTAGCTTCCCAAAGAGCTGGAAGCAAGATGCTGTGTGGCCCAACTCTCCCTTTGGAAAGAAGCCTGCACGTTGTGCCTTTCAGCTCTAGGGCCATGTGGCACACCCAGAGCAGAAGTTCTACTTCAGCCAGATCAGGCCTGCAAAGAAACTGCGTTTCACAGGCCTTTGTAAGTCATGTTCCCGGTAGGCTGTAAAAGCACTGTGCAGAGCGAGTTGTTTCTTAGCTTCCCAAAGAGCTGGAAGTAAGATGCTTTGATGCCCAACTCGCCCTGTGGAAAGAAGCCTGCACGTTGTGCCTTTCAGCTCTAGGGCAAAGTAGCACACCCAGAGCAGAAGTCCTACTTCAGCCAGATCAGGCCTGCAAAGAAACTGCGTTTCACATTTCTTTGGAAGAGATGCTCCCGGTAGGCTGTAAGAGCACTGTGCAGAGCGAGTTGTTTCTTAGCTGCCGAAAGAGCTGGAAGCTGGACCTGAGGGACTTGTCTACCCTTGTGGAAACAAGGCAGGACTTTGTGCCTTGCAGCTCTAGCGCCATGTAGGACCCGGCAGAGCAGAAGTTCTACTTCAGCCACATCAGGGCTGGGAAGAAACTGCGTTTCACAGGCCTTTGTAAGACTCGTTCCCTGTAGGCTGTAAAACACCAGTGCAGAGCAAGTTGTTTCTTAGCTGCCCAAAGAGGTGGAATCCCCACGCTGTGGGGCCTGTCTGCCCTTGAGGAGTCAAGGCAGGACTTTGAGCCTTGCAACTCTAGGCCGAAGTAGGATATGGCATAGCAGCAGTTCTACCTCAGCGAGATAAGGCCTGCAAAGAAACTGCATTTCTCAGGCCTTTGCAAGAGATGCTCCCAGTTGGCTGTAAGAGAGGTCTGCAGAGCCAGTTGCTTCTTAGCTTCCCAAAGAGCTGGAAGGAAGATGCTGTGGGGCCCAAATCGTCCTTTGGAAAGAAGCCTGCGGATTGTGCCTTTCAGCTCCAGGGCAACGTAGCACACCCAGAGCAGAAGTTCTACTTCAGCCAGATCAGGCCTGCAAAGGAACTGCGTTTCACAGCCCTTTGGAATAGATGTTCCCGGTAGGCTGTAAGAGCGCTGTGCAGAGCGAGTTGTTTCTTAGCTGCCGAAAGAGCTGGAATCTGGACCTGAGGGACTTGTCTACCCTTGTGGAAACAAGGCAAGACTTTGTGCCTTGCAGCTCTAGCGCCATGTAGGACCCGGCAGACCAGAAGTTCTACTTCAGCCAGATCAGGGCTGGGAAGAAATTGCGTTTCACAGGCCTTTGGAAGAGATCTTCCCGGTAGGCTGTAAGAGCACTGTGCAGAGCGAGTTGTTTCTTCGCTTCCCAAAGAGCTGGAAGCAAGATGCTCTGAGGCCCAACTCGCCCTTTGGAAAGAAGCCTGCACGTTGTGCCTTTCAGCTCTAGGGCAAAGTAGCACACCCAGACAAGAAGACTTACTTCAGCCAGATCAGGCCTGCAAAGAAACTGCGTTTCACAGGCCTTTGGAAGAGATGTTCCCACTAGGCTGTAAGAGAACTGTGCAGAGCGAGTTGTTTTGTAGGTTCGCAAAGAGCTGGAAGCAAGATGCTGAGGGGCCCAACTCGCCCTTTGGAAAGAACCCTGCACGTTGTCCCTTTCAGCTCTAGGGCAAAGTAGCACACCCAGAGCAGAAGTCCTACTTCAGCCAGATCAAGCCTGCAAAGAAACTGCATTTCACAGGCCTTTGGAAGAGATGTTCCCGGTCGGCTGTAAAAGCACTGTGCAGAGCGAGTTGTTTCTTAGCTTCCCAAAGAGCTGGAAGCAAGATGCTCTGGGTCCCAACTCGCCCTTTGGAAAGAAGCCTGCACGTTGTGCTTTTCAGCTCTAGGGCCATGTGGCACACCCAGAGCAGAAGTTCTACTTCAGCCAGAACAGGCCTGGAAAGAAACTGCGTTTCACAGGCCTTTGGAAGAGATGTTCACGGTAGGCTGTAAGAGCACTGTGCAGAGCGAGTTGTTTCTTCGCTTCACAAAGAGATGGAAGCAAGATTCTCTGGGCCCCAAATCGCCCTTTGGAAATGAGACTGCACGTTGTGCCTTTCAGCTCTAGGGCAATGTGGCATACCCAGAGCAGAAGTTCTACTTCAGCCAGATCAGGCCTGCAAAGAAACTGCGTTTCACAGGTCTTTGGAAGAGATGCTCCCGGTAGGCTGTAAGAGCACTGTGCAGAGCGAGTTGTTTCTTAGCTGCCGAAAGAGCTGGAAGCTGGACCTGAGGGACTTGTCTACCCTTGTGGAAACAAGGCAGGACTTTGTGCCTGGCAGCTCTAGCGCCATGTAGGACCCGGCAGAGCAGAAGTTCTACTTCAGCCAGATCAGGGCTGGGAAGAAACTGCGTTTCACAGGCCTTTGTAAGACTCGTTCCCTGTAGGCTGTAAAACACCAGTGCAGAGCAAGTTGTTTCTTAGCTGCCCAAAGAAATGGAATCCCCACGCTGTGGGTCCTGTCTGCCCTTGAGGAGTCAAGGCAGGATTTTGAGCCTTGCAACTCTAGGCCGAAGTAGGATATGGCATAGCAGCAGTTCTACCTCAGCGAGATAAGGCCTGCAAAGAAACTGCATTTCTCAGGCCTTTGCAAGAGATGCTCCCAGTTGGCTGTAAGAGAGGTCTGCAGAGCCAGTTGCTTCTTAGCTTCCCAAAGAGCTGGAAGGAAGATGCTGTGGGGCCCAAATCGCCCTTTTGAAAGAAGCCTGCGGATTGTGCCTTTCAGCTCCAGGGCAACGTAGCACACCCAGAGCAGAAGTTCTACTTCAGCCAGATCAGGCCTGCAAAGAAACTGCGTTTCACAGCCCTTTGGAAGAGATGTTCCCGGTAGGCTGTAAGAGCACTGTGCAGAGCGTGTTATTTCTTAGCTGCCGAAAGAGCTGGAATCTGGATCTGAGGGACTTGTCTACCCTTGTGGAAACAAGGCAAGACTTTGTGCCTTGCAGCTCTAGCGCCATGTAGGACCCGGCAGACCAGAAGTTCTACTTCAGCCAGATAAGGGCTGGGAAGAAACTGCGTTTCACAGGCCTTTGGAAGAGATGTTCCCGGTAGGCTGTAAGAGCACTGTGCAGAGCGAGTTGTTTCTTCGCTTCCCAAAGAGCTGGAAGCAAGATGCTCTGAGGCCCAACTCGCCCTTTGGAAAGAAGCCTGCACGTTGTGCCTTTCAGCTCTAGGGCAAAGTAGCACACCCAGAGCAGAAGTCCTACTTCAGCCAGATCAGGCCTGCAAAGAAACTGCGTTTCACAGGCCTTTGGAAGACACGCATCCGGTAGGCTGTAAGAGCACTGTGCAGAGCGAGTTGTTTCTTAGCTTCCCAAAGAGCTGGAAGCAAGATGCTGTGGGGTCCAACTCGCCCTTTGGAAAGAAGCCAGCACGTTGTGCCTTTCAGCTCTAGGGCAAAGTAGCACACCCAGAGCAGAAGTTCTACTTCAGCCTGATCAGGGCTGGGAAGAAACTGCGTTTCACAGTCCTTTGTAAGACATGTTCCCGGTAGGCTGTAAGAGCCCTATGCAGAGCGAGTTGTTTCTTAGCTGCCGAAAGAGCTGGATGTTGGACCTGAGGGACTTGTCTACCCTTGTGGAATCAAGGCAGGACTTTGCGCCTTGCAGCTCTAGCGCCATGTAGGACCCGGCAGAGCAGAAGTTCTACTTCAGCCACATCAGGGCTGGGAATAAACTGCGTTTCACAGGCCTTTGTAAGACTCGTTCCCTGTAGGCTGTAAAACACCAGTGCAGAGCAAGTTGTTTCTTAGCGGCCTAAAGAGGTGGAAGCCCCACGCTGTGGGGCCTGTCTGCCCTTGAGGAGTCAAGGCAGGACTTTGAGCCTTGCAACTCTAGGCCGAAGTAGGATATGGCATAGCAGCAGTTCTACCTCAGCGAGATAAGGCCTGCAAAGAAACTGCATTTCTCAGGCCTTTGCAAGAGATGCTCCCAGTTGGCCGTAAGAGAGGTCTGCAGAGCGAGTTGTTTCTTAGCTTCCCAAAGAGCTGGAAGCAAGATGCTGTGGGGCCCAACTCGCCCTTTGGAAAGAAGCCTGCGGATTGTGCCTTTCAGCTCCAGGGCAACGTAGCACACCCAGAGCAGAAGTTCTACTTCAGCCAGATCAGGCCTGCAAAGAAACTGCGTTTCACAGGCCTTTGGAAGAGATGTTCCCGGTAGGCTGTAAGAGCACTGTGCAGAGCGAGTTGTTTCTTAGCTTCCCAAAGAGCTGGAAGCAAGATGCTGTGGGGCCCAACTCGCCCTTTGGAAAGATGCCAGCATGTTGTGCCTTTCAGCTCTAGGGCAAAGTAGCACACCCAGAGCAGAAGTCCTACTTCAGCCAGATCAGGCCTGCAAAGAAACTGCGTTTCACAGGCCTTTGGAAGACACGCACCCGGTAGGCTGTAAGAGCACTGTGCAGAGCGAGTTGTTTTTTAGCTTCCCAAAGAGCTGGAAGCAAGATGCTGTGGGGTCCATCTCGCCCTTTGGAAAGAAGCCAGCACGTTGTGCCTTTCAGCTCTAGGGCAAAGTAGCACACCCAGAGCAGAAGTTCTACTTCAGCCTGATCAGGGCTGGGAAGAAACTGCGTTTCACAGTCCTTTGTAAGACATGTTCCCTGTAGGCTGTAAAACACCAGTGCAGAGCAAGTTGTTTCTTAGCTGCCCAAAGAGGTGGAATCCCCACGCTGTGGGGCCTGTCTGCCCTTGAGGAGTCAAGGCAGGACTTTGAGCCTTGCAACTCTAGGCCGAAGTAGGATATGGCATAGCAGCAGTTCTACCTCAGCGAGATAAGGCCTGCAAAGAAACTGCATTTCTCAGGCCTTTGCAAGAGATGCTCCCAGTTGGCTGTAAGAGAGGTCTGCAGAGCCAGTTGCTTCTTAGCTTCCCAAAGAGCTGGAAGGAAGATGCTGTGGGGCCCAAATCGTCCTTTGGAAAGAAGCCTGCGGATTGTGCCTTTCAGCTCCAGGGCAACGTAGCACACCCAGAGCAGAAGTTCTACTTCAGCCAGATCAGGCCTGCAAAGGAACTGCGTTTCACAGCCCTTTGGAAGAGATGTTCCCGGTAGGCTGTAAGAGCACTGTGCAGAGCGAGTTGTTTCTTAGCTGCCGAAAGAGCTGGAATCTGGACCTGAGGTACTTGTCTACCCTTGTGGAAACAAGGCAAGACTTTGTGCCTTGCAGCTCTAGCGCCATGTAGGACCCGGCAGACCAGAAGTTCTACTTCAGCCAGATCAGGGCTGGGAAGAAATTGCGTTTCACAGGCCTTTGGAAGAGATCTTCCCGGTAGGCTGTAAGAGCACTGTGCAGAGCGAGTTGTTTCTTCGCTTCCCAAAGAGCTGGAAGCAAGATGCTCTGAGGCCCAACTCGCCCTTTGGAAAGAAGCCTGCACGTTGTGCCTTTCAGCTCTAGGGCAAAGTAGCACACCCAGAGCAGAAGACCTGCTTCAGCCAGATCAGGCCTGCAAAGAAACTGCGTTTCACGGGCCTTTGGAAGAGATGTAACCACTAGGCTGTAAGAGCACTGTGCAGAGCGAGTTGTTTCTTAGGTTCCCAAAGAGCTGGAAGGAAGATGCTGTGGGGCCCAACTCGCCCTTTGGAAAGAAGCCTGCACGTTGTGCCTTTCAGCTCTAGGGCAAAGTAGCACACCCAGACAAGAAGACTTACTTCAGCCAGATCAGGCCTGCAAAGAAACTGCGTTTCACAGGCCTTTGGAAGAGATGTTCCCACTAGGCTGTAAGAGCACTGTGCAGAGCGAGTTGTTTTGTAGGTTCGCAAAGAGCTGGAAGCAAGATGCTGAGGGGCCCAACTCGCCCTTTGGAAAGAACCCTGCACGTTGTCCCTTTCAGCTCTAGGGCAAAGTAGCAGACCCAGAGCAGAAGTCCTACTTCAGCCAGATCAAGCCTGCAAAGAAACTGCATTTCACAGGCCTTTGGAAGAGATGTTCCCGGTAGGCTGTAAGAGCACTGTGCAGAGCGAGTTGTTTCTTAGCTTCCCAAAGAGCTGGAAGCAAGATGCTGTGGGGCCCAACTCGCCCTTTGGAAAGAAGCCAGCACGTTGTGCCTTTCAGCTCTAGGGCAAAGTAGCACACCCAGAGCAGAAGTCCTACTTCAGCCAGATCAGGCCTGCAAAGAAACTGCGTTTCACAGGCCTTTGGAAGAGATGTTCCCGGTAGGCTGTAAGAGCACTGTGCAGAGCGAGTTGTTTCTTAGCTTCCCAAAGAGCTGGAAACAAGATGCTGTGGGGCCCAACTCGCCCTTTGGAAAGAAGCCTTCACGTTGTGCCTTTCAGCTCTAGGGCAAAGTAGCACACCCAGAGCAGAAGTCCCACTTCAGCCAGATCAGGCCTGCAAAGAAACTGCGTTTCACAGGTCTTTGGAAGAGATGCTCCCGGTAGGCTGTAAGAGCACTGTGCAGAGCGAGTTGTTTCTTAGCTGCCGAAAGAGCTGGAAGCTGGACCTGAGGGACTTGTCTACCCTTGTGGAAACAAGGCAGGACTTTGTGCCTGGCAGCTCTAGCGCCATGTAGGACCCGGCAGAGCAGAAGTTCTACTTCAGCCAGATCAGGGCTGGGAAGAAACTGCGTTTCACAGGCCTTTGTAAGACTCGTTCCCTGTAGGCTGTAAAACACCAGTGCAGAGCAAGTTGTTTCTTAGCTGCCCAAAGAAATGGAATCCCCACGCTGTGGGTCCTGTCTGCCCTTGAGGAGTCAAGGCAGGATTTTGAGCCTTGCAACTCTAGGCCGAAGTAGGATATGGCATAGCAGCAGTTCTACCTCAGCGAGATAAGGCCTGCAAAGAAACTGCATTTCTCAGGCCTTTGCAAGAGATGCTCCCAGTTGGCTGTAAGAGAGGTCTGCAGAGCCAGTTGCTTCTTAGCTTCCCAAAGAGCTGGAAGGAAGATGCTGTGGGGCCCAAATCGCCCTTTTGAAAGAAGCCTGCGGATTGTGCCTTTCAGCTCCAGGGCAACGTAGCACACCCAGAGCAGAAGTTCTACTTCAGCCAGATCAGGCCTGCAAAGAAACTGCGTTTCACAGCCCTTTGGAAGAGATGTTCCCGGTAGGCTGTAAGAGCACTGTGCAGAGCGTGTTATTTCTTAGCTGCCGAAAGAGCTGGAATCTGGATCTGAGGGACTTGTCTACCCTTGTGGAAACAAGGCAAGACTTTGTGCCTTGTAGCTCTAGCGCCATGTAGGACCCGGCAGACCAGAAGTTCTACTTCAGCCAGATCAGGGCTGGGAAGAAACTGCGTTTCACAGGCCTTTGGAAGAGATGTTCCCGGTAGGCTGTAAGAGCACTGTGCAGAGCGAGTTGTTTCTTCGCTTCCCAAAGAGCTGGAAGCAAGATGCTCTGAGGCCCAACTCGCCCTTTGGAAAGAAGCCTGCACGTTGTGCCTTTCAGCTCTAGGGCAAAGTAGCACACCCAGAGCAGAAGTCCTACTTCAGCCAGATCAGGCCTGCAAAGAAACTGCGTTTCACAGGCCTTTGGAAGACACGCATCCGGTAGGCTGTAAGAGCACTGTGCAGAGCGAGTTGTTTCTTAGCTTCCCAAAGAGCTGGAAGCAAGATGCTGTGGGGTCCAACTCGCCCTTTGGAAAGAAGCCAGCACGTTGTGCCTTTCAGCTCTAGGGCAAAGTAGCACACCCAGAGCAGAAGTTCTACTTCAGCCTGATCAGGGCTGGGAAGAAACTGCGTTTCACAGTCCTTTGTAAGACATGTTCCCGGTAGGCTGTAAGAGCCCTATGCAGAGCGAGTTGTTTCTTAGCTGCCGAAAGAGCTGGATGTTGGACCTGAGGGATTTGTCTACCCTTGTGGAATCAAGGCAGGACTTTGCGCCTTGCAGCTCTAGTGCCATGTAGGACCCGGCAGAGCAGAAGTTCTACTTCAGCCACATCAGGGCTGGGAATAAACTGCGTTTCACAGGCCTTTGCAAGACTCGTTCCCTGTAGGCTCTAAAACACCAGTGCAGAGCAAGTTGTTTCTTAGCGGCCTAAAGAGGTGGAAGCCCCACGCTGTGGGGCCTGTCTGCCCTTGAGGAGTCAAGGCAGGACTTTGAGCCTTGCAACTCTAGGCCGAAGTAGGATATGGCATAGCAGCAGTTCTACCTCAGCGAGATAAGGCCTGCAAAGAAACTGCATTTCTCAGGCCTTTGCAAGAGATGCTCCCAGTTGGCCGTAAGAGAGGTCTGCAGAGCCAGTTGTTTCTTAGCTTCCCAAAGAGCTGGAAGCAAGATGCTGTGGGGCCCAACTCGCCCTTTGGAAAGAATCCTGCATGTTGTACATTTCACCTCTAGGGCCATGTGGCACACCCAGAGCAGAAGTTCTACTTCAGCCAGATCAGGGCTGGGAAGAAACTGCGTTTCACAGTCCGTTTTAAGACATGTTCCCTGTAGGCTGTAAGAGCCCTATGCAGAGCGAGTTGTTTCTTAGCTGCCGAAAGAGCTGGAATCTGGACCTGAGGGACTTGTCTACCCTTGTGGAAACAAGGCAAGACTTTGTGCCTTGCAGCTCTAGCGCCATGTAGGACCCGGCAGAGCAGAAGTTCTACTTCAGCCACATCAGGGCTGGGAATAAACTGCGTTTCACAGGCCTTTGGAAGAGATGTTCCCGGTAGGCTGTAAGAGCACTGTGCAGAGCGAGTTGTTTCTTAGCTTCCCAAAGAGCTGGAAACAAGATGCTGTGGGGCCCAACTCGCCCTTTGGAAAGAAGCCTGCACGTTGTGCCTTTCAGCTCTAGGGCAAAGTAGCACACCCAGAGCAGAAGTCCCACTTCAGCCAGATCAGGCCTGCAAAGAAACTGCGTTTCACAGGCCTTTGCAAGAGATGTTCCCGGTTGGCTGTAAGAGGTCTGCAGAGCGAGTTGTTTCTTAGCTTCCCAAAGAGCTGGAAGCAAGAGGCTTTGGGGCCCAACTCGCCCTTTGGAAAGAAGCCTGCACGTTGTGCCTTTCAGCTCTAGGGCCATGTGGCACACCCAGAGCAGAAGTTCTACTTCAGCCAGAACAGGCCTGGAAAGAAACTGCGTTTCACAGGCCTTTGTAAGAGATGTTCCCGGTAGGCCGTAAGAGCACTGTGCAGAGCGATTTGTTTCTTAGCTGCCGAAAGAGCTGGTAGCTGGACCTGAGGGACTTGTCTACCCTTGTGGAAACAAGGCAGGACTTTGTGCCTTGCAGCTCTAGCGCCATGTAGGACCCGGCAGAGCAGAAGTTCTACTTCAGCCACATCAGGGCTGGGAAGAAACTGCGTTTCACAGGCCTTTGCAAGACTCGTTCCGTGTAGGCTGTAAAACACCAGTGCAGAGCAAGTTGTTTCTTAGCTGCCCAAAGAGGTGGAATCCCCACGCTGTGGGGCCTGTCTGCCCTTGAGGAGTCAAGGCAGGACTTTGAGCCTTGCAACTCTAGGCCGATGTAGGACACAGCATAGCAGCAGTTTTACCTCAGCGAGATAAGGCCTGCAAAGAAACTGCATTTCTCAGGCCTTTGCAAGAGATGCTCCCGGTTGGGTGTAAGAGAGGTCTGCAGAGCGAGTTGTTTCTTAGCTTCCCAAAGAGCTGGAAGCAAGATGCTCTGGGTCCCAACTCGCCCTTTGGAAAGAAGCCTGCACGTTGTGCCTTTCAGCTCTAGGGCCATGTGGCACACCCAGAGCAGAAGTTCTACTTCAGCCAGAACAGGCCTGGAAAGAAACTGCGTTTCACAGGCCTTTGGAAGAGATGTTCCCGGTAGGCTGTAAGAGCACTGTGCAGAGCGAGTTGTTTCTTAGCTGCTGAAAGAGCTGGAAGCTGGACCTGAGGGACTTGTCTACCCTTGTGGAAACAAGGCAGGACTTTGTGCCTTGCAGCTCTAGCGCCATGTAGGACCCGGCAGAGCAGAAGTTCTACTTCAGCCACATCAGGGCTGGGAAGAAACTGCGTTTCACAGGCCTTTGTAAGACTCGTTCCTTGTAGGCTGTAAAACACCAGTGCAGAGCAAGTTGTTTCTTAGCTGCCCAAAGAGGTGGAATCCCCACGCTGTGGGGCCTGTCTGCCCTTGAGGAGTCAAGGCAGGACTTTGAGCCTTGCAACTCTAGGCCGAAGTAGGATATGGCATAGCAGCAGTTCTACCTCAGCGAGATAAGGCCTGCAAAGAAACTGCATTTCTCAGGCCTTTGCAAGAGATGCTCCCAGTTGGCTGTAAGAGAGGTCTGCAGAGCCAGTTGCTTCTTAGCTTCCCAAAGAGCTGGAAGGAAGATGCTGTGGGGCCCAAATCGCCCTTTTGAAAGAAGCCTGTGGATTGTGCCTTTCAGCTCCAGGGCAACGTAGCACACCCAGAGCAGAAGTTCTACTTCAGCCAGATCAGGCCTGCAAAGAAACTGCATTTCACAGGCCTTTGGAAGAGATGTTCCCGGTAGGCTGTAAGAGCACCGTGCAGAGCGAGTTGTTTCTTAGCTTCCCAAATAGCTGGAAGCAAGATGCTGTGGGGCCCAACTCGCCCTTTGGAAAGATGCCAGCATGTTGTGCCTTTCAGCTCTAGGGCAAAGTAGCACACCCAGAGCAGAAGTCCTACTTCAGCCAGATCAGGCCTGCAAAGAAACTGCGTTTCACAGGCCTTTGGAAGACACGCACCCGGTAGGCTGTAAGAGCACTGTGCAGAGCGAGTTGTTTTTTAGCTTCCCAAAGAGCTGGAAGCAAGATGCTGTGGGGTCCATCTCGCCCTTTGGAAAGAAGCCAGCACGTTGTGCCTTTCAGCTCTAGGGCAAAGTAGCACACCCAGAGCAGAAGTTCTACTTCAGCCTGATCAGGGCTGGGAAGAAACTGCGTTTCACAGTCCTTTGTAAGACATGTTCCCGGTAGGCTGTAAGAGCCCTATGCAGAGCGAGTTGTTTCTTAGCTGCCGAAAGAGCTGGATGTTGGACCTGAGGGACTTGTCTACCCTTGAGGAATCAAGGCAGGACTTTGCGCCTTGCAGCTCTAGCGCCATGTAGGACCCGGCAGAGCAGAAGTTCTACTTCAGCCACATCAGGGCTGGGAAGAAACTGCGTTTCACAGGCCTTTGTAAGACTCGTTCCCTGTAGGCTGTAAAACACCAGTGCAGAGCAAGTTGTTTCTTACCGGCCTAAAGAGGTGGAAGCCCCACGCTGTGGGGCCTGTCTGCCCTTGAGGAGTCAAGGCAGGACTTTGAGCCTTGCAACTCTAGGCCGAAGTAGGATATGGCATAGCAGCAGTTCTACCTCAGCGAGATAAGGCCTGCAAAGAAACTGCATTTCTCAGGCCTTTGCAAGAGATGCTCCCAGTTGGCCGTAAGAGAGGTCTGCAGAGCCAGTTGTTTCATAGCTTCCCAAAGAGCTGGAAGCAAGATGCTGTGGGGCCCAACTCGCCCTTTTGAAAGAAGCCTGCGGATTGTGCCTTTCAGCTCCAGGGCAACGTAGCACACCCAGAGCAGAAGTTCTACTTCAGCCAGATCAGGCCTGCAAAGAAACTGCGTTTCACAGGCCTTTGTAAGAGATGTTCCGGGTAGGCTGTAAGAGCACCATGCAGAGCGAATTGTTTCTTAGCTTCCCAAAGAGCTGGAAGCAAGATGCTTTGGAGCCCAACTCGCCCTTTCTAAAGAAGACATCACTTTGAGCCTTGCAGCTCTATGGGAATGTAGCACACCCAGAGCAGAAGTTCTACTTCAGCCAGATCAGGCCTGCATAGAAACTGCGTTTCACATGCTTTTGTAAGATATGTTCTCCCTAGGCTGTAAGAGCACTGTCAGAGCGAGTTGGTTCTTAGCTTCCCAAAGAGCTGAAAGCAAGATGCTTTGGGGCCCGAATCGCCCTTTGGAAAGGAGACTGCACGTTGTGCCTTTCAGCTCTAGGGCAATGTAGCACACCCAGAGCAGAAGTTCTACTTCAGCCAGATCAGGCCTGCAAAGAAACTGCGTTTCACAGGCCTTTGGAAGAGATGTTTCCGGTAGGCTGTAAGAGCACTGTGCATAGCGAGTTGTTTCTTAGCTTCCCAAAGAGCTGGAAGCAATTTGCTGTGGGGCCCAACTCGCCCTTTGGAAAGAATCCTGCACGTTGTGCCTTTCAGCTCTAGGGCAATGTAGCACACCCAGAGCAGAAGTCCTACTTCAGCCAGATCAGGCCTCCAAAGAATCTCTATTTCAAAGGCCTTTGGACGGGATGTTCCTGGTAGGCTGTAAGAGCACTGTGCAGAGCGAGTTGTTTCTTAACTTCCCAAAGAGCTGGAAGCAAGATGCTGTGGGGCCCAACTCGCCCTTTGGAAAGAAGCCTGCACGTTGTGCCTTGCAGCTCTAGGGCAAAGTAGCACACCCAGAGCAGAAGTCCTACTTCAGCCAGATCAGGCCTGCAAAGAAACTGCGTTTCACAGGCCTTTGGAAGAGATGCTCCCGGAAGGCTGTAAGAGCACTGTGCAGTGCGAGTTGTTTCTTAGCTTCCCAAAGAGCTGGAAGCAAGATGCTGTGGGGTCCAATTCGCCCTTTGGAAAGAAGCCTGCACGTTGTGCCTTTCAGCTCTAGGTCAAAGTAGCACACCCAGAGCAGAAGTCTTACTTCAGCCAGAACAGGCCTGCAAAGAAACTGCGTTTCACATTCCTTTGGAAGAGATGTTCTCACTTGGTTGGAAGAGCACTGTGCAGAGCGAGTTGTTTCTTAGCTTCCCAAAGAGCTGGAAGCAAGATGCTGTGCGGCCCAACTCTCCCTTTGGAAAGAAGCCTGCACGTTGTGCCTTTCAGCTCTCGGGCAAAGTAGCACACCCAGAGCAGAAGTCCTACTTCAGCCAGATCAGGCCTGCAAAGAAACTGCGTTTCACAGGCCTTTGGAAGAGATGCTCCCGGTAGGCTGTAAGAGCACTGTGCAGAGCGAGTTGTTTCTTAGCTTCCCAAAGAGCTGGAAGCAAGATGCTGTGGGGCCCAACTCCCCCTTTGGAAAGAAGCCTGCACGTAGTGCCTTTCAGCTCTAGGGCAATGTAGCACACCCAGAGCAGAAGTCCTACTTCAGCCAGATCAGGCTTGCAAAGAAAGTGCGTTTCACAGGCCTTTGGAAGAGATGTTCCCGGTAGGCTGTAAGAGCACTGTGCAGAGCGAGTTGTTTCTTAGCTGCCGAAAGAGCTGGAAGCTGGACCTGAGGGACTTGTCTACCCTTGTGGAAACAAGGCAGGACTTTGTGCCTTGCAGCTCCAGCGCCATGTAGGACCCGGCAGAGCAGAAGTTCTACTTCAGCCTGATCAGGGCTCTGAAGAAACTGCGTTTCACAGTACTTTGTAAGACATGTTCCCGGTAGGCTGTAAGAGCCCTATGCAGAGCGAGTTGTTTCTTAGCTGCCGAAAGAGCTGGATGTTGGACCTGAGGGACTTGTCTACCCTTGTGTAATCAAGGCAGGACTTTGCGCCTTGCAGCTCTAGCGCCATGTAGGACCCGGCAGAGCAGAAGTTCTACTTCAGCCACATCAGGGCTGGGAATAAACTGCGTTTCACAGGCCTTTGCAAGACTCGTTCCCTGTAGGCTGTAAAACACCAGTGCAGAGCAAGTTGTTTCTTACTGGCCTAAAGAGGTCGAAGCCCCACGCTGTGGGGCCTGTCTGCCCTTGAGGAGTCAAGGCAGGACTTTGAGCCTTGCAACTCTAGGCCGAAGTAGGATATGGCATAGCAGCAGTTCTACCTCAGCGAGAAAAGGCCTGCAAAGAAACTGCATTTCTCAGGCCTTTGCAAGAGATGCTCCCAGTTGGCCGTAAGAGAGGTCTGCAGAGCCAGTTGTTTCTTAGCTTCCCAAAGAGCTGGAAGCAAGATGCTGTGGGGCCCAACTCGCCCTTTGGAAAGAAGCCTGCGGATTGTGCCTTTCAGCTCCAGGGCAACGTAGCACACCCAGAGCAGAAGTTCTACTTCAGCCAGATCAGGCCTGCAAAGAAACTGCGTTTCACAGGCCTTTGGAAGAGATGTTCCCGGTAGGCTGTAAGAGCACTGTGCAGAGCGAGTTGTTTCTTAGCTTCCCAAAGAGCTGGAAGCAGGATGCTGTGGGGCCCAACTCGCCCTTTGGAAAGAAGCCTGCACGTTGTGCCTTTCAGCTCTAGGGCAATGTAGCACACCCAGAGCAGAAGTCCTACTTCAGCCAGATCAGGCCTGCAAACAAATTGCGTTTCACAGGCCTTTGGAAGAGATGTTCCCGGTAGGCTGTAAGAGCACTGTGCAGAGCGAGCTGTTTCTCAGCTTCCAAAGAGCTGGAAGCAAGATGCTTTGGGTCCCAACTCGCCCTTTGGAAAGGAGACTGCACGTTGTGCCTTTCAGCTCTAGGGCAAGGTGGCACACCCAGAGAAGAAGTTCTACTTCAGCCAGATGAGGCCTGCATAGAAACTGCGTTTCACAGGCCTTTCTGAGAGATGTTCCCGGTAGGCTGTAAGAGCACTGTGCAGAGCGAGTTGTTTCTTAGCTTCCCAAAGAGCTGGAAGCAAGATGCTTTGGGGCCCAACTCGCCCTTTGGAATGAAGACTGCGGGTTGTGCCTTTCAGCTCCAGGGCAATGTAGCACACCCAGAGCAGAAGTCCTACTTCAGCCATATCAGGCCTGCAAAGAAACTGCGTTTCACAGGCCTTTGGAAGAGATGTTCCCGGTAGCTGTAAGAGCACTGTGCAGAGCGAGTTTTTTCTTAGCTTCCCAAAGAGCTGGAAGCAAGATGCTTTGGGGCCCAACTCGGCCTTTGGAAAGGAGACACCACGTTGTGCCTTTCAGCTCTAGGGCAATGTAGCACACCCAGAGCAGAAGTTCTACTTCAGCCAGATCAGGCCTGCATAGAAACTGCGTTTCACATGCCTTTGTAAGAGATGTTCTCCCTAGGCTGTAAGAGCACTGTCAGAGCGAGTTGTTTCTTAGCTTCCCAAAGAGCTGAAAGCAAGATGCTTTGGGGTCCAACTCGCCCTTGGAAAGAAGCCTGCACGTTGTGCCTTTCAGCTCCAGGGCAATGTAGCACACCCAGAGCTGAAGTTCTACTTCAGCCACATCAGGGCTGGGAAGAAACTGCGTTTCACAGGCCTTTGTAAGACTTGTTCCCTGTAGGCTGTAAAACACCAGTGCAGAGCAAGTTGTTTCTTAGCTGTCCAAAGAGGTGGAAGCCCCACGCTTTGGGTCCTGTCTGCCCTTGAGGAGTCAAGGCAGGACTTTGAGCCTTGCAACTCTAGGCCGATGTAGGACAGGGCATAGCAGCAGTTCTACCTCAGCGAGATAAGGCCTGCAAAGAAACTGCATTTCTCAGGCCTTTGCAAGAGATGTTCTCGGTTGGCTGTAAGAGAGGTCTGCAGAGCGAGTTGGTTCTTAGCTTCCCAAAGAGCTGCAAGCAAGATGCTTTGGGGCCCAAATCGCCCTTTGGAAAGGAGACGGCACGTTGTGCCTTTCAGCTCTAGGGCAATGTAGCACACCCAGAGCAGAAGTCCTACTTCAGCCAGATCTTTCCTGCAAAGAAACTGCGTTTCACAGGCCTTTGGAAGAGATGTTCCCGGTAGGCTGTAAGAGCACTGTGCAGAGCGAGTTGTTTCTTAGCTTCCCAAAGAGCTGGAAGCAAGATGCTTTGGGGCCCAACTCGGCCTTTGGAAAGGAGACACCACGTTGTGCCTTTCAGCTCTAGGGCAATGTAGCACACCCAGAGCAGAAGTCCTACTTCAGCCAGATCAGGCCTGCAAAGAAACTGCGTTTCACAGGCCTTTGTAAGACATGTTCCAGGTAGGCTGGAAGAGCCCTGTGCACAGCAAGCTGTTTCTTAGCTGCTCCAAGAGCTGGAAGCTGGACGCTGAGGTACTAGTCTCCCCTTTGGGGAAACAAGGCAGGACTTTGTGCCTTGCATCTCTAGGGCCATGTTGCACACGGCAGAGCAGAAGTTCTACTTCAGCCAGATCAGGGCTGGGAAGAAACTGCGTTTCACAGTCCTTTGTAAGACATGTTCCCGGTAGGCTGTAAGAGCCCTATGCAGAGCGAGTTGTTTCTTAGCTGCCGAAAGAGCTGGATGCTGGACCTGAGGGACTTGTCTACCCTTGTGGAGTCAAGGCAGGACTTTGTGCCTTGCAGCTCTAGCGCCATGTAGGACCCGGCAGAGCAGAATTTCTACTTCAGCCAGATCAGGGCTGGGAAGAAACTGCGTTTCACAGGCCTTTGTAAGACTCGTTCCCTGTAGGCTGTAAAACACCAGAGCAGAGCGAGTTGTTTCTTAGCTGCCCAAAGAGGTGGAAGCCCCACGCTGTGGGGCCTGTCTGCCCTTGAGGAGTCAAGACAGGACTTTGAGCCTTGCAACTCTAGGCCGATGTAGGACACGGCATAGCAGCAGTTCTACCTCAGCGAGATAAGGCCTGCAAAGAAACTGCATTTCTCAGGCCTTTGCAAGAGATGTTCCCGGTTGGCTGTAAGAGAGGTCTGCAGAGCGAGTTGTTTCTTAGCTTCCCAAAGAGCTGGAAGCAAGATGCTTTGGGGCCCAACTCGCCCTTTGGAAAGAAGACTGCGGGTTGTGCCTTTCAGCTCCAGGGCAATGTAGCACACCCAGAGCAGAAGTTCTACTTCAGCCAGATCAGGCCTGCAAAGAAACTGCGTTTCACAGGCCTTTGTAAGAGATGTTCCGGGTAGGCTGTAAGAGCACCGTGCAGAGCGAGTTGTTTCTTAGCTTCCCAAAGAGCTGGAAGCAAGATGCTTTGGAGCCCAACTCGCCCTTTCTAAAGAAGACATCACTTTGAGCCTTGCAGCTCTATGGGAATGTAGCACACCCAGAGCAGAAGTTCTACTTCAGCCAGATCAGGCCTGCATAGAAACTGCGTTTCACATGCTTTTGTAAGATATGTTCTCCCTAGGCTGTAAGAGCACTGTCAGAGCGAGTTGGTTCTTAGCTTCCCAAAGAGCTGAAAGCAAGATGCTTTGGGGCCCGAATCGCCCTTTGGAAAGGAGACTGCACGTTGTGCCTTTCAGCTCTAGGGCAATGTAGCACACCCAGAGCAGAAGTTCTACTTCAGCCAGATCAGGCCTCCAAAGAATCTGTATTTCAAAGGCCTTTGGAAGGGATGTTCCTGGTAGGCTGTAAGAGCACTGTGCAGAGAGAGTTGTTTCTTAGCTTCCCAAAGAGCTGGAAGCAATTTGCTGTGGGGCCCAACTCGCCCTTTGGAAAGAATCCTGCACGTTGTGCCTTTCAGCTCTAGGGCAATGTAGCACACCCAGAGCAGAAGTCCTACTTCAGCCAGATCAGGCCTCCAAAGAATCTGTATTTCAAAGGCCTTTGGAAGGGATGTTCCCGGTAGGCTGTAAGAGCACTGTGCAGAGCGAGTTGTTTCTTAGCTTCCCAAAGAGCTGGAAGCAAGATGCTGTGGGGCCCAACTCGCCCTTTGGAAAGAAGCCTGCACGTTGTGCCTTTCAGCTCTAGGGCAAAGTAGCACACCCTGAGCAGAAGTCCTACTTCAGCCAGATCAGGCCTGCAAAGAAACTGCGTTTCACAGGCCTTTGGAAGAGATGGTCCCGGTAGGCTGTAAGAGCACTGTGCAGAGCGAGTTGTTTCTTAGCTTCCCAAAGAGCTGGAAACAAGATGCTGTGGGGCCCAACTCGCCCTTTGGAAAGAAGCCTGCACGTTGTGCCTTTCAGCTCTAGGGCAAAGTAGCACACCCTGAGCAGAAGTCCTACTTCAGCCAGATCAGGCCTGCAAAGAAACTGCCTTTCACAGGCCTTTGGAAGAGATGTTCCCGGTAGGCTGTAAGAGCACTGTGCAGAGCGAGTTGTTTCTTCGCTTCCCAAAGAGCTGGAAGCAAGATGCTGTGGGGCCCAACTCGCCCTTTGGAAAGAAGCCTGCACGTTGTGCCTTTCAGCTCTAGGGCAAAGTAGCACACCCAGTGCAGAAGTCCTACTTCAGCCAGATCAGGCCTGCAAAGAAGCTGCGTTTCACAGGCCTTTGTAAGAGATGTTCCCGGTAGGCTGTAAGAGCACTGTGCAGAGCGAGTTGTTTCTTAGCTGCCGAAAGAGCTGGAATCTGGACCTGAGGGACTTGTCTACCCTTGTGGAAACAAGGCAAGACTTTGTGCCTTGCAGGTCTAGCGCCATGTAGGACCCGGCAGAGCAGAAGTTCTACTTCAGCCAGATCAGGGCTGGGAAGAAACTGCGTTTCACAGGCCTTTGGAAGAGATGTTCCCGGAAGGCTGTAAGAGCACTGTGCAGAGCGAGTTGTTTCTTAGCTTCCCAAAGAGCTGGAAGCAAGATGCTCTGGGTCCCAACTCGCCCTTTGGAAAGAAGCCTGCACTTTGTGCCTTTCAGCTCTAGGGCCATGTGGCCCAACCAGTGCAGAAGTTCTACTTCAGCCAGATCAGGCCTGCAAAGAAACTGCGTTTAACAGGCCTTTGGAAGAGATGTTCACGGTAGGCTGTAAGAGCACTGTGCAGAGCGAGTTGTTTCTTCCCTTCACCAAGAGATGGAAGCAAGATTCTCTGGGCCCCAAATCTCCCTTTGGAACTGAGACTGCACGTTGTGCCTTTCAGCTCTAGGGCAATGTAGCACACCCAGAGCAGAAGTTCTACTTCAGCCAGATCAGGCCTGCAAAGAAACTGCGTTTCACAGGCCTTTGTAAGAGATGTTCCCGGTAGGCTGTAAGAGCACTGTGCAGAGCGAGTTGTTTCTCAGCTTCCAAAGAGCTGGAAGCAAGATGCTTTGGGGACCAACTCGCCCTTTGGATAGGAGACTGCACGTTGTGTCTTTCAGCTCTTGGGGTATGTAGCACACCCGGAGCAGAATTCTACTTCAGATACATCAGGACTGCAAAGAAACTGCGTTTCACAGGCCTTCGTAAGAGATGTTCCCGGTAGGCTGTAAGAGCGCTGTGCAGAGCGAGTTGTTTCTTAGCTTCCCAAAGAGCTGGAAGCAAGATGCTCTGGGTCCCACCTCGCCCTTTTTTAAGAAGCCTGCACGTTGTGCCTTTGAGCTCTAGGTCAATGTGGCACATCCAGAGCAGAAGTTCCACTTCAGCCAGATCAGGCCTGCAAAGAAACTGCGTTTCACAGGCCTTTGGAAGAGATGTTCCCGGTAGGCTGTAAGAGCACTGTGTGGAGTGAGTTGTTTCTTAGCTTCCCAAAGAGCTGGAAGCAAGATTCTGTGGGGCCCAACTCTCCCTTTGGAAAGAAGCCTGCACGTTGTGCCTTTCAGCTCTAGGGCCATGTGGCACACCCAGAGCAGAAGTTCTACTTCAGCCAGATCAGGCCTGCAAAGAAACTGCGTTTCACAGGCCTTTGTAAGTCATGTTCCCGGTAGGCTGTAAGAGCACTGTGCAGAGCGAGTTGTTTTGTAGGTTCGCAAAGAGCTGGAAGCAAGATGCTGAGGGCCCCAACTCGCCCTTTGGAAAGAACCCTGCACGTTGTCCCTTTCAGCTCTAGGGCAAAGTAGCAGACCCAGAGCAGAAGTCCTACTTCAGCCAGATCAGGCCTGCAAAGAAACTGCATTTCACAGGCCTTTGGAAGAGATGTTCCCGGTAGGCTGTAAGAGCACTGTGCAGAGCGAGTTGTTTCTTAGCTTCCCAAAGAGCTGGAAGCAAGATGCTGTGGGGCCCAACTCGCCCTTTGGAAAGAAGCCAGCACGTTGTGCCTTTCAGCTCTAGGGCAAAGTAGCACACCCAGAGCAGAAGACCTACTTCAGCCAGATCAGGCCTGCAAAGAAACTGCGTTTCACAGGCCTTTGGAAGAGATGTTCCCACTAGGCTGTAAGAGCACTGTGCAGAGCGAGTTGTTTCTTAGCTTCCCAAAGAGCTGGAAACAAGATGCTGTGGGGCCCAACTCGCCCTTTGGAAAGAAGCCTTCACGTTGTGCCTTTCAGCTCTAGGGCAAAGTAGCACACCCAGAGCAGAAGTCCCACTTCAGCCAGATCAGGCCTGCAAAGAAACTGCGTTTCACAGGCCTTTGTAAGAGATGTTCCCGGTTGGCTGTAAGAGGTCTGCAGAGCGAGTTGTTTCTTAGCTTCCCAAAGAGCTGGATGCAAGAGGCTCTGGGGCCCAACTCGCCCTTTGGAAAGAAGCCTGCACGTTGTGCCTTTCAGCTCTAGGGCCATGTGGCACACCCAGAGCAGAAGTTCTACTTCAGCCAGAACAGGCCTGGAAAGAAACTGCGTTTCACAGGCCTTTGGAAGAGATGCTCCCGGTAGGCTGTAAGAGCACTGTGCAGAGCGAGTTGTTTCTTAGCTGCCGAAAGAGCTGGAAGCTGGACCTGAGGGACTTGTCTACCCTTGTGGAAACAAGGCAGGACTTTGTGCCTTGCAGCTCTAGCGCCATGTAGGACCCGGCAGAGCAGAAGTTCTACTTCAGCCACATCAGGGCTGGGAAGAAACTGCGTTTCACAGGCCTTTGTAAGACTCGTTCCCTGTAGGCTGTAAAACACCAGTGCAGAGCAAGTTGTTTCTTAGCTGCCCAAAGAGGTGGAATCCCCACGCTGTGGGGCCTGTCTGCCCTTGAGGAGTCAAGGCAGGACTTTGAGCCTTGCAACTCTAGGCCGAAGTAGGATATGGCATAGCAGCAGTTCTACCTCAGCGAGATAAGGCCTGCAAAGAAACTGCATTTCTCAGGCCTTTGCAAGAGATGCTCCCAGTTGGCTGTAAGAGAGGTCTGCAGAGCCAGTTGCTTCTTAGCTTCCCAAAGAGCTGGAAGGAAGATGCTGTGGGGCCCAAATCGTCCTTTGGAAAGAAGCCTGCGGATTTTGCCTTTCAGCTCCAGGGCAACGTAGCACACCCAGAGCAGAAGTTCTACTTCAGCCAGATCAGGCCTGCAAAGAAACTGCGTTTCACAGCCCTTTGGAAGAGATGTTCCCGGTAGGCTGTAAGAGCACTGTGCAGAGCGTGTTATTTCTTAGCTGCCGAAAGAGCTGGAATCTGGACCTGAGGGACTTGTCTACCCTTGTGGAAACAAGGCAAGACTTTGTGCCTTGCAGCTCTAGCGCCATGTAGGACCCGGCAGACCAGAAGTTCTACTTCAGCCAGATCAGGGCTGGGAAGAAACTGCGTTTCACAGGCCTTTGGAAGAGATGTTCCCGGTAGGCTGTAAGAGCACTGTGCAGAGCGAGTTGTTTCTTAGCTTCCCAAAGAGCTGGAAGCAAGATGCTGTGGGGCCCAACTCGCCCTTTGGAAAGAAGCCAGCACGTTGTGCCTTTCAGCTCTAGGGCAAAGTAGCACACCCAGAGCAGAAGTCCCACTTCAGCCAGATCAGGCCTGCAAAGAAACTGCGTTTCACAGGCCTTTGTAAGAGATGTTCCCGGTTGGCTGTAAGAGGTCTGCAGAGCGAGTTGTTTCTTAGCTTCCCAAAGAGCTGGATGCAAGAGGCTTTGGGGCCCAACTCGCCCTTTGGAAAGAAGCCTGCACGTTGTGCCTTTCAGCTCTAGGGCCATGTGGCACACCCAGAGCAGAAGTTCTACTTCAGCCAGAACAGGCCTGGAAAGAAACTGCGTTTCACAGGCCTTTGTAAGAGATGTTCCCGGTAGGCTGTAAGAGCACTGTGCAGAGCGAGTTGTTTCTTAGCTGCCGAAAGAGCTGGAATCTGGACCTGAGGGACTTGTCTACCCTTGTGGAAACAAGGCAAGACTTTGTGCCTTGCAGGTCTAGCGCCATGTAGGACCCGGCAGAGCAGAAGTTCTACTTCAGCCAGATCAGGGCTGGGAAGAAACTGCGTTTCACAGGCCTTTGGAAGAGATGTTCCCGAAGGCTGTAAGAGCACTGTGCAGAGCGAGTTGTTTCTTAGCTTCCCAAAGAGCTGGAAGCAAGATGCTCTGGGTCCCAACTCGCCCTTTGGAAAGAAGCCTGCACGTTGTGCCTTTCAGCTCTAGGGCCATGTGGCCCAACCAGAGCAGAAGTTCTACTTCAGCCAGATCAGGCCTGCAAAGAAACTGCGTTTAACAGGCCTTTGGAAGAGATGTTCACGGTAGGCTGTAAGAGCACTGTGCAGAGCGAGTTGTTTCTTCGCTTCACAAAGAGGTGGAAGCAAGATTCTCTGGGCCCCAAATCTCCCTTTGGAACTGAGACTGCACGTTGTGCCTTTCAGCTCTAGGGCAATGTAGCACACCCAGAGCAGAAGTTCTACTTCAGCCAGATCAGGCCTGCAAAGAAACTGCGTTTCACAGGCCTTTGTAAGAGATGTTCCCGGTAGGCTGTAAGAGCACTGTGCAGAGCGAGTTGTTTCTCAGCTTCCAAAGAGCTGGAAGCAAGATGCTTTGGGGACCAACTCGCCCTTTGGATAGGAGACTGCACGTTGTGTCTTTCAGCTCTTGGGGTATGTAGCACACCCGGAGCAGAATTCTACTTCAGATACATCAGGACTGCAAAGAAACTGCGTTTCACAGGCCTTCGTAAGAGATGTTCCCGGTAGGCTGTAAGAGCGCTGTGCAGAGCGAGTTGTTTCTTAGCTTCCCAAAGAGCTGGAAACAAGATGCTGTGGGGCCCAACTCGCCCTTTGGAAAGAAGCCTTCACGTTGTGCCTTTCAGCTCTAGGGCAAAGTAGCACACCCAGAGCAGAAGTCCCACTTCAGCCAGATCAGGCCTGCAAAGAAACTGCGTTTCACAGGCCTTTGTAAGAGATGTTCCCGGTTGGCTGTAAGAGGTCTGCAGAGCGAGTTGTTTCTTAGCTTCCCAAAGAGCTGGATGCAAGAGGCTCTGGGGCCCAACTCGCCCTTTGGAAAGAAGCCTGCACGTTGTGCCTTTCAGCTCTAGGGCCATGTGGCACACCCAGAGCAGAAGTTCTACTTCAGCCAGAACAGGCCTGGAAAGAAACTGCGTTTCACAGGCCTTTGGAAGAGATGCTCCCGGTAGGCTGTAAGAGCACTGTGCAGAGCGAGTTGTTTCTTAGCTGCCGAAAGAGCTGGAAGCTGGACCTGAGGGACTTGTCTACCCTTGTGGAAACAAGGCAGGACTTTGTGCCTTGCAGCTCTAGCGCCATGTAGGACCCGGCAGAGCAGAAGTTCTACTTCAGCCACATCAGGGCTGGGAAGAAACTGCGTTTCACAGGCCTTTGTAAGACTCGTTCCCTGTAGGCTGTAAAACACCAGTGCAGAGCAAGTTGTTTCTTAGCTGCCCAAAGAGGTGGAATCCCCACGCTGTGGGGCCTGTCTGCCCTTGAGGAGTCAAGGCAGGACTTTGAGCCTTGCAACTCTAGGCCAAAGTAGGATATGGCATAGCAGCAGTTCTACCTCAGCGAGATAAGGCCTGCAAAGAAACTGCATTTCTCAGGCCTTTGCAAGAGATGCTCCCAGTTGGCTGTAAGAGAGGTCTGCAGAGCCAGTTGCTTCTTAGCTTCCCAAAGAGCTGGAAGGAAGATGCTGTGGGGCCCAAATCGTCCTTTGGAAAGAAGCCTGCGGATTTTGCCTTTCAGCTCCAGGGCAACGTAGCACACCCAGAGCAGAAGTTCTACTTCAGCCAGATCAGGCCTGCAAAGAAACTGCGTTTCACAGCCCTTTGGAAGAGATGTTCCCGGTAGGCTGTAAGAGCACTGTGCAGAGCGTGTTATTTCTTAGCTGCCGAAAGAGCTGGAATCTGGACCTGAGGGACTTGTCTACCCTTGTGGAAACAAGGCAAGACTTTGTGCCTTGCAGCTCTAGCGCCATGTAGGACCCGGCAGACCAGAAGTTCTACTTCAGCCAGATCAGGGCTGGGAAGAAACTGCGTTTCACAGGCCTTTGGAAGAGATCTTCCCGGTAGGCTGTAAGAGCACTGTGCAGAGCCAGTTGTTTCTTCGCTTCCCAAAGAGCTGGAAGCAAGATGCTCTGAGGCCCAACTCGCCCTTTGGAAAGAAGCCTGCACGTTGTGCCTTTCAGCTGTAGGGCAAAGTAGCACACCCAGAGCAGAAGACCTGCTTCAGCCAGATCAGGCCTGCAAAGAAACTGTGTTTCACGGGCCTTTGGAAGAGATGTAACCACTAGGCTGTAAGAGCACTGTGCAGAGCGAGTTGTTTCTTAGGTTCCCAAAGAGCTGGAAGGAAGATGCTGTGGGGCCCAACTCGCCCTTTGGAAAGAAGCCTGCACGTTGTGCCTTTCAGCTCTAGGGCAAAGTAGCACACCCAGACAAGAAGACTTACTTCAGCCAGATCAGGCCTGCAAAGAAACTGCGTTTCACAGGCCTTTGGAAGAGATGTTCCCACTAGGCTGTAAGAGCACTGTGCAGAGCGAGTTGTTTTGTAGGTTCGCAAAGAGCTGGAAGCAAGATGCTGAGGGGCCCAACTCGCCCTTTGGAAAGAACCCTGCACGTTGTCCCTTTCAGCTCTAGGGCAAAGTAGCAGACCCAGAGCAGAAGTCCTACTTCAGCCAGATCAAGCCTGCAAAGAAACTGCGTTTCACAGGCCTTTGGAAGAGATGTTCCCGGTAGGCTGTAAGAGCACTGTGCAGAGCGAGTTGTTTCTTAGCTTCCCAAAGAGCTGGAAGCAAGATGCTGTGGGGCCCAACTCGCCCTTTGGAAAGAAGCCAGCACGTTGTGCCTTTCAGCTCTAGGGCAAAGTAGCACACCCAGAGCAGAAGTCCTACTTCAGCCAGATCAGGCCTGCAAAGAAACTGCGTTTCACAGGCCTTTGGAAGAGATGTTCCCGGTAGGCTGTAAGAGCACTGTGCAGAGCGAGTTGTTTCTTAGCTTCCCAAAGAGCTGGAAACAAGATGCTGTGGGGCCCAACTCGCCCTTTGGAAAGAAGCCTGCACGTTGTGCCTTTCAGCTCTAGGGCAAAGTAGCACACCCAGAGCAGAAGTCCTACTTCAGCCAGATCAGGCCTGCAAAGAAACTGCGTTTCACAGGCCTTTGTAAGAGATGTTCCCGGTTGGCTGTAAGAGGTCTGCAGAGCGAGTTGTTTCTTAGCTTCCCAAAGAGCTGGATGCAAGAGGCTTTGGGGCCCAACTCGCCCTTTGGAAAGAAGCCTGCACGTTGTGCCTTTCAGCTCTAGGGCCACGTGGCTCACCCAGAGCAGAAGTTCTACTTCAGCCAGAACAGGCCTGGAAAGAAACTGCGTTTCACAGGCCTTTGTAAGAGATGTTCCCGGTAGGCCGTAAGAGCACTGTGAAGAGCGATTTGTTTCTTAGCTGCCGAAAGAGCTGGAAGCTGGACCTGAGGGACTTGTCTACCCTTGTGGAAACAAGGCAGGACTTTGTGCCTTGCAGCTCTAGCGCCATGTAGGACCCAGCAGAGCAGAAGTTCTACTTCAGCCAGATCAGGCCTGGGAAGAAACTGCGTTTCACAGGCCTTTGTAAGACTCGTTCCCTGTAGGCTGTAAAACACCAGTGCAGAGCAAGTTGTTTCTTAGCTGCCCAAAGAGGTGGAAGCCCCACGCTGTGGGGCCTGTCTGCCCTTGAGGAGTCAAGGCAGGACTTTGAGCCTTGCAACTCTAGGCCGATGTAGGACACGGCATAGCAGCAGTTCTACCTCAGCGAGATAAGGCCTGCAAGGAAACTGTATTTCTCAGGCCTTTGCAAGAGATGTTCCCGGTTGGCTGTAAGAGAGGTCTGCAGAGCGAATAGTTTCTTAGCTTCCCAAAGAGCTGGAAGCAAGATGCTTTGGGGCCCAACTCGCCCTTTGGAAAGAAAACTGCGGGTTGTGCCTCTCAGCTCCAGGGCAATGTAGCAAACCCAGAGCAGAAGTTCTACTTCAGCCAGATCAGGCCTGCAAAGAAACTGCGTTTCACAGGTCTTTGGAAGAGATGCTCCCGGTAGGCTGTAAGAGCACTGTGCAGAGCGAGTTGTTTCTTAGCTGCCGAAAGAGCTGGAAGCTGGACCTGAGGGACTTGTCTACCCTTGTGGAAACAAGGCAGGACTTTGTGCCTTGCAGCTCCAGCGCCATGTAGGACCCGGCAGAGCAGAAGTTCTACTTCAGCCAGATCAGGGATGGGAAGAAACTGCGTTTCACAGGCCTTTGGAAGAGATGTTCCCACTAGGCTGTAAGAGCACTGTGCAGAGCGAGTTGTTTCTTAGCTTCCCAAAGAGCTGGAAACAAGATGCTGTGGGGCCCAACTCGCCCTTTGGAAAGAAGCCTTCAAGTTGTGCCTTTCAGCTCTAGGGCAAAGTAGCACACCCAGAGCAGAAGTCCCACTTCAGCCAGATCAGGCCTGCAAAGAAACTGCGTTTCACGGGCCTTTGGAAGAGATGTTCCCACTAGGCTGTAAGAGCACTGTGCAGAGCGAGTTGTTTCTTAGCTTCCCAAAGAGCTGGAAGCAAGATGCTGTGGGGCCCAACTCGCCCTTTGGAAAGAAGCCTGCACGTTGTGCCTTTCAGCTCTAGGGCAAAGTAGCACACCCAGACCAGAAGACTTACTTCACCCAGATCAGGCCTGCAAAGAAACTGCGTTTCACATTCCTTTGGAAGAGATGTTCTCACTTGGTTGGAAGAGCACTGTGCAGAGCGAGTTGTTTCTTCGCTTCCCAAAGAGCTGGAAGCAAGATGCTCTGAGGCCCAACTCGCCCTTTGGAAAGAAGCCTGCATGTTGTGCCTTTCAGCTCTAGGACAAAGTAGCACACTCAGAGCAGAAGACCTGCTTCAGCCAGATCAGGCCTGCAAAGAAACTGCGTTTCACGGGCCTTTGGAAGAGATGTAACCACTAGGCTGTAAGAGCACTGTGCAGAGCGAGTTGTTTCTTAGGTTCCCAAAGAGCTGGAAGGAAGATGCTGTGGGGCCCAACTCGCCCTTTGGAAAGAAGCCTGCACGTTGTGCCTTTCAGCTCTAGGGCAAAGTAGCACACCCAGACAAGAAGACTTACTTCAGCCAGATCAGGCCTGCAAAGAAACTGCGTTACACAGGCCTTTGGAAGAGATGTTCCCACTAGGCTGTAAGAGCACTGTGCAGAGCGAGTTGTTTTGTAGGTTCGCAAAGAGCTGGAAGCAAGATGCTGAGGGGCCCAACTCGCCCTTTGGAAAGAACCCTGCACGTTGTCCCTTTCAGCTCTAGGGCAAAGTAGCAGACCCAGAGCAGAAGTCCTACTTCAGCCAGATCAAGCCTGCCAAGAAACTGCATTTCACAGGCCTTTGGAAGAGATGTTCCCGGTAGGCTGTAAGAGCACTGTGCAGAGCGAGTTGTTTCTTAGCTTCCCAAAGAGCTGGAAGCAAGATGCTGTGGGGCCCAACTCGCCCTTTGGAAAGAAGCCAGCACGTTTTGCCTTTCAGCTCTAGGGCAAAGTAGCACACCCAGAGCAGAAGTCCTACTTCAGCCAGATCAGGCCTGCAAAGAAACTGCGTTTCACAGGCCTTTGGAAGAGATGTTCCCGGTAGGCTGTAAGAGCACTGTGCAGAGCGAGTTGTTTCTTAGCTTCCCAAAGAGCTGGAAACAAGATGCTGTGGGGCCCAACTCGCCCTTTGGAAAGAAGCCTGCACGTTGTGCCTTTCAGCTCTAGGGCAAAGTAGCACACCCAGAGCAGAAGTCCTACTTCAGCCAGATCAGGCCTGCAAAGAAACTGCGTTTCACAGGCCTTTGTAAGAGATGTTCCCGCTTGGCTGTAAGAGGTCTGCAGAGCGAGTTGTTTCTTAGCTTCCCAAAGAGCTGGATGCAAGAGGCTTTGGGGCCCAACTCGCCCTTTGGAAAGAAGCCTGCACGTTGTGCCTTTCAGCTCTAGGGCCATGTGGCACACCCAGAGCAGAAGTTCTACTTCAGCCAGAACAGGCCTGGAAAGAAACTGCGTTTCACAGGCCTTTGTAAGAGATGTTCCCGGTAGGCTGTAAGAGCACTGTGCAGAGCGAGTTGTTTCTTAGCTGCCGAAAGAGCTGGAATCTGGACCTGAGGGACTTGTCTACCCTTGTGGAAACAAGGCAAGACTTTGTGCCTTGCAGGTCTAGCGCCATGTAGGACCCGGCAGAGCAGAAGTTCTACTTCAGCCAGATCAGGGCTGGGAAGAAACTGCGTTTCACAGGCCTTTGGAAGAGATGTTCCCGAAGGCTGTAAGAGCACTGTGCAGAGCGAGTTGTTTCTTAGCTTCCCAAAGAGCTGGAAGCAAGATGCTCTGGGTCCCAACTCGCCCTTTGGAAAGAAGCCTGCACGTTGTGCCTTTCAGCTCTAGGGCCATGTGGCCCAACCAGAGCAGAAGTTCTACTTCAGCCAGATCAGGCCTGCAAAGAAACTGCGTTTAACAGGCCTTTGGAAGAGATGTTCACGGTAGGCTGTAAGAGCACTGTGCAGAGCGAGTTGTTTCTTCGCTTCACAAAGAGGTGGAAGCAAGATTCTCTGGGCCCCAAATCTCCCTTTGGAACTGAGACTGCACGTTGTGCCTTTCAGCTCTAGGGCAATGTAGCACACCCAGAGCAGAAGTTCTACTTCAGCCAGATCAGGCCTGCAAAGAAACTGCGTTTCACAGGCCTTTGTAAGAGATGTTCCCGGTAGGCTGTAAGAGCACTGTGCAGAGCGAGTTGTTTCTCAGCTTCCAAAGAGCTGGAAGCAAGATGCTTTGGGGACCAACTCGCCCTTTGGATAGGAGACTGCACGTTGTGTCTTTCAGCTCTTGGGGTATGTAGCACACCCGGAGCAGAATTCTACTTCAGATACATCAGGACTGCAAAGAAACTGCGTTTCACAGGCCTTCGTAAGAGATGTTCCCGGTAGGCTGTAAGAGCGCTGTGCAGAGCGAGTTGTTTCTTAGCTTCCCAAAGAGCTGGAAGCAAGATGCTCTGGGTCCCACCTCGCCCTTTTTTAAGAAGCCTGCACGTTGTGCCTTTGAGCTCTAGGTCAATGTGGCACATCCAGAGCAGAAGTTCCACTTCAGCCAGATCAGGCCTGCAAAGAAACTGCGTTTCACAGGCCTTTGGAAGAGATGTTCCCGGTAGGCTGTAAGAGCACTGTGTGGAGTGAGTTGTTTCTTAGCTTCCCAAAGAGCTGGAAGCAAGATGCTGTGGGGCCCAACTCTCCCTTTGGAAAGAAGCCTGCACGTTGTGCCTTTCAGCTCTAGGGCCATGTGGCACACCCAGAGCAGAAGTTCTACTTCAGCCAGATCAGGCCTGCAAAGAAACTGCGTTTCACAGGCCTTTGTAAGTCATGTTCCCGGTAGGCTGTAAGAGCACTGTGCAGAGCGAGTTGTTTTGTAGGTTCGCAAAGAGCTGGAAGCAAGATGCTGAGGGGCCCAACTCGCCCTTTGGAAAGAACCCTGCACGTTGTCCCTTTCAGCTCTAGGGCAAAGTAGCAGACCCAGAGCAGAAGTCCTACTTCAGCCAGATCAAGCCTGCAAAGAAACTGCATTTCACAGGCCTTTGGAAGAGATGTTCCCGGTAGGCTGTAAGAGCACTGTGCAGAGCGAGTTGTTTCTTAGCTTCCCAAAGAGCTGGAAGCAAGATGCTGTGGGGCCCAACTCGCCCTTTGGAAAGAAGCCAGCACGTTGTGCCTTTCAGCTCTAGGGCAAAGTAGCACACCCAGAGCAGAAGACCTACTTCAGCCAGATCAGGCCTGCAAAGAAACTGCGTTTCACAGGCCTTTGGAAGAGATGTTCCCACTAGGCTGTAAGAGCACTGTGCAGAGCGAGTTGTTTCTTAGCTTCCCAAAGAGCTGGAAACAAGATGCTGTGGGGCCCAACTCGCCCTTTGGAAAGAAGCCTTCACGTTGTGCCTTTCAGCTCTAGGGCAAAGTAGCACACCCAGAGCAGAAGTCCCACTTCAGCCAGATCAGGCCTGCAAAGAAACTGCGTTTCACAGGCCTTTGTAAGAGATGTTCCCGGTTGGCTGTAAGAGGTCTGCAGAGCGAGTTGTTTCTTAGCTTCCCAAAGAGCTGGATGCAAGAGGCTCTGGGGCCCAACTCGCCCTTTGGAAAGAAGCCTGCACGTTGTGCCTTTCAGCTCTAGGGCCATGTGGCACACCCAGAGCAGAAGTTCTACTTCAGCCAGAACAGGCCTGGAAAGAAACTGCGTTTCACAGGCCTTTGGAAGAGATGCTCCCGGTAGGCTGTAAGAGCACTGTGCAGAGCGAGTTGTTTCTTAGCTGCCGAAAGAGCTGGAAGCTGGACCTGAGGGACTTGTCTACCCTTGTGGAAACAAGGCAGGACTTTGTGCCTTGCAGCTCTAGCGCCATGTAGGACCCGGCAGAGCAGAAGTTCTACTTCAGCCACATCAGGGCTGGGAAGAAACTGCGTTTCACAGGCCTTTGTAAGACTCGTTCCCTGTAGGCTGTAAAACACCAGTGCAGAGCAAGTTGTTTCTTAGCTGCCCAAAGAGGTGGAATCCCCACGCTGTGGGGCCTGTCTGCCCTTGAGGAGTCAAGGCAGGACTTTGAGCCTTGCAACTCTAGGCCGAAGTAGGATATGGCATAGCAGCAGTTCTACCTCAGCGAGATAAGGCCTGCAAAGAAACTGCATTTCTCAGGCCTTTGCAAGAGATGCTCCCAGTTGGCTGTAAGAGAGGTCTGCAGAGCCAGTTGCTTCTTAGCTTCCCAAAGAGCTGGAAGGAAGATGCTGTGGGGCCCAAATCGTCCTTTGGAAAGAAGCCTGCGGATTTTGCCTTTCAGCTCCAGGGCAACGTAGCACACCCAGAGCAGAAGTTCTACTTCAGCCAGATCAGGCCTGCAAAGAAACTGCGTTTCACAGCCCTTTGGAAGAGATGTTCCCGGTAGGCTGTAAGAGCACTGTGCAGAGCGTGTTATTTCTTAGCTGCCGAAAGAGCTGGAATCTGGACCTGAGGGACTTGTCTACCCTTGTGGAAACAAGGCAAGACTTTGTGCCTTGCAGCTCTAGCGCCATGTAGGACCCGGCAGACCAGAAGTTCTACTTCAGCCAGATCAGGGCTGGGAAGAAACTGCGTTTCACAGGCCTTTGGAAGAGATCTTCCCGGTAGGCTGTAAGAGCACTGTGCAGAGCGAGTTGTTTCTTCGCTTCCCAAAGAGCTGGAAGCAAGATGCTCTGAGGCCCAACTCGCCCTTTGGAAAGAAGCCTGCACGTTGTGCCTTTCAGCTCTAGGACAAAGTAGCACACCCAGAGCAGAAGACCTGCTTCAGCCAGATCAGGCCTGCAAAGAAACTGTGTTTCACGGGCCTTTGGAAGAGATGTAACCACTAGGCTGTAAGAGCACTGTGCAGAGCGAGTTGTTTCTTAGGTTCCCAAAGAGCTGGAAGGAAGATGCTGTGGGGCCCAACTCGCCCTTTGGAAAGAAGCCTGCACGTTGTGCCTTTCAGCTCTAGGGCAAAGTAGCACACCCAGACAAGAAGACTTACTTCAGCCAGATCAGGCCTGCAAAGAAACTGCGTTACACAGGCCTTTGGAAGAGATGTTCCCACTAGGCTGTAAGAGCACTGTGCAGAGCGAGTTGTTTTGTAGGTTCGCAAAGAGCTGGAAGCAAGATGCTGAGGGGCCCAACTCGCCCTTTGGAAAGAACCCTGCACGTTGTCCCTTTCAGCTCTAGGGCAAAGTAGCAGACCCAGAGCAGAAGTCCTACTTCAGCCAGATCAAGCCTGCCAAGAAACTGCATTTCACAGGCCTTTGGAAGAGATGTTCCCGGTAGGCTGTAAGAGCACTGTGCAGAGCGAGTTGTTTCTTAGCTTCCCAAAGAGCTGGAAGCAAGATGCTGTGGGGCCCAACTCGCCCTTTGGAAAGAAGCCAGCACGTTTTGCCTTTCAGCTCTAGGGCAAAGTAGCACACCCAGAGCAGAAGTCCTACTTCAGCCAGATCAGGCCTGCAAAGAAACTGCGTTTCACAGGCCTTTGGAAGAGATGTTCCCGGTAGGCTGTAAGAGCACTGTGCAGAGCGAGTTGTTTCTTAGCTTCCCAAAGAGCTGGAAACAAGATGCTGTGGGGCCCAACTCGCCCTTTGGAAAGAAGCCTGCACGTTGTGCCTTTCAGCTCTAGGGCAAAGTAGCACACCCAGAGCAGAAGTCCTACTTCAGCCAGATCAGGCCTGCAAAGAAACTGCGTTTCACAGGCCTTTGTAAGAGATGTTCCCGCTTGGCTGTAAGAGGTCTGCAGAGCGAGTTGTTTCTTAGCTTCCCAAAGAGCTGGATGCAAGAGGCTTTGGGGCCCAACTCGCCCTTTGGAAAGAAGCCTGCACGTTGTGCCTTTCAGCTCTAGGGCCACGTGGCTCACCCAGAGCAGAAGTTCTACTTCAGCCAGAACAGGCCTGGAAAGAAACTGCGTTTCACAGGCCTTTGGAAGAGATGTTCCCGGTAGGCCGTAAGAGCACTGTGCAGAGCGATTTGTTTCTTAGCTGCCGAAAGAGCTGGAAGCTGGACCTGAGGGACTTGTCTACCCTTGTGGAAACAAGGCAGGACTTTGTGCCTTGCAGCTCTAGCGCCATGTAGGACCCAGCAGAGCAGAAGTTCTACTTCAGCCAGATCAGGCCTGGGAAGAAACTGCGTTTCACAGGCCTTTGTAAGACTCGTTCCCTGTAGGCTGTAAAACACCAGTGCAGAGCAAGTTGTTTCTTAGCTGCCCAAAGAGGTGGAAGCCCCACGCTGTGGGGCCTGTCTGCCCTTGAGGAGTCAAGGCAGGACTTTGAGCCTTGCAACTCTAGGCCGATGTAGGACACGGCATAGCAGCAGTTCTACCTCAGCGAGATAAGGCCTGCAAGGAAACTGTATTTCTCAGGCCTTTGCAAGAGATGTTCCCGGTTGGCTGTAAGAGAGGTCTGCAGAGCGAATAGTTTCTTAGCTTCCCAAAGAGCTGGAAGCAAGATGCTTTGGGGCCCAACTCGCCCTTTGGAAAGAAAACTGCGGGTTGTGCCTCTCAGCTCCAGGGCAATGTAGCAAACCCAGAGCAGAAGTTCTACTTCAGCCAGATCAGGCCTGCAAAGAAACTGCGTTTCACAGGTCTTTGGAAGAGATGCTCCCGGTAGGCTGTAAGAGCACTGTGCAGAGCGAGTTGTTTCTTAGCTGCCGAAAGAGCTGGAAGCTGGACCTGAGGGACTTGTCTACCCTTGTGGAAACAAGGCAGGACTTTGTGCCTTGCAGCTCCAGCGCCATGTAGGACCCGGCAGAGCAGAAGTTCTACTTCAGCCAGATCAGGGATGGGAAGAAACTGCGTTTCACAGGCCTTTGGAAGAGATGTTCCCGGTAGGCTGTAAGAGCACTGTGTGGAGTGAGTTGTTTCTTAGCTTCCCAAAGAGCTGGAAGCAAGATGCTGTGGGGCCCAACTCTCCCTTTGGAAAGAAGCCTGCACGTTGTGCCTTTCAGCTCTAGGGCCATGTGGCACACCCAGAGCAGAAGTTCTACTTCAGCCAGATCAGGCCTGCAAAGAAACTGCGTTTCACAGGCCTTTGTAAGTCATGTTCCCGGTAGGCTGTAAGAGCACTGTGCAGAGCGAGTTGTTTTGTAGGTTCGCAAAGAGCTGGAAGCAAGATGCTGAGGGGCCCAACTCGCCCTTTGGAAAGAACCCTGCACGTTGTCCCTTTCAGCTCTAGGGCAAAGTAGCAGACCCAGAGCAGAAGTCCTACTTCAGCCAGATCAAGCCTGCAAAGAAACTGCGTTTCACAGGCCTTTGGAAGAGATGTTCCCGGTAGGCTGTAAGAGCACTGTGCAGAGCGAGTTGTTTCTTAGCTTCCCAAAGAGCTGGAAGCAAGATGCTGTGGGGCCCAACTCGCCCTTTGGAAAGAAGCCAGCACGTTGTGCCTTTCAGCTCTAGGGCAAAGTAGCACACCCAGAGCAGAAGACCTACTTCAGCCAGATCAGGCCTGCAAAGAAACTGCGTTTCACAGGCCTTTGGAAGAGATGTTCCCACTAGGCTGTAAGAGCACTGTGCAGAGCGAGTTGTTTCTTAGCTTCCCAAAGAGCTGGAAACAAGATGCTGTGGGGCCCAACTCGCCCTTTGGAAAGAAGCCTTCACGTTGTGCCTTTCAGCTCTAGGGCAAAGTAGCACACCCAGAGCAGAAGTCCCACTTCAGCCAGATCAGGCCTGCAAAGAAACTGCGTTTCACAGGCCTTTGTAAGAGATGTTCCCGGTTGGCTGTAAGAGGTCTGCAGAGCGAGTTGTTTCTTAGCTTCCCAAAGAGCTGGATGCAAGAGGCTCTGGGGCCCAACTCGCCCTTTGGAAAGAAGCCTGCACGTTGTGCCTTTCAGCTCTAGGGCCATGTGGCACACCCAGAGCAGAAGTTCTACTTCAGCCAGAACAGGCCTGGAAAGAAACTGCGTTTCACAGGCCTTTGGAAGAGATGCTCCCGGTAGGCTGTAAGAGCACTGTGCAGAGCGAGTTGTTTCTTAGCTGCCGAAAGAGCTGGAAGCTGGACCTGAGGGACTTGTCTACCCTTGTGGAAACAAGGCAGGACTTGGTGCCTTGCAGCTCTAGCGCCATGTAGGACCCGGCAGAGCAGAAGTTCTACTTCAGCCACATCAGGGCTGGGAAGAAACTGCGTTTCACAGGCCTTTGTAAGACTCGTTCCCTGTAGGCTGTAAAACACCAGTGCAGAGCAAGTTGTTTCTTAGCTGCCCAAAGAGGTGGAATCCCCACGCTGTGGGGCCTGTCTGCCCTTGAGGAGTCAAGGCAGGACTTTGAGCCTTGCAACTCTAGGCCGAAGTAGGATATGGCATAGCAGCAGTTCTACCTCAGCGAGATAAGGCCTGCAAAGAAACTGCATTTCTCAGGCCTTTGCAAGAGATGCTCCCAGTTGGCTGTAAGAGAGGTCTGCAGAGCCAGTTGCTTCTTAGCTTCCCAAAGAGCTGGAAGGAAGATGCTGTGGGGCCCAAATCATCCTTTGGAAAGAAGCCTGCGGATTTTGCCTTTCAGCTCCAGGGCAACGTAGCACACCCAGAGCAGAAGTTCTACTTCAGCCAGATCAGGCCTGCAAAGAAACTGCGTTTCACAGCCCTTTGGAAGAGATGTTCCCGGTAGGCTGTAAGAGCACTGTGCAGAGCGTGTTATTTCTTAGCTGCCGAAAGAGCTGGAATCTGGACCTGAGGGACTTGTCTACCCTTGTGGAAACAAGGCAAGACTTTGTGCCTTGCAGCTCTAGCGCCATGTAGGACCCGGCAGACCAGAAGTTCTACTTCAGCCAATTCAGGGCTGGGAAGAAACTGCGTTTCACAGGCCTTTGGAAGAGATCTTCCCGGTAGGCTGTAAGAGCACTGTGCAGAGCGAGTTGTTTCTTCGCTTCCCAAAGAGCTGGAAGCAAGATGCTCTGAGGCCCAACTCGCCCTTTGGAAAGAAGCCTGCACGTTGTGCCTTTCAGCTCTAGGGCAAAGTAGCACACCCAGAGCAGAAGACCTGCTTCAGCCAGATCAGGCCTGCAAAGAAACTGTGTTTCACGGGCCTTTGGAAGAGATGTAACCACTAGGCTGTAAGAGCACTGTGCAGAGCGAGTTGTTTCTTAGGTTCCCAAAGAGCTGGAAGGAAGATGCTGTGGGGCCCAACTCGCCCTTTGGAAAGAAGCCTGCACGTTGTGCCTTTCAGCTCTAGGGCAAAGTAGCACACCCAGACAAGAAGACTTACTTCAGCCAGATCAGGCCTGCAAAGAAACTGCGTTACACAGGCCTTTGGAAGAGATGTTCCCACTAGGCTGTAAGAGCACTGTGCAGAGCGAGTTGTTTTGTAGGTTCGCAAAGAGCTGGAAGCAAGATGCTGAGGGGCCCAACTCGCCCTTTGGAAAGAACCCTGCACGTTGTCCCTTTCAGCTCTAGGGCAAAGTAGCAGACCCAGAGCAGAAGTCCTACTTCAGCCAGATCAAGCCTGCAAAGAAACTGCGTTTCACAGGCCTTTGGAAGAGATGTTCCCGGTAGGCTGTAAGAGCACTGTGCAGAGCGAGTTGTTTCTTAGCTTCCCAAAGAGCTGGAAGCAAGATGCTGTGGGGCCCAACTCGCCCTTTGGAAAGAAGCCAGCACGTTTTGCCTTTCAGCTCTAGGGCAAAGTAGCACACCCAGAGCAGAAGTCCTACTTCAGCCAGATCAGGCCTGCAAAGAAACTGCGTTTCACAGGCCTTTGGAAGAGATGTTCCCGGTAGGCTGTAAGAGCACTGTGCAGAGCGAGTTGTTTCTTAGCTTCCCAAAGAGCTGGAAACAAGATGCTGTGGGGCCCAACTCGCCCTTTGGAAAGAAGCCTGCACGTTGTGCCTTTCAGCTCTAGGGCAAAGTAGCACACCCAGAGCAGAAGTCCTACTTCAGCCAGATCAGGCCTGCAAAGAAACTGCGTTTCACAGGCCTTTGTAAGAGATGTTCCCGGTTGGCTGTAAGAGGTCTGCAGAGCGAGTTGTTTCTTAGCTTCCCAAAGAGCTGGATGCAAGAGGCTTTGGGGCCCAACTCGCCCTTTGGAAAGAAGCCTGCACGTTGTGCCTTTCAGCTCTAGGGCCACGTGGCTCACCCAGAGCAGAAGTTCTACTTCAGCCAGAACAGGCCTGGAAAGAAACTGCGTTTCACAGGCCTTTGGAAGAGATGTTCCCGGTAGGCCGTAAGAGCACTGTGCAGAGCGATTTGTTTCTTAGCTGCCGAAAGAGCTGGAAGCTGGACCTGAGGGACTTGTCTACCCTTGTGGAAACAAGGCAGGACTTTGTGCCTTGCAGCTCTAGCGCCATGTAGGACCCAGCAGAGCAGAAGTTCTACTTCAGCCAGATCAGGCCTGGGAAGAAACTGCGTTTCACAGGCCTTTGTAAGACTCGTTCCCTGTAGGCTGTAAAACACCAGTGCAGAGCAAGTTGTTTCTTAGCTGCCCAAAGAGGTGGAAGCCCCACGCTGTGGGGCCTGTCTGCCCTTGAGGAGTCAAGGCAGGACTTTGAGCCTTGCAACTCTAGGCCGATGTAGGACACGGCATAGCAGCAGTTCTACCTCAGCGAGATAAGGCCTGCAAGGAAACTGTATTTCTCAGGCCTTTGCAAGAGATGTTCCCGGTTGGCTGTAAGAGAGGTCTGCAGAGCGAATAGTTTCTTAGCTTCCCAAAGAGCTGGAAGCAAGATGCTTTGGGGCCCAACTCGCCCTTTGGAAAGAAAACTGCGGGTTGTGCCTCTCAGCTCCAGGGCAATGTAGCAAACCCAGAGCAGAAGTTCTACTTCAGCCAGATCAGGCCTGCAAAGAAACTGCGTTTCACAGGTCTTTGGAAGAGATGCTCCCGGTAGGCTGTAAGAGCACTGTGCAGAGCGAGTTGTTTCTTAGCTGCCGAAAGAGCTGGAAGCTGGACCTGAGGGACTTGTCTACCCTTGTGGAAACAAGGCAGGACTTTGTGCCTTGCAGCTCCAGCGCCATGTAGGACCCGGCAGAGCAGACGTTCTACTTCAGCCAGATCAGGGATGGGAAGAAACTGCGTTTCACAGGCCTTTGGAAGAGATGTTCCCGGTAGGCTGTAAGAGCACTGTGCAGAGCGAGTTGTTTCTTCGCTTCCCAAGGAGCTGGAAGCAAGATGCTCTGAGGCCCAACTCGCCCTTTGGAAAGAAGCCTGCACGTTGTGCCTTTCAGCTCTAGGGCAAAGTAGCACACCCAGACCAGAAGACTTACTTCACCCAGATCAGGCCTGCAAAGAAACTGCGTTTCACATTCCTTTGGAAGAGATGTTCTCACTTGGTTGGAAGAGCACTGTGCAGAGCGAGTTGTTTCTTAGCTTCCCAAAGAGCTGGAAGCAAGATGCTGTGGGGCCCAACTCGCCCTTTGGAAAGAAGCCTGCACGTTGTGCCTTTCAGCTCTAGGGCAAAGTAGCACAACCAGAGCAGAAGTCCTACTTCAGCCAGATCAGGGCTGGGAAGAAACTGCGTTTCACAGGCCTTTGGAAGAGATGTTCCCGGTAGGCTGTAAGAGCACTGTGCAGAGCGAGTTGTTTCTTAGCTTCCCAAAGAGCTAGAAGCAAGATGCTCTGGGTCCCAACTCGCCCTTTGGAAAGAAGCCAGCACGTTGTGCCTTTCAGCTCTAGGGCAAAGTAGCACACCCAGAGCAGAAGACCTACTTCAGCCAGATCAGGCCTGCAAAGAAACTGCGTTTCACAGGCCTTTGGAAGAGATGTTCCCACTAGGCTGTAAGAGCACTGTGCAGAGCGAGTTGTTTCTTAGCTTCCCAAAGAGCTGGAAACAAGATGCTGTGGGGCCCAACTCGCCCTTTGGAAAGAAGCCTTCACGTTGTGCCTTTCAGCTCTAGGGCAAAGTAGCACACCCAGAGCAGAAGTCCCACTTCAGCCAGATCAGGCCTGCAAAGAAACTGCGTTTCACAGGCCTTTGTAAGAGATGTTCCCGGTTGGCTGTAAGAGGTCTGCAGAGCGAGTTGTTTCTTAGCTTCCCAAAGAGCTGGATGCAAGAGGCTCTGGGGCCCAACTCGCCCTTTGGAAAGAAGCCTGCACGTTGTGCCTTTCAGCTCTAGGGCCATGTGGCACACCCAGAGCAGAAGTTCTACTTCAGCCAGAACAGGCCTGGAAAGAAACTGCGTTTCACAGGCCTTTGGAAGAGATGCTCCCGGTAGGCTGTAAGAGCACTGTGCAGAGCGAGTTGTTTCTTAGCTGCCGAAAGAGCTGGAAGCTGGACCTGAGGGACTTGTCTACCCTTGTGGAAACAAGGCAGGACTTTGTGCCTTGCAGCTCTAGCGCCATGTAGGACCCGGCAGAGCAGAAGTTCTACTTCAGCCACATCAGGGCTGGGAAGAAACTGCGTTTCACAGGCCTTTGTAAGACTCGTTCCCTGTAGGCTGTAAAACACCAGTGCAGAGCAAGTTGTTTCTTAGCTGCCCAAAGAGGTGGAATCCCCACGCTGTGGGGCCTGTCTGCCCTTGAGGAGTCAAGGCAGGACTTTGAGCCTTGCAACTCTAGGCCGAAGTAGGATATGGCATAGCAGCAGTTCTACCTCAGCGAGATAAGGCCTGCAAAGAAACTGCATTTCTCAGGCCTTTGCAAGAGATGCTCCCAGTTGGCTGTAAGAGAGGTCTGCAGAGCCAGTTGCTTCTTAGCTTCCCAAAGAGCTGGAAGGAAGATGCTATGGGGCCCAAATCGTCCTTTGGAAAGAAGCCTGCGGATTGTGCCTTTCAGCTCCAGGGCAACGTAGCACACCCAGAGCAGAAGTTCTACTTCAGCCAGATCAGGCCTGCAAAGAAACTGCGTTTCACAGCCCTTTGGAAGAGATGTTCCCGGTAGGCTGTAAGAGCACTGTGCAGAGCGTGTTATTTCTTAGCTGCCGAAAGAGCTGGAATCTGGACCTGAGGGACTTGTCTACCCTTGTGGAAACAAGGCAAGACTTTGTGCCTTGCAGCTCTAGCGCCATGTAGGACCCGGCAGACCAGAAGTTCTACTTCAGCCAGATCAGGGCTGGGAAGAAACTGCGTTTCACAGGCCTTTGGAAGAGATCTTCCCGGTAGGCTGTAAGAGCACTGTGCAGAGCGAGTTGTTTCTTCGCTTCCCAAAGAGCTGGAAGCAAGATGCTCTGAGGCCCAACTCGCCCTTTGGAAAGAAGCCTGCACGTTGTGCCTTTCAGCTCTAGGGCAAAGTAGCACACCCAGAGCAGAAGACCTGCTTCAGCCAGATCAGGCCTGCAAAGAAACTGTGTTTCACGGGCCTTTGGAAGAGATGTAACCACTAGGCTGTAAGAGCACTGTGCAGAGCGAGTTGTTTCTTAGGTTCCCAAAGAGCTGGAAGGAAGATGCTGTGGGGCCCAACTCGCCCTTTGGAAAGAAGCCTGCACGTTGTGCCTTTCAGCTCTAGGGCAAAGTAGCACACCCAGACAAGAAGACTTACTTCAGCCAGATCAGGCCTGCAAAGAAACTGCGTTTCACAGGCCTTTGGAAGAGATGTTCCCACTAGGCTGTAAGAGCACTGTGCAGAGCGAGTTGTTTTGTAGGTTCGCAAAGAGCTGGAAGCAAGATGCTGAGGGGCCCAACTCGCCCTTTGGAAAGAACCCTGCACGTTGTCCCTTTCAGCTCTAGGGCAAAGTAGCAGACCCAGAGCAGAAGTCCTACTTCAGCCAGATCAAGCCTGCAAAGAAACTGCGTTTCACAGGCCTTTGGAAGAGATGTTCCCGGTAGGCTGTAAGAGCACTGTGCAGAGCGAGTTGTTTCTTAGCTTCCCAAAGAGCTGGAAGCAAGATGCTGTGGGGCCCAACTCGCCCTTTGGAAAGAAGCCAGCACGTTTTGCCTTTCAGCTCTAGGGCAAAGTAGCACACCCAGAGCAGAAGTCCTACTTCAGCCAGATCAGGCCTGCAAAGAAACTGCGTTTCACAGGCCTTTGGAAGAGATGTTCCCGGTAGGCTGTAAGAGCACTGTGCAGAGCGAGTTGTTTCTTAGCTTCCCAAAGAGCTGGAAACAAGATGCTGTGGGGCCCAACTCGCCCTTTGGAAAGAAGCCTGCACGTTGTGCCTTTCAGCTCTAGGGCAAAGTAGCACACCCAGAGCAGAAGTCCTACTTCAGCCAGATCAGGCCTGCAAAGAAACTGCGTTTCACAGGCCTTTGTAAGAGATGTTCCCGGTTGGCTGTAAGAGGTCTGCAGAGCGAGTTGTTTCTTAGCTTCCCAAAGAGCTGGATGCAAGAGGCTTTGGGGCCCAACTCGCCCTTTGGAAAGAAGCCTGCACGTTGTGCCTTTCAGCTCTAGGGCCACGTGGCTCACCCAGAGCAGAAGTTCTACTTCAGCCAGAACAGGCCTGGAAAGAAACTGCGTTTCACAGGCCTTTGTAAGAGATGTTCCCGGTAGGCCGTAAGAGCACTGTGCAGAGCGATTTGTTTCTTAGCTGCCGAAAGAGCTGGAAGCTGGACCTGAGGGACTTGTCTACCCTTGTGGAAACAAGGCAGGACTTTGTGCCTTGCAGCTCTAGCGCCATGTAGGACCCAGCAGAGCAGAAGTTCTACTTCAGCCAGATCAGGCCTGGGAAGAAACTGCGTTTCACAGGCCTTTGTAAGACTCGTTCCCTGTAGGCTGTAAAACACCAGTGCAGAGCAAGTTGTTTCTTAGCTGCCCAAAGAGGTGGAAGCCCCACGCTGTGGGGCCTGTCTGCCCTTGAGGAGTCAAGGCAGGACTTTGAGCCTTGCAACTCTAGGCCGATGTAGGACACGGCATAGCAGCAGTTCTACCTCAGCGAGATAAGGCCTGCAAGGAAACTGTATTTCTCAGGCCTTTGCAAGAGATGTTCCCGGTTGGCTGTAAGAGAGGTCTGCAGAGCGAATAGTTTCTTAGCTTCCCAAAGAGCTGGAAGCAAGATGCTTTGGGGCCCAACTCGCCCTTTGGAAAGAAAACTGCGGGTTGAGCCTCTCAGCTCCAGGGCAATGTAGCAAACCCAGAGCAGAAGTTCTACTTCAGCCAGATCAGGCCTGCAAAGAAACTGCGTTTCACAGGTCTTTGGAAGAGATGCTCCCGGTAGGCTGTAAGAGCACTGTGCAGAGCGAGTTGTTTCTTAGCTGCCGAAAGAGCTGGAAGCTGGACCTGAGGGACTTGTCTACCCTTGTGGAAACAAGGCAGGACTTTGTGCCTTGCAGCTCCAGCGCCATGTAGGACCCGGCAGAGCAGAAGTTCTACTTCAGCCAGATCAGGGATGGGAAGAAACTGCGTTTCACAGGCCTTTGGAAGAGATGTTCCCGGTAGGCTGTAAGAGCACTGTGCAGAGCGAGTTGTTTCTTAGCTTCCCAAAGAGCTGGAAGCAAGATGCTGTGGGGCCCAACTCGCCCTTTGGAAAGAAGCCAGCACGTTGTGCCTTTCAGCTCTAGGGCAAAGTAGCACACCCAGAGCAGAAGACCTACTTCAGCCAGATCAGGCCTGCAAAGAAACTGCGTTTCACAGGCCTTTGGAAGAGATGTTCCCACTAGGCTGTAAGAGCACTGTGCAGAGCGAGTTGTTTCTTAGCTTCCCAAAGAGCTGGAAACAAGATGCTGTGGGGCCCAACTCGCCCTTTGGAAAGAAGCCTTCACGTTGTGCCTTTCAGCTCTAGGGCAAAGTAGCACACCCAGAGCAGAAGTCCCACTTCAGCCAGATCAGGCCTGCAAAGAAACTGCGTTTCACAGGCCTTTGTAAGAGATGTTCCCGGTTGGCTGTAAGAGGTCTGCAGAGCGAGTTGTTTCTTAGCTTCCCAAAGAGCTGGATGCAAGAGGCTCTGGGGCCCAACTCGCCCTTTGGAAAGAAGCCTGCACGTTGTGCCTTTCAGCTCTAGGGCCATGTGGCACACCCAGAGCAGAAGTTCTACTTCAGCCAGATCAGGCCTGCAAAGAAACTGCGTTTCACAGGCCTTTGGAAGAGATGTTCCCGGTAGGCTGTAAGAGCAATGTGCAGAGCGAGTTGTTTCTTAGCTGCCGAAAGAGCTGGAATCTGGACCTGAGGGACTTGTCTACCCTTGTGGAAACAAGGCAAGACTTTGTGCCTTGCAGGTCTAGCGCCATGTAGGACCCGGCAGAGCAGAAGTTCTACTTCAGCCAGATCAGGGCTGGGAAGAAACTGCGTTTCACAGGCCTTTGGAAGAGATGTTCCCGGTAGGCTGTAAGAGCACTGTGCAGAGCGAGTTGTTTCTTAGCTTCCCAAAGAGCTAGAAGCAAGATGCTCTGGGTCCCAACTCGCCCTTTGGAAAGAAGCCTGCACGTTGTGCCTTTCAGCTCTAGGGCCATGTGGCCCAACCAGAGCAGAAGTTCTACTTCAGCCAGATCAGGCCTGCAAAGAAACTGCGTTTAACAGGCCTTTGGAAGAGATGTTCACGGTAGGCTGTAAGAGCACTGTGCAGAGCGAGTTGTTTCTTCGCTTCACAAAGAGGTGGAAGCAAGATTCTCTGGGCCCCAAATCTCCCTTTGGAACTGAGACTGCACGTTGTGCCTTTCAGCTCTAGGGCAATGTAGCACACCCAGAGCAGAAGTTCTACTTCAGCCAGATCAGGCCTGCAAAGAAACTGCGTTTCACAGGCCTTTGTAAGAGATGTTCCCGGTAGGCTGTAAGAGCACTGTGCAGAGCGAGTTGTTTCTCAGCTTCCAAAGAGCTGGAAGCAAGATGCCTTGGGGACCAACTCGCCCTTTGGATAGGAGACTGCACGTTGTGTCTTTCAGCTCTTGGGGTATGTAACACACCCGGAGCAGAATTCTACTTCAGATACATCAGGACTGCAAAGAAACTGCGTTTCACAGGCCTTCGTAAGAGATGTTCCCGGTAGGCTGTAAGAGCGCTGTGCAGAGCGAGTTGTTTCTTAGCTTCCCAAAGAGCTGGAAGCAAGATGCTCTGGGTCCCACCTCGCCCTTTTTTAAGAAGCCTGCACGTTGTGCCTTTGAGCTCTAGGTCAATGTGGCACATCCAGAGCAGAAGTTCCACTTCAGCCAGATCAGGCCTGCAAAGAAACTGCGTTTCACAGGCCTTTGGAAGAGATGTTCCCGGTAGGCTGTAAGAGCACTGTGTGGAGTGAGTTGTTTCTTAGCTTCCCAAAGAGCTGGAAGCAAGATGCTGTGGGGCCCAACTCTCCCTTTGGAAAGAAGCCTGCACGTTGTGCCTTTCAGCTCTAGGGCCATGTGGCACACCCAGAGCAGAAGTTCTACTTCAGCCAGATCAGGCCTGCAAAGAAACTGCGTTTCACAGGCCTTTGTAAGTCATGTTCCCGGTAGGCTGTAAGAGCACTGTGCAGAGCGAGTTGTTTTGTAGGTTCGCAAAGAGCTGGAAGCAAGATGCTGAGGGGCCCAACTCGCCCTTTGGAAAGAACCCTGCACGTTGTCCCTTTCAGCTCTAGGGCAAAGTAGCAGACCCAGAGCAGAAGTCCTACTTCAGCCAGATCAAGCCTGCAAAGAAACTGCATTTCACAGGCCTTTGGAAGAGATGTTCCCGGTAGGCTGTAAGAGCACTGTGCAGAGCGAGTTGTTTCTTAGCTTCCCAAAGAGCTGGAAGCAAGATGCTGTGGGGCCCAACTCGCCCTTTGGAAAGAAGCCAGCACGTTGTGCCTTTCAGCTCTAGGGCAAAGTAGCACACCCAGAGCAGAAGACCTACTTCAGCCAGATCAGGCCTGCAAAGAAACTGCGTTTCACAGGCCTTTGTAAGTCATGTTCCCGGTAGGCTGTAAGAGCACTGTGCAGAGCGAGTTGTTTTGTAGGTTCGCAAAGAGCTGGAAGCAAGATGCTGAGGGGCCCAACTCGCCCTTTGGAAACAACCCTGCACGTTGTCCCTTTCAGCTCTAGGGCAAAGTAGCAGACCCAGAGCAGAAGTCCTACTTCAGCCAGATCAAGCCTGCCAAGAAACTGCATTTCACAGGCCTTTGGAAGAGATGTTCCCGGTTGGCTGTAAGAGCACTGTGCAGAGCGAGTTGTTTCTTAGCTTCCCAAAGAGCTGGAAGCAAGATGCTGTGGGGCCCAACTCGCCCTTTGGAAAGAAGCCAGCACGTTGTGCCTTTCAGCTCTAGGGCAAAGTAGCACACCCAGAGCAGAAGACCTACTTCAGCCAGATCAGGCCTGCAAAGAAACTGCGTTTCACAGGCCTTTGGAAGAGATGTTCCCACTAGGCTGTAAGAGCACTGTGCAGAGCGAGTTGTTTCTTAGCTTCCCAAAGAGCTGGAAACAAGATGCTGTGGGGCCCAACTCGCCCTTTGGAAAGAAGCCTTCACGTTGTGCCTTTCAGCTCTAGGGCAAAGTAGCACACCCAGAGCAGAAGTCCCACTTCAGCCAGATCAGGCCTGCAAAGAAACTGCGTTTCACAGGCCTTTGTAAGAGATGTTCCCGGTTGGCTGTAAGAGGTCTGCAGAGCGAGTTGTTTCTTAGCTTCCCAAAGAGCTGGATGCAAGAGGCTCTGGGGCCCAACTCGCCCTTTGGAAAGAAGCCTGCACGTTGTGCCTTTCAGCTCTAGGGCCATGTGGCACACCCAGAGCAGAAGTTCTACTTCAGCCAGAACAGGCCTGGAAAGAAACTGCGTTTCACAGGCCTTTGGAAGAGATGCTCCCGGTAGGCTGTAAGAGCACTGTGCAGAGCGAGTTGTTTCTTAGCTGCCGAAAGAGCTGGAAGCTGGACCTGAGGGACTTGTCTACCCTTGTGGAAACAAGGCAGGACTTTGTGCCTTGCAGCTCTAGCGCCATGTAGGACCCGGCAGAGCAGAAGTTCTACTTCAGCCACATCAGGGCTGGGAAGAAACTGCGTTTCACAGGCCTTTGTAAGACTCGTTCCCTGTAGGCTGTAAAACACCAGTGCAGAGCAAGTTGTTTCTTAGCTGCCCAAAGAGGTGGAATCCCCACGCTGTGGGGCCTGTCTGCCCTTGAGGAGTCAAGGCAGGACTTTGAGCCTTGCAACTCTAGGCCGAAGTAGGATATGGCATAGCAGCAGTTCTACCTCAGCGAGATAAGGCCTGCAAAGAAACTGCATTTCTCAGGCCTTTGCAAGAGATGCTCCCAGTTGGCTGTAAGAGAGGTCTGCAGAGCCAGTTGCTTCTTAGCTTCCCAAAGAGCTGGAAGGAAGATGCTATGGGGCCCAAATCGTCCTTTGGAAAGAAGCCTGCGGATTGTGCCTTTCAGCTCCAGGGCAACGTAGCACACCCAGAGCAGAAGTTCTACTTCAGCCAGATCAGGCCTGCAAAGAAACTGCGTTTCACAGCCCTTTGGAAGAGATGTTCCCGGTAGGCTGTAAGAGCACTGTGCAGAGCGTGTTATTTCTTAGCTGCCGAAAGAGCTGGAATCTGGACCTGAGGGACTTGTCTACCCTTGTGGAAACAAGGCAAGACTTTGTGCCTTGCAGCTCTAGCGCCATGTAGGACCCGGCAGACCAGAAGTTCTACTTCAGCCAGATCAGGGCTGGGAAGAAACTGCGTTTCACAGGCCTTTGGAAGAGATCTTCCCGGTAGGCTGTAAGAGCACTGTGCAGAGCGAGTTGTTTCTTCGCTTCCCAAAGAGCTGGAAGCAAGATGCTCTGAGGCCCAACTCGCCCTTTGGAAAGAAGCCTGCACGTTGTGCCTTTCAGCTCTAGGACAAAGTAGCACACCCAGAGCAGAAGACCTGCTTCAGCCAGATCAGGCCTGCAAAGAAACTGCGTTTCACGGGCCTTTGGAAGAGATGTAACCACTAGGCTGTAAGAGCACTGTGCAGAGCGAGTTGTTTCTTAGGTTCCCAAAGAGCTGGAAGGAAGATGCTGTGGGGCCCAACTCGCCCTTTGGAAAGAAGCCTGCACGTTGTGCCTTTCAGCTCTAGGGCAAAGTAGCACACCCAGAGCAGAAGTCCCACTTCAGCCAGATCAGGCCTGCAAAGAAACTGCGTTTCACAGGCCTTTGTAAGAGATGTTCCCGGTTGGCTGTAAGAGGTCTGCAGAGCGAGTTGTTTCTTAGCTTCCCAAAGAGCTGGATGCAAGAGGCTTTGGGGCCCAACTCGCCCTTTGGAAAGAAGCCTGCACGTTGTGCCTTTCAGCTCTAGGGCCATGTGGCACACCCAGAGCAGAAGTTCTACTTCAGCCAGAACAGGCCTGGAAAGAAACTGCGTTTCACAGGCCTTTGTAAGAGATGTTCCCGGTAGGCTGTAAGAGCACTGTGCAGAGCGAGTTGTTTCTTAGCTGCCGAAAGAACTGGAATCTGGACCTGAGGGACTTGTCTACCCTTGTGGAAACAAGGCAAGACTTTGTGCCTTGCAGGTCTAGCGCCATGTAGGACCCGGCAGAGCAGAAGTTCTACTTCAGCCAGATCAGGGCTGGGAAGAAACTGCGTTTCACAGGCCTTTGGAAGAGATGTTCCCGAAGGCTGTAAGAGCACTGTGCAGAGCGAGTTGTTTCTTAGCTTCCCAAAGAGCTGGAAGCATGATGCTCTGGGTCCCAACTCGCCATTTGGAAAGAAGCCTGCACGTTGTGCCTTTCAGCTCTAGGGCCATGTGGCCCAACCAGAGCAGAAGTTCTACTTCAGCCAGATCAGGCCTGCAAAGAAACTGCGTTTAACAGGCCTTTGGAAGAGATGTTCACGGTAGGCTGTAAGAGCACTGTGCAGAGCGAGTTGTTTCTTCGCTTCACAAAGAGGTGGAAGCAAGATTCTCTGGGCCCCAAATCTCCCTTTGGAACTGAGACTGCACGTTGTGCCTTTCAGCTCTAGGGCAATGTGGCACACCCAGAGCAGAAGTTCTACTTCAGCCAGATCAGGCCTGCAAAGAAACTGCGTTTCACAGGCCTTTGTAAGTCATGTTCCCGGTAGGCTGTAAGAGCACTGTGCAGAGCGAGTTGTTTTGTAGGTTCGCAAAGAGCTGGAAGCAAGATGCTGAGGGGCCCAACTCGCCCTTTGGAAAGAACCCTGCACGTTGTCCCTTTCAGCTCTAGGGCAAAGTAGCAGACCCAGAGCAGAAGTCCTACTTCAGCCAGATCAAGCCTGCAAAGAAACTGCATTTCACAGGCCTTTGGAAGAGATGTTCCCGGTAGGCTGTAAGAGCACTGTGCAGAGCGAGTTGTTTCTTAGCTTCCCAAAGAGCTGGAAGCAAGATGCTGTGGGGCCCAACTCGCCCTTTGGAAAGAAGCCAGCACGTTGTGCCTTTCAGCTCTAGGGCAAAGTAGCACACCCAGAGCAGAAGACCTACTTCAGCCAGATCAGGCCTGCAAAGAAACTGCGTTTCACAGGCCTTTGTAAGTCATGTTCCCGGTAGGCTGTAAGAGCACTGTGCAGAGCGAGTTGTTTTGTAGGTTCGCAAAGAGCTGGAAGCAAGATGCTGAGGGGCCCAACTCGCCCTTTGGAAAGAACCCTGCACGTTGTCCCTTTCAGCTCTAGGGCAAAGTAGCAGACCCAGAGCAGAAGTCCTACTTCAGCCAGATCAAGCCTGCCAAGAAACTGCATTTCACAGGCCTTTGGAAGAGATGTTCCCGGTAGGCTGTAAGAGCACTGTGCAGAGCGAGTTGTTTCTTAGCTTCCCAAAGAGCTGGAAGCAAGATGCTGTGGGGCCCAACTCGCCCTTTGGAAAGAAGCCAGCACGTTGTGCCTTTCAGCTCTAGGGCAAAGTAGCACACCCAGAGCAGAAGACCTACTTCAGCCAGATCAGGCCTGCAAAGAAACTGCGTTTCACAGGCCTTTGGAAGAGATGTTCCCACTAGGCTGTAAGAGCACTGTGCAGAGCGAGTTGTTTCTTAGCTTCCCAAAGAGCTGGAAACAAGATGCTGTGGGGCCCAACTCGCCCTTTGGAAAGAAGCCTTCACGTTGTGCCTTTCAGCTCTAGGGCAAAGTAGCACACCCAGAGCAGAAGTCCCACTTCAGCCAGATCAGGCCTGCAAAGAAACTGCGTTTCACAGGCCTTTGTAAGAGATGTTCCCGGTTGGCTGTAAGAGGTCTGCAGAGCGAGTTGTTTCTTAGCTTCCCAAAGAGCTGGATGCAAGAGGCTCTGGGGCCCAACTCGCCCTTTGGAAAGAAGCCTGCACGTTGTGCCTTTCAGCTCTAGGGCCATGTGGCACACCCAGAGCAGAAGTTCTACTTCAGCCAGAACAGGCCTGGAAAGAAACTGCGTTTCACAGGCCTTTGGAAGAGATGCTCCCGGTAGGCTGTAAGAGCACTGTGCAGAGCGAGTTGTTTCTTAGCTGCCGAAAGAGCTGGAAGCTGGACCTGAGGGACTTGTCTACCCTTGTGGAAACAAGGCAGGACTTTGTGCCTTGCAGCTCTAGCGCCATGTAGGACCCGGCAGAGCAGAAGTTCTACTTCAGCCACATCAGGGCTGGGAAGAAACTGCGTTTCACAGGCCTTTGTAAGACTCGTTCCCTGTAGGCTGTAAAACACCAGTGCAGAGCAAGTTGTTTCTTAGCTGCCCAAAGAGGTGGAATCCCCACGCTGTGGGGCCTGTCTGCCCTTGAGGAGTCAAGGCAGGACTTTGAGCCTTGCAACTCTAGGCCGAAGTAGGATATGGCATAGCAGCAGTTCTACCTCAGCGAGATAAGGCCTGCAAAGAAACTGCATTTCTCAGGCCTTTGCAAGAGATGCTCCCAGTTGGCTGTAAGAGAGGTCTGCAGAGCCAGTTGCTTCTTAGCTTCCCAAAGAGCTGGAAGGAAGATGCTATGGGGCCCAAATCGTCCTTTGGAAAGAAGCCTGCGGATTGTGCCTTTCAGCTCCAGGGCAACGTAGCACACCCAGAGCAGAAGTTCTACTTCAGCCAGATCAGGCCTGCAAAGAAACTGCGTTTCACAGCCCTTTGGAAGAGATGTTCCCGGTAGGCTGTAAGAGCACTGTGCAGAGCGTGTTATTTCTTAGCTGCCGAAAGAGCTGGAATCTGGACCTGAGGGACTTGTCTACCCTTGTGGAAACAAGGCAAGACTTTGTGCCTTGCAGCTCTAGCGCCATGTAGGACCCGGCAGACCAGAAGTTCTACTTCAGCCAGATCAGGGCTGGGAAGAAACTGCGTTTCACAGGCCTTTGGAAGAGATGTTCCCGGTAGGCTGTAAGAGCACTGTGCAGAGCGAGTTGTTTCTTAGCTTCCCAAAGAGCTGGAAGCAAGATGCTGTGGGGCCCAACTCGCCCTTTGGAAAGAAGCCAGCACGTTGTGCCTTTCAGCTCTAGGGCAAAGTAGCACACCCAGAGCAGAAGTCCCACTTCAGCCAGATCAGGCCTGCAAAGAAACTGCGTTTCACAGGCCTTTGTAAGAGATGTTCCCGGTTGGCTGTAAGAGGTCTGCAGAGCGAGTTGTTTCTTAGCTTCCCAAAGAGCTGGATGCAAGAGGCTTTGGGGCCCAACTCGCCCTTTGGAAAGAAGCCTGCACGTTGTGCCTTTCAGCTCTAGGGCCATGTGGCACACCCAGAGCAGAAGTTCTACTTCAGCCAGAACAGGCCTGGAAAGAAACTGCGTTTCACAGGCCTTTGTAAGAGATGTTCCCGGTAGGCTGTAAGAGCACTGTGCAGAGCGAGTTGTTTCTTAGCTGCCGAAAGAGCTGGAATCTGGACCTGAGGGACTTGTCTACCCTTGTGGAAACAAGGCAAGACTTTGTGCCTTGCAGGTCTAGCGCCATGTAGGACCCGGCAGAGCAGAAGTTCTACTTCAGCCAGATCAGGGCTGGGAAGAAACTGCGTTTCACAGGCCTTTGGAAGAGATGTTCCCGAAGGCTGTAAGAGCACTGTGCAGAGCGAGTTGTTTCTTAGCTTCCCAAAGAGCTGGAAGCAAGATGCTCTGGGACCCAACTCGCCCTTTGGAAAGAAGCCTGCACGTTGTGCCTTTCAGCTCTAGGGCCATGTGGCCCAACCAGAGCAGAAGTTCTACTTCAGCCAGATCAGGCCTGCAAAGAAACTGCGTTTAACAGGCCTTTGGAAGAGATGTTCACGGTAGGCTGTAAGAGCACTGTGCAGAGCGAGTTGTTTCTTCGCTTCACAAAGAGGTGGAAGCAAGATTCTCTGGGCCCCAAATCTCCCTTTGGAACTGAGACTGCACGTTGTGCCTTTCAGCTCTAGGGCAATGTAGCACACCCAGAGCAGAAGTTCTACTTCAGCCAGATCAGGCCTGCAAAGAAACTGCGTTTCACAGGCCTTTGTAAGAGATGTTCCCGGTAGGCTGTAAGAGCACTGTGCAGAGCGAGTTGTTTCTCAGCTTCCAAAGAGCTGGAAGCAAGATGCTTTGGGGACCAACTCGCCCTTTGGATAGGAGACTGCACGTTGTGTCTTTCAGCTCTTGGGGTATGTAGCACACCCGGAGCAGAATTCTACTTCAGATACATCAGGACTGCAAAGAAACTGCGTTTCACAGGCCTTCGTAAGAGATGTTCCCGGTAGGCTGTAAGAGCGCTGTGCAGAGCGAGTTGTTTCTTAGCTTCCCAAAGAGCTGGAAGCAAGATGCTCTGGGTCCCACCTCGCCCTTTTTTAAGAAGCCTGCACGTTGTGCCTTTGAGCTCTAGGTCAATGTGGCACATCCAGAGCAGAAGTTCCACTTCAGCCAGATCAGGCTTGCAAAGAAACTGCGTTTCACAGGCCTTTGTAAGTCATGTTCCCGGTAGGCTGTAAGAGCACTGTGCAGAGCGAGTTGTTTTGTAGGTTCGCAAAGAGCTGGAAGCAAGATGCTGAGGGGCCCAACTCGCCCTTTGGAAAGAACCCTGCACGTTGTCCCTTTCAGCTCTAGGGCAAAGTAGCAGACCCAGAGCAGAAGTCCTACTTCAGCCAGATCAAGCCTGCAAAGAAACTGCATTTCACAGGCCTTTGGAAGAGATGTTCCCGGTAGGCTGTAAGAGCACTGTGCAGAGCGAGTTGTTTCTTAGCTTCCCAAAGAGCTGGAAGCAAGATGCTGTGGGGCCCAACTCGCCCTTTGGAAAGAAGCCAGCACGTTGTGCCTTTCAGCTCTAGGGCAAAGTAGCACACCCAGAGCAGAAGACCTACTTCAGCCAGATCAGGCCTGCAAAGAAACTGCGTTTCACAGGCCTTTGGAAGAGATGTTCCCACTAGGCTGTAAGAGCACTGTGCAGAGCGAGTTGTTTCTTAGCTTCCCAAAGAGCTGGAAACAAGATGCTGTGGGGCCCAACTCGCCCTTTGGAAAGAAGCCTTCAAGTTGTGCCTTTCAGCTCTAGGGCAAAGTAGCACACCCAGAGCAGAAGTCCCACTTCAGCCAGATCAGGCCTGCAAAGAAACTGCGTTTCACAGGCCTTTGTAAGAGATGTTCCCGGTTGGCTGTAAGAGGTCTGCAGAGCGAGTTGTTTCTTAGCTTCCCAAAGAGCTGGATGCAAGAGGCTCTGGGGCCCAACTCGCCCTTTGGAAAGAAGCCTGCACGTTGTGCCTTTCAGCTCTAGGGCCATGTGGCACACCCAGAGCAGAAGTTCTACTTCAGCCAGAACAGGCCTGGAAAGAAACTGCGTTTCACAGGCCTTTGGAAGAGATGCTCCCGGTAGGCTGTAAGAGCACTGTGCAGAGCGAGTTGTTTCTTAGCTGCCGAAAGAGCTGGAAGCTGGACCTGAGGGACTTGTCTACCCTTGTGGAAACAAGGCAGGACTTTGTGCCTTGCAGCTCTAGCGCCATGTAGGACCCGGCAGAGCAGAAGTTCTACTTCAGCCACATCAGGGCTGGGAAGAAACTGCGTTTCACAGGCCTTTGTAAGACTCGTTCCCTGTAGGCTGTAAAACACCAGTGCAGAGCAAGTTGTTTCTTAGCTGCCCAAAGAGGTGGAATCCCCACGCTGTGGGGCCTGTCTGCCCTTGAGGAGTCAAGGCAGGACTTTGAGCCTTGCAACTCTAGGCCGAAGTAGGATATGGCATAGCAGCAGTTCTACCTCAGCGAGATAAGGCCTGCAAAGAAACTGCATTTCTCAGGCCTTTGCAAGAGATGCTCCCAGTTGGCTGTAAGAGAGGTCTGCAGAGCCAGTTGCTTCTTAGCTTCCCAAAGAGCTGGAAGGAAGATGCTATGGGGCCCAAATCGTCCTTTGGAAAGAAGCCTGCGGATTGTGCCTTTCAGCTCCAGGGCAACGTAGCACACCCAGAGCAGAAGTTCTACTTCAGCCAGATCAGGCCTGCAAAGAAACTGCGTTTCACAGCCCTTTGGAAGAGATGTTCCCGGTAGGCTGTAAGAGCACTGTGCAGAGCGTGTTATTTCTTAGCTGCCGAAAGAGCTGGAATCTGGACCTGAGGGACTTGTCTACCCTTGTGGAAACAAGGCAAGACTTTGTGCCTTGCAGCTCTAGCGCCATGTAGGACCCGGCAGACCAGAAGTTCTACTTCAGCCAGATCAGGGCTGGGAAGAAACTGCGTTTCACAGGCCTTTGGAAGAGATCTTCCCGGTAGGCTGTAAGAGCACTGTGCAGAGCGAGTTGTTTCTTCGCTTCCCAAAGAGCTGGAAGCAAGATGCTCTGAGGCCCAACTCGCCCTTTGGAAAGAAGCCTGCACGTTGTGCCTTTCAGCTCTAGGGCAAAGTAGCACACCCAGAGCAGAAGACCTGCTTCAGCCAGATCAGGCCTGCAAAGAAACTGTGTTTCACGGGCCTTTGGAAGAGATGTAACCACTAGGCTGTAAGAGCACTGTGCAGAGCGAGTTGTTTCTTAGGTTCCCAAAGAGCTGGAAGGAAGATGCTGTGGGGCCCAACTCGCCCTTTGGAAAGAAGCCTGCACGTTGTGCCTTTCAGCTCTAGGGCAAAGTAGCACACCCAGACAAGAAGACTTACTTCAGCCAGATCAGGCCTGCAAAGAAACTGCGTTTCACAGGCCTTTGGAAGAGATGTTCCCACTAGGCTGTAAGAGCACTGTGCAGAGCGAGTTGTTTTGTAGGTTCGCAAAGAGCTGGAAGCAAGATGCTGAGGGGCCCAACTCGCCCTTTGGAAAGAACCCTGCACGTTGTCCCTTTCAGCTCTAGGGCAAAGTAGCAGACCCAGAGCAGAAGTCCTACTTCAGCCAGATCAAGCCTGCAAAGAAACTGCGTTTCACAGGCCTTTGGAAGAGATGTTCCCGGTAGGCTGTAAGAGCACTGTGCAGAGCGAGTTGTTTCTTAGCTTCCCAAAGAGCTGGAAGCAAGATGCTGTGGGGCCCAACTCGCCCTTTGGAAAGAAGCCAGCACGTTGTGCCTTTCAGCTCTAGGGCAAAGTAGCACACCCAGAGCAGAAGTCCTACTTCAGCCAGATCAGGCCTGCAAAGAAACTGCGTTTCACAGGCCTTTGGAAGAGATGTTCCCGGTAGGCTGTAAGAGCACTGTGCAGAGCGAGTTGTTTCTTAGCTTCCCAAAGAGCTGGAAACAAGATGCTGTGGGGCCCAACTCGCCCTTTGGAAAGAAGCCTGCACGTTGTGCCTTTCAGCTCTAGGGCAAAGTAGCACACCCAGAGCAGAAGTCCTACTTCAGCCAGATCAGGCCTGCAAAGAAACTGCGTTTCACAGGCCTTTGTAAGAGATGTTCCCGGTTGGCTGTAAGAGGTCTGCAGAGCGAGTTGTTTCTTAGCTTCCCAAAGAGCTGGATGCAAGAGGCTTTGGGGCCCAACTCGCCCTTTGGAAAGAAGCCTGCACGTTGTGCCTTTCAGCTCTAGGGCCACGTGGCTCACCCAGAGCAGAAGTTCTACTTCAGCCAGAACAGGCCTGGAAAGAAACTGCGTTTCACAGGCCTTTGTAAGAGATGTTCCCGGTAGGCCGTAAGAGCACTGTGCAGAGCGATTTGTTTCTTAGCTGCCGAAAGAGCTGGAAGCTGGACCTGAGGGACTTGTCTACCCTTGTGGAAACAAGGCAGGACTTTGTGCCTTGCAGCTCTAGCGCCATGTAGGACCCAGCAGAGCAGAAGTTCTACTTCAGCCAGATCAGGCCTGGGAAGAAACTGCGTTTCACAGGCCTTTGTAAGACTCGTTCCCTGTAGGCTGTAAAACACCAGTGCAGAGCAAGTTGTTTCTTAGCTGCCCAAAGAGGTGGAAGCCCCACGCTGTGGGGCCTGTCTGCCCTTGAGGAGTCAAGGCAGGACTTTGAGCCTTGCAACTCTAGGCCGATGTAGGACACGGCATAGCAGCAGTTCTACCTCAGCGAGATAAGGCCTGCAAGGAAACTGTATTTCTCAGGCCTTTGCAAGAGATGTTCCCGGTTGGCTGTAAGAGAGGTCTGCAGAGCGAATAGTTTCTTAGCTTCCCAAAGAGCTGGAAGCAAGATGCTTTGGGGCCCAACTCGCCCTTTGGAAAGAAAACTGCGGGTTGAGCCTCTCAGCTCCAGGGCAATGTAGCAAACCCAGAGCAGAAGTTCTACTTCAGCCAGATCAGGCCTGCAAAGAAACTGCGTTTCACAGGTCTTTGGAAGAGATGCTCCCGGTAGGCTGTAAGAGCACTGTGCAGAGCGAGTTGTTTCTTAGCTGCCGAAAGAGCTGGAAGCTGGACCTGAGGGACTTGTCTACCCTTGTGGAAACAAGGCAGGACTTTGTGCCTTGCAGCTCCAGCGCCATGTAGGACCCGGCAGAGCAGAAGTTCTACTTCAGCCAGATCAGGGATGGGAAGAAACTGCGTTTCACAGGCCTTTGGAAGAGATGTTCCCGGTAGGCTGTAAGAGCACTGTGCAGAGCGAGTTGTTTCTTAGCTTCCCAAAGAGCTGGAAGCAAGATGCTGTGGGGCCCAACTCGCCCTTTGGAAAGAAGCCAGCACGTTGTGCCTTTCAGCTCTAGGGCAAAGTAGCACACCCAGAGCAGAAGACCTACTTCAGCCAGATCAGGCCTGCAAAGAAACTGCGTTTCACAGGCCTTTGGAAGAGATGTTCCCACTAGGCTGTAAGAGCACTGTGCAGAGCGAGTTGTTTCTTAGCTTCCCAAAGAGCTGGAAACAAGATGCTGTGGGGCCCAACTCGCCCTTTGGAAAGAAGCCTTCACGTTGTGCCTTTCAGCTCTAGGGCAAAGTAGCACACCCAGAGCAGAAGTCCCACTTCAGCCAGATCAGGCCTGCAAAGAAACTGCGTTTCACAGGCCTTTGTAAGAGATGTTCCCGGTTGGCTGTAAGAGGTCTGCAGAGCGAGTTGTTTCTTAGCTTCCCAAAGAGCTGGATGCAAGAGGCTCTGGGGCCCAACTCGCCCTTTGGAAAGAAGCCTGCACGTTGTGCCTTTCAGCTCTAGGGCCATGTGGCACACCCAGAGCAGAAGTTCTACTTCAGCCAGATCAGGCCTGCAAAGAAACTGCGTTTCACAGGCCTTTGGAAGAGATGTTCCCGGTAGGCTGTAAGAGCAATGTGCAGAGCGAGTTGTTTCTTAGCTGCCGAAAGAGCTGGAATCTGGACCTGAGGGACTTGTCTACCCTTGTGGAAACAAGGCAAGACTTTGTGCCTTGCAGGTCTAGCGCCATGTAGGACCCGGCAGAGCAGAAGTTCTACTTCAGCCAGATCAGGGCTGGGAAGAAACTGCGTTTCACAGGCCTTTGGAAGAGATGTTCCCGGTAGGCTGTAAGAGCACTGTGCAGAGCGAGTTGTTTCTTAGCTTCCCAAAGAGCTAGAAGCAAGATGCTCTGGGTCCCAACTCGCCCTTTGGAAAGAAGCCTGCACGTTGTGCCTTTCAGCTCTAGGGCCATGTGGCCCAACCAGAGCAGAAGTTCTACTTCAGCCAGATCAGGCCTGCAAAGAAACTGCGTTTAACAGGCCTTTGGAAGAGATGTTCACGGTAGGCTGTAAGAGCACTGTGCAGAGCGAGTTGTTTCTTCGCTTCACAAAGAGGTGGAAGCAAGATTCTCTGGGCCCCAAATCTCCCTTTGGAACTGAGACTGCACGTTGTGCCTTTCAGCTCTAGGGCAATGTAGCACACCCAGAGCAGAAGTTCTACTTCAGCCAGATCAGGCCTGCAAAGAAACTGCGTTTCACAGGCCTTTGTAAGAGATGTTCCCGGTAGGCTGTAAGAGCACTGTGCAGAGCGAGTTGTTTCTCAGCTTCCAAAGAGCTGGAAGCAAGATGCCTTGGGGACCAACTCGCCCTTTGGATAGGAGACTGCACGTTGTGTCTTTCAGCTCTTGGGGTATGTAACACACCCGGAGCAGAATTCTACTTCAGATACATCAGGACTGCAAAGAAACTGCGTTTCACAGGCCTTCGTAAGAGATGTTCCCGGTAGGCTGTAAGAGCGCTGTGCAGAGCGAGTTGTTTCTTAGCTTCCCAAAGAGCTGGAAGCAAGATGCTCTGGGTCCCACCTCGCCCTTTTTTAAGAAGCCTGCACGTTGTGCCTTTGAGCTCTAGGTCAATGTGGCACATCCAGAGCAGAAGTTCCACTTCAGCCAGATCAGGCCTGCAAAGAAACTGCGTTTCACAGGCCTTTGGAAGAGATGTTCCCGGTAGGCTGTAAGAGCACTGTGTGGAGTGAGTTGTTTCTTAGCTTCCCAAAGAGCTGGAAGCAAGATGCTGTGGGGCCCAACTCTCCCTTTGGAAAGAAGCCTGCACGTTGTGCCTTTCAGCTCTAGGGCCATGTGGCACACCCAGAGCAGAAGTTCTACTTCAGCCAGATCAGGCCTGCAAAGAAACTGCGTTTCACAGGCCTTTGTAAGTCATGTTCCCGGTAGGCTGTAAGAGCACTGTGCAGAGCGAGTTGTTTTGTAGGTTCGCAAAGAGCTGGAAGCAAGATGCTGAGGGGCCCAACTCGCCCTTTGGAAAGAACCCTGCACGTTGTCCCTTTCAGCTCTAGGGCAAAGTAGCAGACCCAGAGCAGAAGTCCTACTTCAGCCAGATCAAGCCTGCAAAGAAACTGCATTTCACAGGCCTTTGGAAGAGATGTTCCCGGTAGGCTGTAAGAGCACTGTGCAGAGCGAGTTGTTTCTTAGCTTCCCAAAGAGCTGGAAGCAAGATGCTGTGGGGCCCAACTCGCCCTTTGGAAAGAAGCCAGCACGTTGTGCCTTTCAGCTCTAGGGCAAGGTAGCACACCCAGAGCAGAAGACCTACTTCAGCCAGATCAGGCCTGCAAAGAAACTGCGTTTCACAGGCCTTTGTAAGTCATGTTCCCGGTAGGCTGTAAGAGCACTGTGCAGAGCGAGTTGTTTTGTAGGTTCGCAAAGAGCTGGAAGCAAGATGCTGAGGGGCCCAACTCGCCCTTTGGAAACAACCCTGCACGTTGTCCCTTTCAGCTCTAGGGCAAAGTAGCAGACCCAGAGCAGAAGTCCTACTTCAGCCAGATCAAGCCTGCCAAGAAACTGCATTTCACAGGCCTTTGGAAGAGATGTTCCCGGTTGGCTGTAAGAGCACTGTGCAGAGCGAGTTGTTTCTTAGCTTCCCAAAGAGCTGGAAGCAAGATGCTGTGGGGCCCAACTCGCCCTTTGGAAAGAAGCCAGCACGTTGTGCCTTTCAGCTCTAGGGCAAAGTAGCACACCCAGAGCAGAAGACCTACTTCAGCCAGATCAGGCCTGCAAAGAAACTGCGTTTCACAGGCCTTTGGAAGAGATGTTCCCACTAGGCTGTAAGAGCACTGTGCAGAGCGAGTTGTTTCTTAGCTTCCCAAAGAGCTGGAAACAAGATGCTGTGGGGCCCAACTCGCCCTTTGGAAAGAAGCCTTCACGTTGTGCCTTTCAGCTCTAGGGCAAAGTAGCACACCCAGAGCAGAAGTCCCACTTCAGCCAGATCAGGCCTGCAAAGAAACTGCGTTTCACAGGCCTTTGTAAGAGATGTTCCCGGTTGGCTGTAAGAGGTCTGCAGAGCGAGTTGTTTCTTAGCTTCCCAAAGAGCTGGATGCAAGAGGCTCTGGGGCCCAACTCGCCCTTTGGAAAGAAGCCTGCACGTTGTGCCTTTCAGCTCTAGGGCCATGTGGCACACCCAGAGCAGAAGTTCTACTTCAGCCAGAACAGGCCTGGAAAGAAACTGCGTTTCACAGGCCTTTGGAAGAGATGCTCCCGGTAGGCTGTAAGAGCACTGTGCAGAGCGAGTTGTTTCTTAGCTGCCGAAAGAGCTGGAAGCTGGACCTGAGGGACTTGTCTACCCTTGTGGAAACAAGGCAGGACTTTGTGCCTTGCAGCTCTAGCGCCATGTAGGACCCGGCAGAGCAGAAGTTCTACTTCAGCCACATCAGGGCTGGGAAGAAACTGCGTTTCACAGGCCTTTGTAAGACTCGTTCCCTGTAGGCTGTAAAACACCAGTGCAGAGCAAGTTGTTTCTTAGCTGCCCAAAGAGGTGGAATCCCCATGCTGTGGGGCCTGTCTGCCCTTGAGGAGTCAAGGCAGGACTTTGAGCCTTGCAACTCTAGGCCGAAGTAGGATATGGCATAGCAGCAGTTCTACCTCAGCGAGATAAGGCCTGCAAAGAAACTGCATTTCTCAGGCCTTTGCAAGAGATGCTCCCAGTTGGCTGTAAGAGAGGTCTGCAGAGCCAGTTGCTTATTAGCTTCCCAAAGAGCTGGAAGGAAGATGCTATGGGGCCCAAATCGTCCTTTGGAAAGAAGCCTGCGGATTGTGCCTTTCAGCTCCAGGGCAACGTAGCACACCCAGAGCAGAAGTTCTACTTCAGCCAGATCAGGCCTGCAAAGAAACTGCGTTTCACAGCCCTTTGGAAGAGATGTTCCCGGTAGGCTGTAAGAGCACTGTGCAGAGCGTGTTATTTCTTAGCTGCCGAAAGAGCTGGAATCTGGACCTGAGGGACTTGTCTACCCTTGTGGAAACAAGGCAAGACTTTGTGCCTTGCAGCTCTAGCGCCATGTAGGACCCGGCAGACCAGAAGTTCTACTTCAGCCAGATCAGGGCTGGGAAGAAACTGCGTTTCACAGGCCTTTGGAAGAGATCTTCCCGGTAGGCTGTAAGAGCACTGTGCAGAGCGAGTTGTTTCTTCGCTTCCCAAAGAGCTGGAAGCAAGATGCTCTGAGGCCCAACTCGCCCTTTGGAAAGAAGCCTGCACGTTGTGCCTTTCAGCTCTAGGACAAAGTAGCACACCCAGAGCAGAAGACCTGCTTCAGCCAGATCAGGCCTGCAAAGAAACTGCGTTTCACGGGCCTTTGGAAGAGATGTAACCACTAGGCTGTAAGAGCACTGTGCATAGCGAGTTGTTTCTTAGGTTCCCAAAGAGCTGGAAGGAAGATGCTGTGGGGCCCAACTCGCCCTTTGGAAAGAAGCCTTCACGTTGTGCCTTTCAGCTCTAGGGCAAAGTAGCACACCCAGAGCAGAAGTCCCACTTCAGCCAGATCAGGCCTGCAAAGAAACTGCGTTTCACAGGCCTTTGTAAGAGATGTTCCCGGTTGGCTGTAAGAGGTCTGCAGAGCGAGTTGTTTCTTAGCTTCCCAAAGAGCTGGATGCAAGAGGCTCTGGGGCCCAACTCGCCCTTTGGAAAGAAGCCTGCACGTTGTGCCTTTCAGCTCTAGGGCCATGTGGCACACCCAGAGCAGAAGTTCTACTTCAGCCAGATCAGGCCTGCAAAGAAACTGCGTTTCACAGGCCTTTGGAAGAGATGTTCCCGGTAGGCTGTAAGAGCAATGTGCAGAGCGAGTTGTTTCTTAGCTGCCGAAAGAGCTGGAATCTGGACCTGAGGGACTTGTCTACCCTTGTGGAAACAAGGCAAGACTTTGTGCCTTGCAGGTCTAGCGCCATGTAGGACCCGGCAGAGCAGAAGTTCTACTTCAGCCAGATCAGGGCTGGGAAGAAACTGCGTTTCACAGGCCTTTGGAAGAGATGTTCCCGGTAGGCTGTAAGAGCACTGTGCAGAGCGAGTTGTTTCTTAGCTTCCCAAAGAGCTAGAAGCAAGATGCTCTGGGTCCCAACTCGCCCTTTGGAAAGAAGCCTGCACGTTGTGCCTTTCAGCTCTAGGGCCATGTGGCCCAACCAGAGCAGAAGTTCTACTTCAGCCAGATCAGGCCTGCAAAGAAACTGCGTTTAACAGGCCTTTGGAAGAGATGTTCACGGTAGGCTGTAAGAGCACTGTGCAGAGCGAGTTGTTTCTTCGCTTCACAAAGAGGTGGAAGCAAGATTCTCTGGGCCCCAAATCTCCCTTTGGAACTGAGACTGCACGTTGTGCCTTTCAGCTCTAGGGCAATGTAGCACACCCAGAGCAGAAGTTCTACTTCAGCCAGATCAGGCCTGCAAAGAAACTGCGTTTCACAGGCCTTTGTAAGAGATGTTCCCGGTAGGCTGTAAGAGCACTGTGCAGAGCGAGTTGTTTCTCAGCTTCCAAAGAGCTGGAAGCAAGATGCCTTGGGGACCAACTCGCCCTTTGGATAGGAGACTGCACGTTGTGTCTTTCAGCTCTTGGGGTATGTAACACACCCGGAGCAGAATTCTACTTCAGATACATCAGGACTGCAAAGAAACTGCGTTTCACAGGCCTTCGTAAGAGATGTTCCCGGTAGGCTGTAAGAGCGCTGTGCAGAGCGAGTTGTTTCTTAGCTTCCCAAAGAGCTGGAAGCAAGATGCTCTGGGTCCCACCTCGCCCTTTTTTAAGAAGCCTGCACGTTGTGCCTTTGAGCTCTAGGTCAATGTGGCACATCCAGAGCAGAAGTTCCACTTCAGCCAGATCAGGCCTGCAAAGAAACTGCGTTTCACAGGCCTTTGGAAGAGATGTTCCCGGTAGGCTGTAAGAGCACTGTGTGGAGTGAGTTGTTTCTTAGCTTCCCAAAGAGCTGGAAGCAAGATGCTGTGGGGCCCAACTCTCCCTTTGGAAAGAAGCCTGCACGTTGTGCCTTTCAGCTCTAGGGCCATGTGGCACACCCAGAGCAGAAGTTCTACTTCAGCCAGATCAGGCCTGCAAAGAAACTGCGTTTCACAGGCCTTTGTAAGTCATGTTCCCGGTAGGCTGTAAGAGCACTGTGCAGAGCGAGTTGTTTTGTAGGTTCGCAAAGAGCTGGAAGCAAGATGCTGAGGGGCCCAACTCGCCCTTTGGAAAGAACCCTGCACGTTGTCCCTTTCAGCTCTAGGGCAAAGTAGCAGACCCAGAGCAGAAGTCCTACTTCAGCCAGATCAAGCCTGCAAAGAAACTGCATTTCACAGGCCTTTGGAAGAGATGTTCCCGGTAGGCTGTAAGAGCACTGTGCAGAGCGAGTTGTTTCTTAGCTTCCCAAAGAGCTGGAAGCAAGATGCTGTGGGGCCCAACTCGCCCTTTGGAAAGAAGCCAGCACGTTGTGCCTTTCAGCTCTAGGGCAAGGTAGCACACCCAGAGCAGAAGACCTACTTCAGCCAGATCAGGCCTGCAAAGAAACTGCGTTTCACAGGCCTTTGTAAGTCATGTTCCCGGTAGGCTGTAAGAGCACTGTGCAGAGCGAGTTGTTTTGTAGGTTCGCAAAGAGCTGGAAGCAAGATGCTGAGGGGCCCAACTCGCCCTTTGGAAACAACCCTGCACGTTGTCCCTTTCAGCTCTAGGGCAAAGTAGCAGACCCAGAGCAGAAGTCCTACTTCAGCCAGATCAAGCCTGCCAAGAAACTGCATTTCACAGGCCTTTGGAAGAGATGTTCCCGGTTGGCTGTAAGAGCACTGTGCAGAGCGAGTTGTTTCTTAGCTTCCCAAAGAGCTGGAAGCAAGATGCTGTGGGGCCCAACTCGCCCTTTGGAAAGAAGCCAGCACGTTGTGCCTTTCAGCTCTAGGGCAAAGTAGCACACCCAGAGCAGAAGACCTACTTCAGCCAGATCAGGCCTGCAAAGAAACTGCGTTTCACAGGCCTTTGGAAGAGATGTTCCCACTAGGCTGTAAGAGCACTGTGCAGAGCGAGTTGTTTCTTAGCTTCCCAAAGAGCTGGAAACAAGATGCTGTGGGGCCCAACTCGCCCTTTGGAAAGAAGCCTTCACGTTGTGCCTTTCAGCTCTAGGGCAAAGTAGCACACCCAGAGCAGAAGTCCCACTTCAGCCAGATCAGGCCTGCAAAGAAACTGCGTTTCACAGGCCTTTGTAAGAGATGTTCCCGGTTGGCTGTAAGAGGTCTGCAGAGCGAGTTGTTTCTTAGCTTCCCAAAGAGCTGGATGCAAGAGGCTCTGGGGCCCAACTCGCCCTTTGGAAAGAAGCCTGCACGTTGTGCCTTTCAGCTCTAGGGCCATGTGGCACACCCAGAGCAGAAGTTCTACTTCAGCCAGAACAGGCCTGGAAAGAAACTGCGTTTCACAGGCCTTTGGAAGAGATGCTCCCGGTAGGCTGTAAGAGCACTGTGCAGAGCGAGTTGTTTCTTAGCTGCCGAAAGAGCTGGAAGCTGGACCTGAGGGACTTGTCTACCCTTGTGGAAACAAGGCAGGACTTTGTGCCTTGCAGCTCTAGCGCCATGTAGGACCCGGCAGAGCAGAAGTTCTACTTCAGCCACATCAGGGCTGGGAAGAAACTGCGTTTCACAGGCCTTTGTAAGACTCGTTCCCTGTAGGCTGTAAAACACCAGTGCAGAGCAAGTTGTTTCTTAGCTGCCCAAAGAGGTGGAATCCCCATGCTGTGGGGCCTGTCTGCCCTTGAGGAGTCAAGGCAGGACTTTGAGCCTTGCAACTCTAGGCCGAAGTAGGATATGGCATAGCAGCAGTTCTACCTCAGCGAGATAAGGCCTGCAAAGAAACTGCATTTCTCAGGCCTTTGCAAGAGATGCTCCCAGTTGGCTGTAAGAGAGGTCTGCAGAGCCAGTTGCTTATTAGCTTCCCAAAGAGCTGGAAGGAAGATGCTATGGGGCCCAAATCGTCCTTTGGAAAGAAGCCTGCGGATTGTGCCTTTCAGCTCCAGGGCAACGTAGCACACCCAGAGCAGAAGTTCTACTTCAGCCAGATCAGGCCTGCAAAGAAACTGCGTTTCACAGCCCTTTGGAAGAGATGTTCCCGGTAGGCTGTAAGAGCACTGTGCAGAGCGTGTTATTTCTTAGCTGCCGAAAGAGCTGGAATCTGGACCTGAGGGACTTGTCTACCCTTGTGGAAACAAGGCAAGACTTTGTGCCTTGCAGCTCTAGCGCCATGTAGGACCCGGCAGACCAGAAGTTCTACTTCAGCCAGATCAGGGCTGGGAAGAAACTGCGTTTCACAGGCCTTTGGAAGAGATCTTCCCGGTAGGCTGTAAGAGCACTGTGCAGAGCGAGTTGTTTCTTCGCTTCCCAAAGAGCTGGAAGCAAGATGCTCTGAGGCCCAACTCGCCCTTTGGAAAGAAGCCTGCACGTTGTGCCTTTCAGCTCTAGGACAAAGTAGCACACCCAGAGCAGAAGACCTGCTTCAGCCAGATCAGGCCTGCAAAGAAACTGCGTTTCACGGGCCTTTGGAAGAGATGTAACCACTAGGCTGTAAGAGCACTGTGCATAGCGAGTTGTTTCTTAGGTTCCCAAAGAGCTGGAAGGAAGATGCTGTGGGGCCCAACTCGCCCTTTGGAAAGAAGCCTGCACGTTGTGCCTTTCAGCTCTAGGGCAAAGTAGCACACCCAGAGCAGAAGTCCCACTTCAGCCAGATCAGGCCTGCAAAGAAACTGCGTTTCACAGGCCTTTGTAAGAGATGTTCCCGGTTGGCTGTAAGAGGTCTGCAGAGCGAGTTGTTTCTTAGCTTCCCAAAGAGCTGGATGCAAGAGGCTTTGGGGCCCAACTCGCCCTTTGGAAAGAAGCCTGCACGTTGTGCCTTTCAGCTCTAGGGCCATGTGGCACACCCAGAGCAGAAGTTCTACTTCAGCCAGAACAGGCCTGGAAAGAAACTGCGTTTCACAGGCCTTTGTAAGAGATGTTCCCGGTAGGCTGTAAGAGCACTGTGCAGAGCGAGTTGTTTCTTAGCTGCCGAAAGAACTGGAATCTGGACCTGAGGGACTTGTCTACCCTTGTGGAAACAAGGCAAGACTTTGTGCCTTGCAGGTCTAGCGCCATGTAGGACCCGGCAGAGCAGAAGTTCTACTTCAGCCAGATCAGGGCTGGGAAGAAACTGCGTTTCACAGGCCTTTGGAAGAGATGTTCCCGAAGGCTGTAAGAGCACTGTGCAGAGCGAGTTGTTTCTTAGCTTCCCAAAGAGCTGGAAGCATGATGCTCTGGGTCCCAACTCGCCCTTTGGAAAGAAGCCTGCACGTTGTGCCTTTCAGCTCTAGGGCCATGTGGCCCAACCAGAGCAGAAGTTCTACTTCAGCCAGATCAGGCCTGCAAAGAAACTGCGTTTAACAGGCCTTTGGAAGAGATGTTCACGGTAGGCTGTAAGAGCACTGTGCAGAGCGAGTTGTTTCTTCGCTTCACAAAGAGGTGGAAGCAAGATTCTCTGGGCCCCAAATCTCCCTTTGGAACTGAGACTGCACGTTGTGCCTTTCAGCTCTAGGGCAATGTAGCACACCCAGAGCAGAAGTTCTACTTCAGCCAGATCAGGCCTGCAAAGAAACTGCGTTTCACAGGCCTTTGTAAGTCATGTTCCCGGTAGGCTGTAAGAGCACTGTGCAGAGCGAGTTGTTTTGTAGGTTCGCAAAGAGCTGGAAGCAAGATGCTGAGGGGCCCAACTCGCCCTTTGGAAAGAACCCTGCACGTTGTCCCTTTCAGCTCTAGGGCAAAGTAGCAGACCCAGAGCAGAAGTCCTACTTCAGCCAGATCAAGCCTGCAAAGAAACTGCATTTCACAGGCCTTTGGAAGAGATGTTCCCGGTAGGCTGTAAGAGCACTGTGCAGAGCGAGTTGTTACTTAGCTTCCCAAAGAGCTGGAAGCAAGATGCTGTGGGGCCCAACTCGCCCTTTGGAAAGAAGCCAGCACGTTGTGCCTTTCAGCTCTAGGGCAAAGTAGCACACCCAGAGCAGAAGACCTACTTCAGCCAGATCAGGCCTGCAAAGAAACTGCGTTTCACAGGCCTTTGTAAGTCATGTTCCCGGTAGGCTGTAAGAGCACTGTGCAGAGCGAGTTGTTTTGTAGGTTCGCAAAGAGCTGGAAGCAAGATGCTGAGGGGCCCAACTCGCCCTTTGGAAAGAACCCTGCACGTTGTCCCTTTCAGCTCTAGGGCAAAGTAGCAGACCCAGAGCAGAAGTCCTACTTCAGCCAGATCAAGCCTGCCAAGAAACTGCATTTCACAGGCCTTTGGAAGAGATGTTCCCGGTAGGCTGTAAGAGCACTGTGCAGAGCGAGTTGTTTCTTAGCTTCCCAAAGAGCTGGAAGCAAGATGCTGTGGGGCCCAACTCGCCCTTTGGAAAGAAGCCAGCACGTTGTGCCTTTCAGCTCTAGGGCAAAGTAGCACACCCAGAGCAGAAGACCTACTTCAGCCAGATCAGGCCTGCAAAGAAACTGCGTTTCACAGGCCTTTGGAAGAGATGTTCCCACTAGGCTGTAAGAGCACTGTGCAGAGCGAGTTGTTTCTTAGCTTCCCAAAGAGCTGGAAACAAGATGCTGTGGGGCCCAACTCGCCCTTTGGAAAGAAGCCTTCACGTTGTGCCTTTCAGCTCTAGGGCAAAGTAGCACACCCAGAGCAGAAGTCCCACTTCAGCCAGATCAGGCCTGCAAAGAAACTGCGTTTCACAGGCCTTTGTAAGAGATGTTCCCGGTTGGCTGTAAGAGGTCTGCAGAGCGAGTTGTTTCTTAGCTTCCCAAAGAGCTGGATGCAAGAGGCTCTGGGGCCCAACTCGCCCTTTGGAAAGAAGCCTGCACGTTGTGCCTTTCAGCTCTAGGGCCATGTGGCACACCCAGAGCAGAAGTTCTACTTCAGCCAGAACAGGCCTGGAAAGAAACTGCGTTTCACAGGCCTTTGGAAGAGATGCTCCCGGTAGGCTGTAAGAGCACTGTGCAGAGCGAGTTGTTTCTTAGCTGCCGAAAGAGCTGGAAGCTGGACCTGAGGGACTTGTCTACCCTTGTGGAAACAAGGCAGGACTTTGTGCCTTGCAGCTCTAGCGCCATGTAGGACCCGGCAGAGCAGAAGTTCTACTTCAGCCAGATCAGGGCTGGGAAGAAACTGCGTTTCACAGGCCTTTGGAAGAGATGTTCCCGAAGGCTGTAAGAGCACTGTGCAGAGCGAGTTGTTTCTTAGCTTCCCAAAGAGCTGGAAGCAAGATGCTCTGGGTCCCAACTCGCCCTTTGGAAAGAAGCCTGCACGTTGTGCCTTTCAGCTCTAGGGCCATGTGGCCCAACCAGAGCAGAAGTTCTACTTCAGCCAGATCAGGCCTGCAAAGAAACTGCGTTTAACAGGCCTTTGGAAGAGATGTTCACGGTAGGCTGTAAGAGCACTGTGCAGAGCGAGTTGTTTCTTCGCTTCACAAAGAGATGGAAGCAAGATTCTCTGGGCCCCAAATCGCCCTTTGGAACTGAGACTGCACGTTGTCCCTTTCAGCTCTAGGGCAATGTAGCACACCCAGAGCAGAAGTCCTACTTCAGCCAGATCAGGCCTGCAAAGAAACTGCGTTTCACAGGCCTTTGTAAGAGATGTTCCCGGTAGGCTGTAAGAGCACTGTGCAGAGCGAGTTGTTTCTCAGCTTCCAAAGAGCTGGAAGCAAGATGCTTTGGGGACCAACTCGCCCTTTGGATAGGAGACTGCACGTTGTGTCTTTCAGCTCTTGGGCTATGTAGCACACCCGGAGCAGAATTCTACTTCAGATACATCAGGACTGCAAAGAAACTGCGTTTCACAGGCCTTCGTAAGAGATGTTCCCGGTAGGCTGTAAGAGCGCTGTGCAGAGCGAGTTGTTTCTTAGCTTCCCAAAGAGCTGGAAGCAAGATGCTCTGGGTCCCACCTCGCCCTTTTTTAAGAAGCCTGCACGTTGTGCCTTTGAGCTCTAGGTCAATGTGGCACATCCAGAGCAGAAGTTCCACTTCAGGCAGATCAGGCCTGCAAAGAAACTGCGTTTCACAGGCCTTTGTAAGTCATGTTCCTGGTAGGCTGTAAGAGCACTGTGCAGAGCGAGTTGTTTTGTAGGTTCGCAAAGAGCTGGAAGCAAGATGCTGAGGGGCCCAACTCGCCCTTTGGAAAGAACCCTGCACGTTGTCCCTTTCAGCTCTAGGGCAAAGTAGCAGACCCAGAGCAGAAGTCCTACTTCAGCCAGATCAAGCCTGCAAAGAAACTGCATTTCACAGGCCTTTGGAAGAGATGTTCCCGGTAGGCTGTAAGAGCACTGTGCAGAGCGAGTTGTTTCTTAGCTTCCCAAAGAGCTGGAAGCAAGATGCTGTGGGGCCCAACTCGCCCTTTGGAAAGAAGCCAGCACGTTGTGCCTTTCAGCTCTAGGGCAAAGTAGCACACCCAGAGCAGAAGACCTACTTCAGCCAGATCAGGCCTGCAAAGAAACTGCGTTTCACAGGCCTTTGGAAGAGATGTTCCCACTAGGCTGTAAGAGCACTGTGCAGAGCGAGTTGTTTCTTAGCTTCCCAAAGAGCTGGAAACAAGATGCTGTGGGGCCCAACTCGCCCTTTGGAAAGAAGCCTTCAAGTTGTGCCTTTCAGCTCTAGGGCAAAGTAGCACACCCAGAGCAGAAGTCCCACTTCAGCCAGATCAGGCCTGCAAAGAAACTGCGTTTCACAGGCCTTTGTAAGAGATGTTCCCGGTTGGCTGTAAGAGGTCTGCAGAGCGAGTTGTTTCTTAGCTTCCCAAAGAGCTGGATGCAAGAGGCTCTGGGGCCCAACTCGCCCTTTGGAAAGAAGCCTGCACGTTGTGCCTTTCAGCTCTAGGGCCATGTGGCACACCCAGAGCAGAAGTTCTACTTCAGCCAGAACAGGCCTGGAAAGAAACTGCGTTTCACAGGCCTTTGTAAGAGATGTTCCCGGTAGGCTGTAAGAGCAATGTGCAGAGCGAGTTGTTTCTTAGCTGCCGAAAGAGCTGGAATCTGGACCTGAGGGACTTGTCTACCCTTGTGGAAACAAGGCAAGACTTTGTGCCTTGCAGGTCTAGCGCCATGTAGGACCCGGCAGAGCAGAAGTTCTACTTCAGCCAGATCAGGGCTGGGAAGAAACTGCGTTTCACAGGCCTTTGGAAGAGATGTTCCCGGTAGGCTGTAAGAGCACTGTGCAGAGCGAGTTGTTTCTTAGCTTCCCAAAGAGCTAGAAGCAAGATGCTCTGGGTCCCAACACGCCCTTTGGAAAGAAGCCTGCACGTTGTGCCTTTCAGCTCTAGGGCCATGTGGCCCAACCAGAGCAGAAGTTCTACTTCAGCCAGATCAGGCCTGCAAAGAAACTGCGTTTAACAGGCCTTTGGAAGAGATGTTCACGGTAGGCTGTAAGAGCACTGTGCAGAGCGAGTTGTTTCTTCGCTTCACAAAGAGGTGGAAGCAAGATTCTCTGGGCCCCAAATCTCCCTTTGGAACTGAGACTGCACGTTGTGCCTTTCAGCTCTAGGGCAATGTAGCACACCCAGAGCAGAAGTTCTACTTCAGCCAGATCAGGCCTGCAAAGAAACTGCGTTTCACAGGCCTTTGTAAGAGATGTTCCCGGTAGGCTGTAAGAGCACTGTGCAGAGCGAGTTGTTTCTCAGCTTCCAAAGAGCTGGAAGCAAGATGCTTTGGGGACCAACTCGCCCTTTGGATAGGAGACTGCACGTTGTGTCTTTCAGCTCTTGGGGTATGTAGCACACCCGGAGCAGAATTCTACTTCAGATACATCAGGACTGCAAAGAAACTGCGTTTCACAGGCCTTCGTAAGAGATGTTCCCGGTAGGCTGTAAGAGCGCTGTGCAGAGCGAGTTGTTTCTTAGCTTCCCAAAGAGCTGGAAGCAAGATGCTCTGGGTCCCACCTCGCCCTTTTTTAAGAAGCCTGCACGTTGTGCCTTTGAGCTCTAGGTCAATGTGGCACATCCAGAGCAGAAGTTCCACTTCAGCCAGATCAGGCCTGCAAAGAAACTGCGTTTCACAGGCCTTTGGAAGAGATGTTCCCGGTAGGCTGTAAGAGCACTGTGTGGAGTGAGTTGTTTCTTAGCTTCCCAAAGAGCTGGAAGCAAGATGCTGTGGGGCCCAACTCTCCCTTTGGAAAGAAGCCTGCACGTTGTGCCTTTCAGCTCTAGGGCCATGTGGCACACCCAGAGCAGAAGTTCTACTTCACCCAGATCAGGCCTGCAAAGAAACTGCGTTTCACAGGCCTTTGTAAGTCATGTTCCCGGTAGGCTGTAAGAGCACTGTGCAGAGCGAGTTGTTTTGTAGGTTCGCAAAGAGCTGGAAGCAAGATGCTGAGGGGCCCAACTCGCCCTTTGGAAAGAACCCTGCACGTTGTCCCTTTCAGCTCTAGGGCAAAGTAGCACACCCAGAGCAGAAGACCTACTTCAGCCAGATCAGGCCTGCAAAGAAACTGCGTTTCACAGGCCTTTGGAAGAGATGTTCCCACTAGGCTGTAAGAGCACTGTGCAGAGCGAGTTGTTTCTTAGCTTCCCAAAGAGCTGGAAACAAGATGCTGTGGGGCCCAACTCGCCCTTTGGAAAGAAGCCTTCACGTTGTGCCTTTCAGCTCTAGGGCAAAGTAGCACACCCAGAGCAGAAGTCCCACTTCAGCCAGATCAGGCCTGCAAATAAACTGCGTTTCACAGGCCTTTGTAAGAGATGTTCCCGGTTGGCTGTAAGAGGTCTGCAGAGCGAGTTGTTTCTTAGCTTCCCAAAGAGCTGGATGCAAGAGGCTCTGGGGCCCAACTCGCCCTTTGGAAAGAAGCCTGCACGTTGTGCCTTTCAGCTCTAGGGCCATGTGGCACACCCAGAGCAGAAGTTCTACTTCAGCCAGAACAGGCCTGGAAAGAAACTGCGTTTCACAGGCCTTTGGAAGAGATGCTCCCGGTAGGCTGTAAGAGCACTGTGCAGAGCGAGTTGTTTCTTAGCTGCCGAAAGAGCTGGAAGCTGGACCTGAGGGACTTGTCTACCCTTGTGGAAACAAGGCAGGACTTTGTGCCTTGCAGCTCTAGCGCCATGTAGGACCCGGCAGAGCAGAAGTTCTACTTCAGCCACATCAGGGCTGGGAAGAAACTTCGTTTCACAGGCCTTTGTAAGACTCGTTCCCTGTAGGCTGTAAAACACCAGTGCAGAGCAAGTTGTTTCTTAGCTGCCCAAAGAGGTGGAATCCCCACGCTGTGGGGCCTGTCTGCCCTTGAGGAGTCAAGGCAGGACTTTGAGCCTTGCAACTCTAGGCCAAAGTAGGATATGGCATAGCAGCAGTTCTACCTCAGCGAGATAAGGCCTGCAAAGAAACTGCATTTCTCAGGCCTTTGCAAGAGATGCTCCCAGTTGGCTGTAAGAGAGGTCTGCAGAGCCAGTTGCTTCTTAGCTTCCCAAAGAGCTGGAAGGAAGATGCTGTGGGGCCCAAATCGTCCTTTGGAAAGAAGCCTGCGGATTTTGCCTTTCAGCTCCAGGGCAACGTAGCACACCCAGAGCAGAAGTTCTACTTCAGCCAGATCAGGCCTGCAAAGAAACTGCGTTTCACAGCCCTTTGGAAGAGATGTTCCCGGTAGGCTGTAAGAGCACTGTGCAGAGCGTGTTATTTCTTAGCTGCCGAAAGAGCTGGAATCTGGACCTGAGGGACTTGTCTACCCTTGTGGAAACAAGGCAAGACTTTGTGCCTTGCAGCTCTAGCGCCATGTAGGACCCGGCAGACCAGAAGTTCTACTTCAGCCAGATCAGGGCTGGGAAGAAACTGTGTTTCACAGGCCTTTGGAAGAGATCTTCCCGGTAGGCTGTAAGAGCACTGTGCAGAGCGAGTTGTTTCTTCGCTTCCCAAAGAGCTGGAAGCAAGATGCTCTGAGGCCCAACTCGCCCTTTGGAAAGAAGCCTGCACGTTGTGCCTTTCAGCTCTAGGGCAAAGTAGCACACCCAGAGCAGAAGACCTGCTTCAGCCAGATCAGGCCTGCAAAGAAACTGTGTTTCACGGGCCTTTGGAAGAGATGTAACCACTAGGCTGTAAGAGCACTGTGCAGAGCGAGTTGTTTCTTAGGTTCCCAAAGAGCTGGAAGGAAGATGCTGTGGGGCCCAACTCGCCCTTTGGAAAGAAGCCTGCACGTTGTGCCTTTCAGCTCTAGGGCAAAGTAGCACACCCAGACAAGAAGACTTACTTCAGCCAGATCAGGCCTGCAAAGAAACTGCGTTTCACAGGCCTTTGGAAGAGATGTTCCCACTAGGCTGTAAGAGCACTGTGCAGAGCGAGTTGTTTTGTAGGTTCGCAAAGAGCTGGAAGCAAGATGCTGAGGGGCCCAACTCGCCCTTTGGAAAGAACCCTGCACGTTGTCCCTTTCAGCTCTAGGGCAAAGTAGCAGACCCAGAGCAGAAGTCCTACTTCAGCCAGATCAAGCCTGCAAAGAAACTGCGTTTCACAGGCCTTTGGAAGAGATGTTCCCGGTAGGCTGTAAGAGCACTGTGCAGAGCGAGTTGTTTCTTAGCTTCCCAAAGAGCTGGAAGCAAGATGCTGTGGGGCCCAACTCGCCCTTTGGAAAGAAGCCAGCACGTTGTGCCTTTCAGCTCTAGGGCAAAGTAGCACACCCAGAGCAGAAGTCCTACTTCAGCCAGATCAGGCCTGCAAAGAAACTGCGTTTCACAGGCCTTTGGAAGAGATGTTCCCGGTAGGCTGTAAGAGCACTGTGCAGAGCGAGTTGTTTCTTAGCTTCCCAAAGAGCTGGAAACAAGATGCTGTGGGGCCCAACTCGCCCTTTGGAAAGAAGCCTTCACGTTGTGCCTTTCAGCTCTAGGGCAAAGTAGCACACCCAGAGCAGAAGTCCTACTTCAGCCAGATCAGGCCTGCAAAGAAACTGCGTTTCACAGGCCTTTGTAAGAGATGTTCCCGGTTGGCTGTAAGAGGTCTGCAGAGCGAGTTGTTTCTTAGCTTCCCAAAGAGCTGGATGCAAGAGGCTTTGGGGCCCAACTCGCCCTTTGGAAAGAAGCCTGCACGTTGTGCCTTTCAGCTCTAGGGCCACGTGGCTCACCCAGAGCAGAAGTTCTACTTCAGCCAGAACAGGCCTGGAAAGAAACTGCGTTTCACAGGCCTTTGTAAGAGATGTTCCCGGTAGGCCGTAAGAGCACTGTGCAGAGCGATTTGTTTCTTAGCTGCCGAAAGAGCTGGAAGCTGGACCTGAGGGACTTGTCTACCCTTGTGGAAACAAGGCAGGACTTTGTGCCTTGCAGCTCTAGCGCCATGTAGGACCCAGCAGAGCAGAAGTTCTACTTCAGCCAGATCAGGCCTGGGAAGAAACTGCGTTTCACAGGCCTTTGTAAGACTCGTTCCCTGTAGGCTGTAAAACACCAGTGCAGAGCAAGTTGTTTCTTAGCTGCCCAAAGAGGTGGAAGCCCCACGCTGTGGGGCCTGTCTGCCCTTGAGGAGTCAAGGCAGGACTTTGAGCCTTGCAACTCTAGGCCGATGTAGGACACGGCATAGCAGCAGTTCTACCTCAGCGAGATAAGGCCTGCAAGGAAACTGTATTTCTCAGGCCTTTGCAAGAGATGTTCCCGGTTGGCTGTAAGAGAGGTCTGCAGAGCGAATAGTTTCTTAGCTTCCCAAAGAGCTGGAAGCAAGATGCTTTGGGGCCCAACTCGCCCTTTGGAAAGAAAACTGCGGGTTGTGCCTCTCAGCTCCAGGGCAATGTAGCAAACCCAGAGCAGAAGTTCTACTTCAGCCAGATCAGGCCTGCAAAGAAACTGCGTTTCACAGGTCTTTGGAAGAGATGCTCCCGGTAGGCTGTAAGAGCACTGTGCAGAGCGAGTTGTTTCTTAGCTGCCGAAAGAGCTGGAAGCTGGACCTGAGGGACTTGTCTACCCTTGTGGAAACAAGGCAGGACTTTGTGCCTTGCAGCTCCAGCGCCATGTAGGACCCGGCAGAGCAGAAGTTCTACTTCAGCCAGATCAGGGATGGGAAGAAACTGCGTTTCACAGGCCTTTGGAAGAGATGTTCCCACTAGGCTGTAAGAGCACTGTGCAGAGCGAGTTGTTTCTTAGCTTCCCAAAGAGCTGGAAACAAGATGCTGTGGGGCCCAACTCGCCCTTTGGAAAGAAGCCTTCAAGTTGTGCCTTTCAGCTCTAGGGCAAAGTAGCACACCCAGAGCAGAAGTCCCACTTCAGCCAGATCAGGCCTGCAAAGAAACTGCGTTTCACGGGCCTTTGGAAGAGATGTTCCCACTAGGCTGTAAGAGCACTGTGCAGAGCGAGTTGTTTCTTAGCTTCCCAAAGAGCTGGAAGCAAGATGCTGTGGGGCCCAACTCGCCCTTTGGAAAGAAGCCTGCACGTTGTGCCTTTCAGCTCTAGGGCAAAGTAGCACACACAGACCAGAAGACTTACTTCACCCAGATCAGGCCTGCAAAGAAACTGCGTTTCACATTCCTTTGGAAGAGATGTTCTCACTTGGTTGGAAGAGCACTGTGCAGAGCGAGTTGTTTCTTCGCTTCCCAAAGAGCTGGAAGCAAGATGCTCTGAGGCCCAACTCGCCCTTTGGAAAGAAGCCTGCATGTTGTGCCTTTTAGCTCTAGGACAAAGTAGCACACCCAGAGCAGAAGACCTGCTTCAGCCAGATCAGGCCTGCAAAGAAACTGCGTTTCACGGGCCTTTGGAAGAGATGTAACCACTAGGCTGTAAGAGCACTGTGCAGAGCGAGTTGTTTCTTAGGTTCCCAAAGAGCTGGAAGGAAGATGCTGTGGGGCCCAACTCGCCCTTTGGAAAGAAGCCTGCACGTTGTGCCTTTCAGCTCTAGGGCAAAGTAGCACACCCAGACAAGAAGACTTACTTCAGCCAGATCAGGCCTGCAAAGAAACTGCGTTTCACAGGCCTTTGGAAGAGATGTTCCCACTAGGCTGTAAGAGCACTGTGCAGAGCGAGTTGTTTTGTAGGTTCGCAAAGAGCTGGAAGCAAGATGCTGAGGGGCCCAACTCGCCCTTTGGAAAGAACCCTGCACGTTGTCCCTTTCAGCTCTAGGGCAAAGTAGCAGACCCAGAGCAGAAGTCCTACTTCAGCCAGATCAAGCCTGCAAAGAAACTGCGTTTCACAGGCCTTTGGAAGAGATGTTCCCGGTAGGCTGTAAGAGCACTGTGCAGAGCGAGTTGTTTCTTAGCTTCCCAAAGAGCTGGAAGCAAGATGCTGTGGGGCCCAACTCGACCTTTGGAAAGAAGCCAGCACGTTGTGCCTTTCAGCTCTAGGGCAAAGTAGCACACCCAGAGCAGAAGACCTACTTCAGCCAGATCAGGCCTGCAAAGAAACTGCGTTTCACAGGCCTTTGGAAGAGATGTTCCCGGTAGGCTGTAAGAGCACTGTGCAGAGCGAGTTGTTTCTTAGCTTCCCAAAGAGCTGGAAACAAGATGCTGTGGGGCCCAACTCGCCCTTTGGAAAGAAGCCTGCACGTTGTGCCTTTCAGCTCTAGGGCAAAGTAGCACACCCAGAGCAGAAGTCCCACTTCAGCCAGATCAGGCCTGCAAAGAAACTGCGTTTCACAGGCCTTTGTAAGAGATGTTCCCGGTTGGCTGTAAGAGGTCTGCAGAGCGAGTTGTTTCTTAGCTTCCCAAAGAGCTGGATGCAAGAGGCTTTGGGGCCCAACTCGCCCTTTGGAAAGAAGCCTGCACGTTGTGCCTTTCAGCTCTAGGGCCATGTGGCACACCCAGAGCAGAAGTTCTACTTCAGCCAGAACAGGCCTGGAAAGAAACTGCGTTTCACAGGCCTTTGTAAGAGATGTTCCCGGTAGGCTGTAAGAGCACTGTGCAGAGCGAGTTGTTTCTTAGCTGCCGAAAGAGCTGGAATCTGGACCTGAGGGACTTGTCTACCCTTGTGGAAACAAGGCAAGACTTTGTGCCTTGCAGGTCTAGCGCCATGTAGGACCCGGCAGAGCAGAAGTTCTACTTCAGCCAGATCAGGGCTGGGAAGAAACTGCGTTTCACAGGCCTTTGGAAGAGATGTTCCCGAAGGCTGTAAGAGCACTGTGCAGAGCGAGTTGTTTCTTAGCTTCCCAAAGAGCTGGAAGCAAGATGCTCTGGGTCCCAACTCGCCCTTTGGAAAGAAGCCTGCACGTTGTGCCTTTCAGCTCTAGGGCCATGTGGCCCAACCAGAGCAGAAGTTCTACTTCAGCCAGATCAGGCCTGCAAAGAAACTGCGTTTAACAGGCCTTTGGAAGAGATGTTCACGGTAGGCTGTAAGAGCACTGTGCAGAGCGAGTTGTTTCTTCGCTTCACAAAGAGGTGGAAGCAAGATTCTCTGGGCCCCAAATCTCCCTTTGGAACTGAGACTGCACGTTGTGCCTTTCAGCTCTAGGGCAATGTAGCACACCCAGAGCAGAAGTTCTACTTCAGCCAGATCAGGCCTGCAAAGAAACTGCGTTTCACAGGCCTTTGTAAGAGATGTTCCCGGTAGGCTGTAAGAGCACTGTGCAGAGCGAGTTGTTTCTCAGCTTCCAAAGAGCTGGAAGCAAGATGCTTTGGGGACCAACTCGCCCTTTGGATAGGAGACTGCACGTTGTGTCTTTCAGCTCTTGGGGTATGTAGCACACCCGGAGCAGAATTCTACTTCAGATACATCAGGACTGCAAAGAAACTGCGTTTCACAGGCCTTCGTAAGAGATGTTCCCGGTAGGCTGTAAGAGCGCTGTGCAGAGCGAGTTGTTTCTTAGCTTCCCAAAGAGCTGGAAGCAAGATGCTCTGGGTCCCACCTCGCCCTTTTTTAAGAAGCCTGCACGTTGTGCCTTTGAGCTCTAGGTCAATGTGGCACATCCAGAGCAGAAGTTCCACTTCAGCCAGATCAGGCCTGCAAAGAAACTGCGTTTCACAGGCCTTTGGAAGAGATGTTCCCGGTAGGCTGTAAGAGCACTGTGTGGAGTGAGTTGTTTCTTAGCTTCCCAAAGAGCTGGAAGCAAGATGCTGTGGGGCCCAACTCTCCCTTTGGAAAGAAGCCTGCACGTTGTGCCTTTCAGCTCTAGGGCCATGTGGCACACCCAGAGCAGAAGTTCTACTTCAGCCAGATCAGGCCTGCAAAGAAACTGCGTTTCACAGGCCTTTGTAAGTCATGTTCCCGGTAGGCTGTAAGAGCACTGTGCAGAGCGAGTTGTTTTGTAGGTTCGCAAAGAGCTGGAAGCAAGATGCTGAGGGGCCCAACTCGCCCTTTGGAAAGAACCCTGCACGTTGTCCCTTTCAGCTCTAGGGCAAAGTAGCAGACCCAGAGCAGAAGTCCTACTTCAGCCAGATCAAGCCTGCAAAGAAACTGCATTTCACAGGCCTTTGGAAGAGATGTTCCCGGTAGGCTGTAAGAGCACTGTGCAGAGCGAGTTGTTTCTTAGCTTCCCAAAGAGCTGGAAGCAAGATGCTGTGGGGCCCAACTCGCCCTTTGGAAAGAAGCCAGCACGTTGTGCCTTTCAGCTCTAGGGCAAAGTAGCACACCCAGAGCAGAAGACCTACTTCAGCCAGATCAGGCCTGCAAAGAAACTGCGTTTCACAGGCCTTTGGAAGAGATGTTCCCACTAGGCTGTAAGAGCACTGTGCAGAGCGAGTTGTTTCTTAGCTTCCCAAAGAGCTGGAAACAAGATGCTGTGGGGCCCAACTCGCCCTTTGGAAAGAAGCCTTCACGTTGTGCCTTTCAGCTCTAGGGCAAAGTAGCACACCCAGAGCAGAAGTCCCACTTCAGCCAGATCAGGCCTGCAAAGAAACTGCGTTTCACAGGCCTTTGTAAGAGATGTTCCCGGTTGGCTGTAAGAGGTCTGCAGAGCGAGTTGTTTCTTAGCTTCCCAAAGAGCTGGATGCAAGAGGCTCTGGGGCCCAACTCGCCCTTTGGAAAGAAGCCTGCACGTTGTGCCTTTCAGCTCTAGGGCCATGTGGCACACCCAGAGCAGAAGTTCTACTTCAGCCAGAACAGGCCTGGAAAGAAACTGCGTTTCACAGGCCTTTGGAAGAGATGCTCCCGGTAGGCTGTAAGAGCACTGTGCAGAGCGAGTTGTTTCTTAGCTGCCGAAAGAGCTGGAAGCTGGACCTGAGGGACTTGTCTACCCTTGTGGAAACAAGGCAGGACTTTGTGCCTTGCAGCTCTAGCGCCATGTAGGACCCGGCAGAGCAGAAGTTCTACTTCAGCCACATCAGGGCTGGGAAGAAACTGCGTTTCACAGGCCTTTGTAAGACTCGTTCCCTGTAGGCTGTAAAACACCAGTGCAGAGCAAGTTGTTTCTTAGCTGCCCAAAGAGGTGGAATCCCCACGCTGTGGGGCCTGTCTGCCCTTGAGGAGTCAAGGCAGGACTTTGAGCCTTGCAACTCTAGGCCGAAGTAGGATATGGCATAGCAGCAGTTCTACCTCAGCGAGATAAGGCCTGCAAAGAAACTGCATTTCTCAGGCCTTTGCAAGAGATGCTCCCAGTTGGCTGTAAGAGAGGTCTGCAGAGCCAGTTGCTTCTTAGCTTCCCAAAGAGCTGGAAGGAAGATGCTGTGGGGCCCAAATCGTCCTTTGGAAAGAAGCCTGCGGATTTTGCCTTTCAGCTCCAGGGCAACGTAGCACACCCAGAGCAGAAGTTCTACTTCAGCCAGATCAGGCCTGCAAAGAAACTGCGTTTCACAGCCCTTTGGAAGAGATGTTCCCGGTAGGCTGTAAGAGCACTGTGCAGAGCGTGTTATTTCTTAGCTGCCGAAAGAGCTGGAATCTGGACCTGAGGGACTTGTCTACCCTTGTGGAAACAAGGCAAGACTTTGTGCCTTGCAGCTCTAGCGCCATGTAGGACCCGGCAGACCAGAAGTTCTACTTCAGCCAGATCAGGGCTGGGAAGAAACTGCGTTTCACAGGCCTTTGGAAGAGATCTTCCCGGTAGGCTGTAAGAGCACTGTGCAGAGCGAGTTGTTTCTTCGCTGCCCAAAGAGCTGGAAGCAAGATGCTCTGAGGCCCAACTCGCCCTTTGGAAAGAAGCCTGCACGTTGTGCCTTTCAGCTCTAGGGCAAAGTAGCACACCCAGAGCAGAAGACCTGCTTCAGCCAGATCAGGCCTGCAAAGAAACTGTGTTTCACGGGCCTTTGGAAGAGATGTAACCACTAGGCTGTAAGAGCACTGTGCAGAGCGAGTTGTTTCTTAGGTTCCCAAAGAGCTGGAAGGAAGATGCTGTGGGGCCCAACTCGCCCTTTGGAAAGAAGCCTGCACGTTGTGCCTTTCAGCTCTAGGGCAAAGTAGCACACCCAGACAAGAAGACTTACTTCAGCCAGATCAGGCCTGCAAAGAAACTGCGTTACACAGGCCTTTGGAAGAGATGTTCCCACTAGGCTGTAAGAGCACTGTGCAGAGCGAGTTGTTTTGTAGGTTCGCAAAGAGCTGGAAGCAAGATGCTGAGGGGCCCAACTCGCCCTTTGGAAAGAACCCTGCACGTTGTCCCTTTCAGCTCTAGGGCAAAGTAGCAGACCCAGAGCAGAAGTCCTACTTCAGCCAGATCAAGCCTGCAAAGAAACTGCGTTTCACAGGCCTTTGGAAGAGATGTTCCCGGTAGGCTGTAAGAGCACTGTGCAGAGCGAGTTGTTTCTTAGCTTCCCAAAGAGCTGGAAGCAAGATGCTGTGGGGCCCAACTCGCCCTTTGGAAAGAAGCCAGCACGTTTTGCCTTTCAGCTCTAGGGCAAAGTAGCACACCCAGAGCAGAAGTCCTACTTCAGCCAGATCAGGCCTGCAAAGAAACTGCGTTTCACAGGCCTTTGGAAGAGATGTTCCCGGTAGGCTGTAAGAGCACTGTGCAGAGCGAGTTGTTTCTTAGCTTCCCAAAGAGCTGGAAACAAGACGCTGTGGGGCCCAACTCGCCCTTTGGAAAGAAGCCTGCACGTTGTGCCTTTCAGCTCTAGGGCAAAGTAGCACACCCAGAGCAGAAGTCCTACTTCAGCCAGATCAGGCCTGCAAAGAAACTGCGTTTCACAGGCCTTTGTAAGAGATGTTCCCGGTTGGCTGTAAGAGGTCTGCAGAGCGAGTTGTTTCTTAGCTTCCCAAAGAGCTGGATGCAAGAGGCTTTGGGGCCCAGCTCGCCCTTTGGAAAGAAGCCTGCACGTTGTGCCTTTCAGCTCTAGGGCCACGTGGCTCACCCAGAGCAGAAGTTCTACTTCAGCCAGAACAGGCCTGGAAAGAAACTGCGTTTCACAGGCCTTTGGAAGAGATGTTCCCGGTAGGCCGTAAGAGCACTGTGCAGAGCGATTTGTTTCTTAGCTGCCGAAAGAGCTGGAAGCTGGACCTGAGGGACTTGTCTACCCTTGTGGAAACAAGGCAGGACTTTGTGCCTTGCAGCTCTAGCGCCATGTAGGACCCAGCAGAGCAGAAGTTCTACTTCAGCCAGATCAGGCCTGGGAAGAAACTGCGTTTCACAGGCCTTTGTAAGACTCGTTCCCTGTAGGCTGTAAAACACCAGTGCAGAGCAAGTTGTTTCTTAGCTGCCCAAAGAGGTGGAAGCCCCACGCTGTGGGGCCTGTCTGCCCTTGAGGAGTCAAGGCAGGACTTTGAGCCTTGCAACTCTAGGCCGATGTAGGACACGGCATAGCAGCAGTTCTACCTCAGCGAGATAAGGCCTGCAAGGAAACTGTATTTCTCAGGCCTTTGCAAGAGATGTTCCCGGTTGGCTGTAAGAGAGGTCTGCAGAGCGAATAGTTTCTTAGCTTCCCAAAGAGCTGGAAGCAAGATGCTTTGGGGCCCAACTCGCCCTTTGGAAAGAAAACTGCGGGTTGTGCCTCTCAGCTCCAGGGCAATGTAGCAAACCCAGAGCAGAAGTTCTACTTCAGCCAGATCAGGCCTGCAAAGAAACTGCGTTTCACAGGTCTTTGGAAGAGATGCTCCCGGTAGGCTGTAAGAGCACTGTGCAGAGCGAGTTGTTTCTTAGCTGCCGAAAGAGCTGGAAGCTGGACCTGAGGGACTTGTCTACCCTTGTGGAAACAAGGCAGGACTTTGTGCCTTGCAGCTCCAGCGCCATGTAGGACCCGGCAGAGCAGAAGTTCTACTTCAGCCAGATCAGGGATGGGAAGAAACTGCGTTTCACAGGCCTTTGGAAGAGATGTTCCCACTAGGCTGTAAGAGCACTGTGCAGAGCGAGTTGTTTCTTAGCTTCCCAAAGAGCTGGAAACAAGATGCTGTGGGGCCCAACTCGCCCTTTGGAAAGAAGCCTTCAAGTTGTGCCTTTCAGCTCTAGGGCAAAGTAGCACACCCAGAGCAGAAGTCCCACTTCAGCCAGATCAGGCCTGCAAAGAAACTGCGTTTCACGGGCCTTTGGAAGAGATGTTCCCACTAGGCTGTAAGAGCACTGTGCAGAGCGAGTTGTTTCTTAGCTTCCCAAAGAGCTGGAAGCAAGATGCTGTGGGGCCCAACTCGCCCTTTGGAAAGAAGCCAGCACGTTGTGCCTTTCAGCTCTAGGGCAAAGTAGCACACCCAGAGCAGAAGTCCTACTTCATCCAGATCAGGCCTGCAAAGAAACTGCGTTTCACAGGACTTTGGAAGAGATGCACCCGGTAGGCTGTAAGAGCACTGTGCAGAGCGAGTTGTTTCTTAGCTTCCCAAAGAGCTGGAAGCAAGATGCTCTGAGGCCCAACTCGCCCTTTGGAAAGAAGCCTGCACGTTGTGCCTTTCAGCTCTAGGGCAATGTGGCACACCCAGAGCAGAAGTTCTACTTCAGCCAGATCAGGCCTGCAAAGAAACTGCGTTTCACAGGCATTTGTAAGTCATGTTCCCGGTAGGCTGTAAAAGCACTGTGCAGAGCGAGTTGTTTCTTAGCTTCCCAAAGAGCTGGAAGAAAGATGCTTTGATGCCCAACTCGCCGTTTGGAAAGAAGCCTGCACGTTGTGCCTTTCAGCTCTAGGGCAAAGTAGCACACCCAGAGCAGAAGTTCTACTTCAGCCAGATCAGGCCTGCAAAGAAACTGCGCTTCACAGGCCTTTGGAAGAGATGCTCCCGGTAGGCTGTAAGAGCACTGTGCAGAGCGAGTTGTTTCTTAGCTGCCGAAAGAGCTGGAAGCTGGACCTGAGGGACTTGTCTACCCTTGTGGAAACAAGGCAGGACTTTGTGCCTTGCAGCTCTAGCGCCATGTAGGACCCGGCAGAGCAGAAGTTCTACTTCAGCCACATCAGGGCTGGGAAGAAACTGCGTTTCACAGGCCTTTGTAAGACTCGTTCCCTGTAGGCTGTAAAACACCAGTGCAGAGCAAGTTGTTTCTTAGCTGCCCAAAGAGGTGGAATCCCCACGCTGTGGGGCCTGTCTGCCCTTGAGGAGTCAAGGCAGGACTTTGAGCCTTGCAACTCTAGGCCGAAGTAGGATATGGCATAGCAGCAGTTCTACCTCAGCGAGATAAGGCCTGCAAAGAAACTGCATTTCTCAGGCCTTTGCAAGAGATGCTCCCAGTTGGCTGTAAGAGAGGTCTGCAGAGCCAGTTGCTTCTTAGCTTCCCAAAGAGCTGGAAGGAAGATGCTATGGGGCCCAAATCGTCCTTTGGAAAGAAGCCTGCGGATTGTGCCTTTCAGGTCCAGGGCAACGTAGCACACCCAGAGCAGAAGTTCTACTTCAGCCAGATCAGGCCTGCAAAGAAACTGCGTTTCACAGCCCTTTGGAAGAGATGTTCCCGGTAGGCTGTAAGAGCACTGTGCAGAGCGTGTTATTTCTTAGCTGCCGAAAGAGCTGGAATCTGGACCTGAGGGACTTGTCTACCCTTGTGGAAACAAGGCAAGACTTTGTGCCTTGCAGCTCTAGCGCCATGTAGGACCCGGCAGACCAGAAGTTCTACTTCAGCCAGATCAGGGCTGGGAAGAAACTGCGTTTCACAGGCCTTTGGAAGAGATCTTCCCGGTAGGCTGTAAGAGCACTGTGCAGAGCGAGTTGTTTCTTAGCTTCCCAAAGAGCTGGAAGCAAGATGCTGTGGGGCCCAACTCGCCCTTTGGAAAGAAGCCAGCACGTTGCGCCTTTCAGCTCTAGGGCAAAGTAGCACACCCAGAGCAGAAGTCCCACTTCAGCCAGATCAGGCCTGCAAAGAAACTGCGTTTCACAGGCCTTTGTAAGAGATGTTCCCGGTTGGCTGTAAGAGGTCTGCAGAGCGAGTTGTTTCTTAGCTTCCCAAAGAGCTGGATGCAAGAGGCTCTGGGGCCCAACTCGCCCTTTGGAAAGAAGCCTGCACGTTGTGCCTTTCAGCTCTAGGGCCATGTGGCACACCCAGAGCAGAAGTTCTACTTCAGCCAGAACAGGCCTGGAAAGAAACTGCGTTTCACAGGCCTTTGTAAGAGATGTTCCCGGTAGGCTGTAAGAGCAATGTGCAGAGCGAGTTGTTTCTTAGCTGCCGAAAGAGCTGGAATCTGGACCTGAGGGACTTGTCTACCCTTGTGGAAACAAGGCAAGACTTTGTGCCTTGCAGGTCTAGCGCCATGTAGGACCCGGCAGAGCAGAAGTTCTACTTCAGCCAGATCAGGGCTGGGAAGAAACTGCGTTTCACAGGCCTTTGGAAGAGATGTTCCCGGTAGGCTGTAAGAGCACTGTGCAGAGCGAGTTGTTTCTTAGCTTCCCAAAGAGCTAGAAGCAAGATGCTCTGGGTCCCAACACGCCCTTTGGAAAGAAGCCTGCACGTTGTGCCTTTCAGCTCTAGGGCCATGTGGCCCAACCAGAGCAGAAGTTCTACTTCAGCCAGATCAGGCCTGCAAAGAAACTGCGTTTAACAGGCCTTTGGAAGAGATGTTCACGGTAGGCTGTAAGAGCACTGTGCAGAGCGAGTTGTTTCTTCGCTTCACAAAGAGGTGGAAGCAAGATTCTCTGGGCCCCAAATCTCCCTTTGGAACTGAGACTGCACGTTGTGCCTTTCAGCTCTAGGGCAATGTAGCACACCCAGAGCAGAAGTTCTACTTCAGCCAGATCAGGCCTGCAAAGAAACTGCGTTTCACAGGCCTTTGTAAGAGATGTTCCCGGTAGGCTGTAAGAGCACTGTGCAGAGCGAGTTGTTTCTCAGCTTCCAAAGAGCTGGAAGCAAGATGCTTTGGGGACCAACTCGCCCTTTGGATAGGAGACTGCACGTTGTGTCTTTCAGCTCTTGGGGTATGTAGCACACCCGGAGCAGAATTCTACTTCAGATACATCAGGACTGCAAAGAAACTGCGTTTCACAGGCCTTCGTAAGAGATGTTCCCGGTAGGCTGTAAGAGCGCTGTGCAGAGCGAGTTGTTTCTTAGCTTCCCAAAGAGCTGGAAGCAAGATGCTCTGGGTCCCACCTCGCCCTTTTTTAAGAAGCCTGCACGTTGTGCCTTTGAGCTCTAGGTCAATGTGGCACATCCAGAGCAGAAGTTCCACTTCAGCCAGATCAGGCCTGCAAAGAAACTGCGTTTCACAGGCCTTTGGAAGAGATGTTCCCGGTAGGCTGTAAGAGCACTGTGTGGAGTGAGTTGTTTCTTAGCTTCCCAAAGAGCTGGAAGCAAGATGCTGTGGGGCCCAACTCTCCCTTTGGAAAGAAGCCTGCACGTTGTGCCTTTCAGCTCTAGGGCCATGTGGCACACCCAGAGCAGAAGTTCTACTTCAGCCAGATCAGGCCTGCAAAGAAACTGCGTTTCACAGGCCTTTGTAAGTCATGTTCCCGGTAGGCTGTAAGAGCACTGTGCAGAGCGAGTTGTTTTGTAGGTTCGCAAAGAGCTGGAAGCAAGATGCTGAGGGGCCCAACTCGCCCTTTGGAAAGAACCCTGCACGTTGTCCCTTTCAGCTCTAGGGCAAAGTAGCAGACCCAGAGCAGAAGTCCTACTTCAGCCAGATCAAGCCTGCAAAGAAACTGCATTTCACAGGCCTTTGGAAGAGATGTTCCCGGTAGGCTGTAAGAGCACTGTGCAGAGCGAGTTGTTTCTTAGCTTCCCAAAGAGCTGGAAGCAAGATGCTGTGGGGCCCAACTCGCCCTTTGGAAAGAAGCCAGCACGTTGTGCCTTTCAGCTCTAGGGCAAAGTAGCACACCCAGAGCAGAAGACCTACTTCAGCCAGATCAGGCCTGCAAAGAAACTGCGTTTCACAGGCCTTTGGAAGAGATGTTCCCACTAGGCTGTAAGAGCACTGTGCAGAGCGAGTTGTTTCTTAGCTTCCCAAAGAGCTGGAAACAAGATGCTGTGGGGCCCAACTCGCCCTTTGGAAAGAAGCCTTCACGTTGTGCCTTTCAGCTCTAGGGCAAAGTAGCACACCCAGAGCAGAAGTCCCACTTCAGCCAGATCAGGCCTGCAAAGAAACTGCGTTTCACAGGCCTTTGTAAGAGATGTTCCCGGTTGGCTGTAAGAGGTCTGCAGAGCGAGTTGTTTCTTAGCTTCCCAAAGAGCTGGATGCAAGAGGCTCTGGGGCCCAACTCGCCCTTTGGAAAGAAGCCTGCACGTTGTGCCTTTCAGCTCTAGGGCCATGTGGCACACCCAGAGCAGAAGTTCTACTTCAGCCAGAACAGGCCTGGAAAGAAACTGCGTTTCACAGGCCTTTGGAAGAGATGCTCCCGGTAGGCTGTAAGAGCACTGTGCAGAGCGAGTTGTTTCTTAGCTGCCGAAAGAGCTGGAAGCTGGACCTGAGGGACTTGTCTACCCTTGTGGAAACAAGGCAGGACTTTGTGCCTTGCAGCTCTAGCGCCATGTAGGACCCGGCAGAGCAGAAGTTCTACTTCAGCCACATCAGGGCTGGGAAGAAACTGCGTTTCACAGGCCTTTGTAAGACTCGTTCCCTGTAGGCTGTAAAACACCAGTGCAGAGCAAGTTGTTTCTTAGCTGCCCAAAGAGGTGGAATCCCCACGCTGTGGGGCCTGTCTGCCCTTGAGGAGTCAAGGCAGGACTTTGAGCCTTGCAACTCTAGGCCAAAGTAGGATATGGCATAGCAGCAGTTCTACCTCAGCGAGATAAGGCCTGCAAAGAAACTGCATTTCTCAGGCCTTTGCAAGAGATGCTCCCAGTTGGCTGTAAGAGAGGTCTGCAGAGCCAGTTGCTTCTTAGCTTCCCAAAGAGCTGGAAGGAAGATGCTGTGGGGCCCAAATCGTCCTTTGGAAAGAAGCCTGCGGATTGTGCCTTTCAGCTCCAGGGCAACGTAGCACACCCAGAGCAGAAGTTCTACTTCAGCCAGATCAGGCCTGCAAAGAAACTGCGTTTCACAGCCCTTTGGAAGAGATGTTCCCGGTAGGCTGTAAGAGCACTGTGCAGAGCGTGTTATTTCTTAGCTGCCGAAAGAGCTGGAATCTGGACCTGAGGGACTTGTCTACCCTTGTGGAAACAAGGCAAGACTTTGTGCCTTGCAGCTCTAGCGCCATGTAGGACCCGGCAGACCAGAAGTTCTACTTCAGCCAGATCAGGGCTGGGAAGAAACTGCGTTTCACAGGCCTTTGGAAGAGATCTTCCCGGTAGGCTGTAAGAGCACTGTGCAGAGCCAGTTGTTTCTTCGCTTCCCAAAGAGCTGGAAGCAAGATGCTCTGAGGCCCAACTCGCCCTTTGGAAAGAAGCCTGCACGTTGTGCCTTTCAGCTCTAGGGCAAAGTAGCACACCCAGAGCAGAAGACCTGCTTCAGCCAGATCAGGCCTGCAAAGAAACTGTGTTTCACGGGCCTTTGGAAGAGATGTAACCACTAGGCTGTAAGAGCACTGTGCAGAGCGAGTTGTTTCTTAGGTTCCCAAAGAGCTGGAAGGAAGATGCTGTGGGGCCCAACTCGCCCTTTGGAAAGAAGCCTGCACGTTGTGCCTTTCAGCTCTAGGGCAAAGTAGCACACCCAGACAAGAAGACTTACTTCAGCCAGATCAGGCCTGCAAAGAAACTGCGTTTCACAGGCCTTTGGAAGAGATGTTCCCACTAGGCTGTAAGAGCACTGTGCAGAGCGAGTTGTTTTGTAGGTTCGCAAAGAGCTGGAAGCAAGATGCTGAGGGGCCCAACTCGCCCTTTGGAAAGAACCCTGCACGTTGTCCCTTTCAGCTCTAGGGCAAAGTAGCAGACCCAGAGCAGAAGTCCTACTTCAGCCAGATCAAGCCTGCAAAGAAACTGCGTTTCACAGGCCTTTGGAAGAGATGTTCCCGGTAGGCTGTAAGAGCACTGTGCAGAGCGAGTTGTTTCTTAGCTTCCCAAAGAGCTGGAAGCAAGATGCTGTGGGGCCCAACTCGCCCTTTGGAAAGAAGCCAGCACGTTGTGCCTTTCAGCTCTAGGGCAAAGTAGCACACCCAGAGCAGAAGTCCTACTTCAGCCAGATCAGGCCTGCAAAGAAACTGCGTTTCACAGGCCTTTGGAAGAGATGTTCCCGGTAGGCTGTAAGAGCACTGTGCAGAGCGAGTTGTTTCTTAGCTTCCCAAAGAGCTGGAAACAAGATGCTGTGGGGCCCAACTCGCCCTTTGGAAAGAAGCCTTCACGTTGTGCCTTTCAGCTCTAGGGCAAAGTAGCACACCCAGAGCAGAAGTCCTACTTCAGCCAGATCAGGCCTGCAAAGAAACTGCGTTTCACAGGCCTTTGTAAGAGATGTTCCCGGTTGGCTGTAAGAGGTCTGCAGAGCGAGTTGTTTCTTAGCTTCCCAAAGAGCTGGATGCAAGAGGCTTTGGGGCCCAACTCGCCCTTTGGAAAGAAGCCTGCACGTTGTGCCTTTCAGCTCTAGGGCCACGTGGCTCACCCAGAGCAGAAGTTCTACTTCAGCCAGAACAGGCCTGGAAAGAAACTGCGTTTCACAGGCCTTTGTAAGAGATGTTCCCGGTAGGCCGTAAGAGCACTGTGCAGAGCGATTTGTTTCTTAGCTGCCGAAAGAGCTGGAAGCTGGACCTGAGGGACTTGTCTACCCTTGTGGAAACAAGGCAGGACTTTGTGCCTTGCAGCTCTAGCGCCATGTAGGACCCAGCAGAGCAGAAGTTCTACTTCAGCCAGATCAGGCCTGGGAAGAAACTGCGTTTCACAGGCCTTTGTAAGACTCGTTCCCTGTAGGCTGTAAAACACCAGTGCAGAGCAAGTTGTTTCTTAGCTGCCCAAAGAGGTGGAAGCCCCACGCTGTGGGGCCTGTCTGCCCTTGAGGAGTCAAGGCAGGACTTTGAGCCTTGCAACTCTAGGCCGATGTAGGACACGGCATAGCAGCAGTTCTACCTCAGCGAGATAAGGCCTGCAAGGAAACTGTATTTCTCAGGCCTTTGCAAGAGATGTTCCCGGTTGGCTGTAAGAGAGGTCTGCAGAGCGAATAGTTTCTTAGCTTCCCAAAGAGCTGGAAGCAAGATGCTTTGGGGCCCAACTCGCCCTTTGGAAAGAAAACTGCGGGTTGTGCCTCTCAGCTCCAGGGCAATGTAGCAAACCCAGAGCAGAAGTTCTACTTCAGCCAGATCAGGCCTGCAAAGAAACTGCGTTTCACAGGTCTTTGGAAGAGATACTCCCGGTAGGCTGTAAGAGCACTGTGCAGAGCGAGTTGTTTCTTAGCTGCCGAAAGAGCTGGAAGCTGGACCTGAGGGACTTGTCTACCCTTGTGGAAACAAGGCAGGACTTTGTGCCTTGCAGCTCCAGCGCCATGTAGGACCCGGCAGAGCAGAAGTTCTACTTCAGCCAGATCAGGGATGGGAAGAAACTGCGTTTCACAGGCCTTTGGAAGAGATGTTCCCACTAGGCTGTAAGAGCACTGTGCAGAGCGAGTTGTTTCTTAGCTTCCCAAAGAGCTGGAAACAAGATGCTGTGGGGCCCAACTCGCCCTTTGGAAAGAAGCCTTCAAGTTGTGCCTTTCAGCTCTAGGGCAAAGTAGCACACCCAGAGCAGAAGTCCCACTTCAGCCAGATCAGGCCTGCAAAGAAACTGCGTTTCACGGGCCTTTGGAAGAGATGTTCCCACTAGGCTGTAAGAGCACTGTGCAGAGCGAGTTGTTTCTTAGCTTCCCAAAGAGCTGGAAGCAAGATGCTGTGGGGCCCAACTCGCCCTTTGGAAAGAAGCCTGCACGTTGTGCCTTTCAGCTCTAGGGCAAAGTAGCACACCCAGACCAGAAGACTTACTTCACCCAGATCAGGCCTGCAAAGAAACTGCGTTTCACATTCCTTTGGAAGAGATGTTCTCACTTGGTTGGAAGAGCACTGTGCAGAGCGAGTTGTTTCTTCGCTTCCCAAAGAGCTGGAAGCAAGATGCTCTGAGGCCCAACTCGCCCTTTGGAAAGAAGCCTGCATGTTGTGCCTTTCAGCTCTAGGACAAAGTAGCACACCCAGAGCAGAAGACCTGCTTCAGCCAGATCAGGCCTGCAAAGAAACTGCGTTTCACGGGCCTTTGGAAGAGATGTAACCACTAGGCTGTAAGAGCACTGTGCAGAGCGAGTTGTTTCTTAGGTTCCCAAAGAGCTGGAAGGAAGATGCTGTGGGGCCCAACTCGCCCTTTGGAAAGAAGCCTGCACGTTGTGCCTTTCAGCTCTAGGGCAAAGTAGCACACCCAGACAAGAAGACTTACTTCAGCCAGTTCAGGCCTGCAAAGAAACTGCGTTTCACAGGCCTTTGGAAGAGATGTTCCCACTAGGCTGTAAGAGCACTGTGCAGAGCGAGTTGTTTTGTAGGTTCGCAAAGAGCTGGAAGCAAGATGCTGAGGGGCCCAACTCGCCCTTTGGAAAGAACCCTGCACGTTGTCCCTTTCAGCTCTAGGGCAAAGTAGCAGACCCAGAGCAGAAGTCCTACTTCAGCCAGATCAAGCCTGCAAAGAAACTGCATTTCACAGGCCTTTGGAAGAGATGTTCCCGGTAGGCTGTAAGAGCACTGTGCAGAGCGAGTTGTTTCTTAGCTTCCCAAAGAGCTGGAAGCAAGATGCTGTGGGGCCCAACTCGCCCTTTGGAAAGAAGCCAGCACGTTGTGCCTTTCAGCTCTAGGGCAAAGTAGCACACCCAGAGCAGAAGACCTACTTCAGCCAGATCAGGCCTGCAAAGAAACTGCGTTTCACAGGCCTTTGGAAGAGATGTTCCCGGTAGGCTGTAAGAGCACTGTGCAGAGCGAGTTGTTTCTTAGCTTCCCAAAGAGCTGGAAACAAGATGCTGTGGGGCCCAACTCGCCCTTTGGAAAGAAGCCTGCACGTTGTGCCTTTCAGCTCTAGGGCAAAGTAGCACACCCAGAGCAGAAGTCCCACTTCAGCCAGATCAGGCCTGCAAAGAAACTGCGTTTCACAGGCCTTTGTAAGAGATGTTCCCGGTTGGCTGTAAGAGGTCTGCAGAGCGAGTTGTTTCTTAGCTTCCCAAAGAGCTGGATGCAAGAGGCTTTGGGGCCCAACTCGCCCTTTGGAAAGAAGCCTGCAGGTTGTGCCTTTCAGCTCTAGGGCCATGTGGCACACCCAGAGCAGAAGTTCTACTTCAGCCAGAACAGGCCTGGAAAGAAACTGCGTTTCACAGGCCTTTGTAAGAGATGTTCCCGGTAGGCTGTAAGAGCACTGTGCAGAGCGAGTTGTTTCTTAGCTGCCGAAAGAGCTGGAATCTGGACCTGAGGGACTTGTCTACCCTTGTGGAAACAAGGCAAGACTTTGTGCCTTGCAGGTCTAGCGCCATGTAGGACCCGGCAGAGCAGAAGTTCTACTTCAGCCAGATCAGGGCTGGGAAGAAACTGCGTTTCACAGGCCTTTGGAAGAGATGTTCCCGAAGGCTGTAAGAGCACTGTGCAGAGCGAGTTGTTTCTTAGCTTCCCAAAGAGCTGGAAGCAAGATGCTCTGGGTCCCAACTCGCCCTTTGGAAAGAAGCCTGCACGTTGTGCCTTTCAGCTCTAGGGCCATGTGGCCCAACCAGAGCAGAAGTTCTACTTCAGCCAGATCAGGCCTGCAAAGAAACTGCGTTTAACAGGCCTTTGGAAGAGATGTTCACGGTAGGCTGTAAGAGCACTGTGCAGAGCGAGTTGTTTCTTCGCTTCACAAAGAGGTGGAAGCAAGATTCTCTGGGCCCCAAATCTCCCTTTGGAACTGAGACTGCACGTTGTGCCTTTCAGCTCTAGGGCAATGTAGCACACCCAGAGCAGAAGTTCTACTTCAGCCAGATCAGGCCTGCAAAGAAACTGCGTTTCACAGGCCTTTGTAAGAGATGTTCCCGGTAGGCTGTAAGAGCACTGTGCAGAGCGAGTTGTTTCTCAGCTTCCAAAGAGCTGGAAGCAAGATGCTTTGGGGACCAACTCGCCCTTTGGATAGGAGACTGCACGTTGTGTCTTTCAGCTCTTGGGGTATGTAGCACACCCGGAGCAGAATTCTACTTCAGATACATCAGGACTGCAAAGAAACTGCGTTTCACAGGCCTTCGTAAGAGATGTTCCCGGTAGGCTGTAAGAGCGCTGTGCAGAGCGAGTTGTTTCTTAGCTTCCCAAAGAGCTGGAAGCAAGATGCTCTGGGTCCCACCTCGCCCTTTTTTAAGAAGCCTGCACGTTGTGCCTTTGAGCTCTAGGTCAATGTGGCACATCCAGAGCAGAAGTTCCACTTCAGCCAGATCAGGCCTGCAAAGAAACTGCGTTTCACAGGCCTTTGGAAGAGATGTTCCCGGTAGGCTGTAAGAGCACTGTGTGGAGTGAGTTGTTTCTTAGCTTCCCAAAGAGCTGGAAGCAAGATGCTGTGGGGCCCAACTCTCCCTTTGGAAAGAAGCCTGCACGTTGTGCCTTTCAGCTCTAGGGCCATGTGGCACACCCAGAGCAGAAGTTCTACTTCAGCCAGATCAGGCCTGCAAAGAAACTGCGTTTCACAGGCCTTTGTAAGTCATGTTCCCGGTAGGCTGTAAGAGCACTGTGCAGAGCGAGTTGTTTTGTAGGTTCGCAAAGAGCTGGAAGCAAGATGCTGAGGGGCCCAACTCGCCCTTTGGAAAGAACCCTGCACGTTGTCCCTTTCAGCTCTAGGGCAAAGTAGCAGACCCAGAGCAGAAGTCCTACTTCAGCCAGATCAAGCCTGCAAAGAAACTGCATTTCACAGGCCTTTGGAAGAGATGTTCCCGGTAGGCTGTAAGAGCACTGTGCAGAGCGAGTTGTTTCTTAGCTTCCCAAAGAGCTGGAAGCAAGATGCTGTGGGGCCCAACTCGCCCTTTGGAAAGAAGCCAGCACGTTGTGCCTTTCAGCTCTAGGGCAAAGTAGCACACCCAGAGCAGAAGACCTACTTCAGCCAGATCAGGCCTGCAAAGAAACTGCGTTTCACAGGCCTTTGGAAGAGATGTTCCCACTAGGCTGTAAGAGCACTGTGCAGAGCGAGTTGTTTCTTAGCTTCCCAAAGAGCTGGAAACAAGATGCTGTGGGGCCCAACTCGCCCTTTGGAAAGAAGCCTTCACGTTGTGCCTTTCAGCTCTAGGGCAAAGTAGCACACCCAGAGCAGAAGTCCCACTTCAGCCAGATCAGGCCTGCAAATAAACTGCGTTTCACAGGCCTTTGTAAGAGATGTTCCCGGTTGGCTGTAAGAGGTCTGCAGAGCGAGTTGTTTCTTAGCTTCCCAAAGAGCTGGATGCAAGAGGCTCTGGGGCCCAACTCGCCCTTTGGAAAGAAGCCTGCACGTTGTGCCTTTCAGCTCTAGGGCCATGTGGCACACCCAGAGCAGAAGTTCTACTTCAGCCAGAACAGGCCTGGAAAGAAACTGCGTTTCACAGGCCTTTGGAAGAGATGCTCCCGGTAGGCTGTAAGAGCACTGTGCAGAGCGAGTTGTTTCTTAGCTGCCGAAAGAGCTGGAAGCTGGACCTGAGGGACTTGTCTACCCTTGTGGAAACAAGGCAGGACTTTGTGCCTTGCAGCTCTAGCGCCATGTAGGACCCGGCAGAGCAGAAGTTCTACTTCAGCCACATCAGGGCTGGGAAGAAACTGCGTTTCACAGGCCTTTGTAAGACTCGTTCCCTGTAGGCTGTAAAACACCAGTGCAGAGCAAGTTGTTTCTTAGCTGCCCAAAGAGGTGGAATCCCCACGCTGTGGGGCCTGTCTGCCCTTGAGGAGTCAAGGCAGGACTTTGAGCCTTGCAACTCTAGGCCGAAGTAGGATATGGCATAGCAGCAGTTCTACCTCAGCGAGATAAGGCCTGCAAAGAAACTGCATTTCTCAGGCCTTTGCAAGAGATGCTCCCAGTTGGCTGTAAGAGAGGTCTGCAGAGCCAGTTGCTTCTTAGCTTCCCAAAGAGCTGGAAGGAAGATGCTGTGGGGCCCAAATCGTCCTTTGGAAAGAAGCCTGCGGATTTTGCCTTTCAGCTCCAGGGCAACGTAGCACACCCAGAGCAGAAGTTCTACTTCAGCCAGATCAGGCCTGCAAAGAAACTGCGTTTCACAGCCCTTTGGAAGAGATGTTCCCGGTAGGCTGTAAGAGCACTGTGCAGAGCGTGTTATTTCTTAGCTGCCGAAAGAGCTGGAATCTGGACCTGAGGGACTTGTCTACCCTTGTGGAAACAAGGCAAGACTTTGTGCCTTGCAGCTCTAGCGCCATGTAGGACCCGGCAGACCAGAAGTTCTACTTCAGCCAGATCAGGGCTGGGAAGAAACTGCGTTTCACAGGCCTTTGGAAGAGATCTTCCCGGTAGGCTGTAAGAGCACTGTGCAGAGCGAGTTGTTTCTTCGCTTCCCAAAGAGCTGGAAGCAAGATGCTCTGAGGCCCAACTCGCCCTTTGGAAAGAAGCCTGCACGTTGTGCCTTTCAGCTCTAGGGCAAAGTAGCACACCCAGAGCAGAAGACCTGCTTCAGCCAGATCAGGCCTGCAAAGAAACTGTGTTTCACGGGCCTTTGGAAGAGATGTAACCACTAGGCTGTAAGAGCACTGTGCAGAGCGAGTTGTTTCTTAGGTTCCCAAAGAGCTGGAAGGAAGATGCTGTGGGGCCCAACTCGCCCTTTGGAAAGAAGCCTGCACGTTGTGCCTTTCAGCTCTAGGGCAAAGTAGCACACCCAGACAAGAAGACTTACTTCAGCCAGATCAGGCCTGCAAAGAAACTGCGTTACACAGGCCTTTGGAAGAGATGTTCCCACTAGGCTGTAAGAGCACTGTGCAGAGCGAGTTGTTTTGTAGGTTCGCAAAGAGCTGGAAGCAAGATGCTGAGGGGCCCAACTCGCCCTTTGGAAAGAACCCTGCACGTTGTCCCTTTCAGCTCTAGGGCAAAGTAGCAGACCCAGAGCAGAAGTCCTACTTCAGCCAGATCAAGCCTGCAAAGAAACTGCGTTTCACAGGCCTTTGGAAGAGATGTTCCCGGTAGGCTGTAAGAGCACTGTGCAGAGCGAGTTGTTTCTTAGCTTCCCAAAGAGCTGGAAGCAAGATGCTGTGGGGCCCAACTCGCCCTTTGGAAAGAAGCCAGCACGTTTTGCCTTTCAGCTCTAGGGCAAAGTAGCACACCCAGAGCAGAAGTCCTACTTCAGCCAGATCAGGCCTGCAAAGAAACTGCGTTTCACAGGCCTTTGGAAGAGATGTTCCCGGTAGGCTGTAAGAGCACTGTGCAGAGCGAGTTGTTTCTTAGCTTCCCAAAGAGCTGGAAACAAGATGCTGTGGGGCCCAACTCGCCCTTTGGAAAGAAGCCAGCACGTTGTGCCTTTCAGCTCTAGGGCAAAGTAGCACACCCAGAGCAGAAGTCCCACTTCAGCCAGATCAGGCCTGCAAAGAAACTGCGTTTCACAGGCCTTTGTAAGAGATGTTCCCGGTTGGCTGTAAGAGGTCTGCAGAGCGAGTTGTTTCTTAGCTTCCCAAAGAGCTGGATGCAAGAGGCTCTGGGGCCCAACTCGCCCTTTGGAAAGAAGCCTGCACGTTGTGCCTTTCAGCTCTAGGGCCATGTGGCACACCCAGAGCAGAAGTTCTACTTCAGCCAGAACAGGCCTGGAAAGAAACTGCGTTTCACAGGCCTTTGGAAGAGATGTTCCCGGTAGGCCGTAAGAGCACTGTGCAGAGCGATTTGTTTCTTAGCTGCCGAAAGAGCTGGAAGCTGGACCTGAGGGACTTGTCTACCCTTGTGGAAACAAGGCAGGACTTTGTGCCTTGCAGCTCTAGCGCCATGTAGGACCCAGCAGAGCAGAAGTTCTACTTCAGCCAGATCAGGCCTGGGAAGAAACTGCGTTTCACAGGCCTTTGTAAGACTCGTTCCCTGTAGGCTGTAAAACACCAGTGCAGAGCAAGTTGTTTCTTAGCTGCCCAAAGAGGTGGAAGCCCCACGCTGTGGGGCCTGTCTGCCCTTGAGGAGTCAAGGCAGGACTTTGAGCCTTGCAACTCTAGGCCGATGTAGGACACGGCATAGCAGCAGTTCTACCTCAGCGAGATAAGGCCTGCAAGGAAACTGTATTTCTCAGGCCTTTGCAAGAGATGTTCCCGGTTGGCTGTAAGAGAGGTCTGCAGAGCGAATAGTTTCTTAGCTTCCCAAAGAGCTGGAAGCAAGATGCTTTGGGGCCCAACTCGCCCTTTGGAAAGAAAACTGCGGGTTGTGCCTCTCAGCTCCAGAGCAATGTAGCAAACCCAGAGCAGAAGTTCTACTTCAGCCAGATCAGGCCTGCAAAGAAACTGCGTTTCACAGGTCTTTGGAAGAGATGCTCCCGGTAGGCTGTAAGAGCACTGTGCAGAGCGAGTTGTTTCTTAGCTGCCGAAAGAGCTGGAAGCTGGACCTGAGGGACTTGTCTACCCTTGTGGAAACAAGGCAGGACTTTGTGCCTTGCAGCTCCAGCGCCATGTAGGACCCGGCAGAGCAGAAGTTCTACTTCAGCCAGATCAGGGATGGGAAGAAACTGCGTTTCACAGGCCTTTGGAAGAGATGTTCCCGGTAGGCTGTAAGAGCACTGTGTGGAGTGAGTTGTTTCTTAGCTTCCCAAAGAGCTGGAAGCAAGATGCTGTGGGGCCCAACTCTCCCTTTGGAAAGAAGCCTGCACGTTGTGCCTTTCAGCTCTAGGGCCATGTGGCACACCCAGAGCAGAAGTTCTACTTCAGCCAGATCAGGCCTGCAAAGAAACTGCGTTTCACAGGCCTTTGTAAGTCATGTTCCCGGTAGGCTGTAAGAGCACTGTGCAGAGCGAGTTGTTTTGTAGGTTCGCAAAGAGCTGGAAGCAAGATGCTGAGGGGCCCAACTCGCCCTTTGGAAAGAACCCTGCACGTTGTCCCTTTCAGCTCTAGGGCAAAGTAGCAGACCCAGAGCAGAAGTCCTACTTCAGCCAGATCAAGCCTGCAAAGAAACTGCATTTCACAGGCCTTTGGAAGAGATGTTCCCGGTAGGCTGTAAGAGCACTGTGCAGAGCGAGTTGTTTCTTAGCTTCCCAAAGAGCTGGAAGCAAGATGCTGTGGGGCCCAACTCGCCCTTTGGAAAGAAGCCAGCACGTTGTGCCTTTCAGCTCTAGGGCAAAGTAGCACACCCAGAGCAGAAGACCTACTTCAGCCAGATCAGGCCTGCAAAGAAACTGCGTTTCACAGGCCTTTGGAAGAGATGTTCCCACTAGGCTGTAAGAGCACTGTGCAGAGCGAGTTGTTTCTTAGCTTCCCAAAGAGCTGGAAACAAGATGCTGTGGGGCCCAACTCGCCCTTTGGAAAGAAGCCTTCACGTTGTGCCTTTCAGCTCTAGGGCAAAGTAGCACACCCAGAGCAGAAGTCCCACTTCAGCCAGATCAGGCCTGCAAAGAAACTGCGTTTCACAGGCCTTTGTAAGAGATGTTCCCGGTTGGCTGTAAGAGGTCTGCAGAGCGAGTTGTTTCTTAGCTTCCCAAAGAGCTGGATGCAAGAGGCTCTGGGGCCCAACTCGCCCTTTGGAAAGAAGCCTGCACGTTGTGCCTTTCAGCTCTAGGGCCATGTGGCACACCCAGAGCAGAAGTTCTACTTCAGCCAGAACAGGCCTGGAAAGAAACTGCGTTTCACAGTTCTTTGTAAGAGATGTTCCCGGTAGGCTGTAAGAGCAATGTGCAGAGCGAGTTGTTTCTTAGCTGCCGAAAGAGCTGGAATCTGGACCTGAGGGACTTGTCTACCCTTGTGGAAACAAGGCAAGACTTTGTGCCTTGCAGCTCTAGCGCCATGTAGGACCCGGCAGAGCAGAAGTTCTACTTCAGCCAGATCAGGGCTGGGAAGAAACTGCGTTTCACAGGCCTTTGGAAGAGATGTTCCCGGTAGGCTGTAAGAGCACTGTGCAGAGCGAGTTGTTTCTTAGCTTCCCAAAGAGCTAGAAGCAAGATGCTCTGGGTCCCAACACGCCCTTTGGAAAGAAGCCTGCACGTTGTGCCTTTCAGCTCTAGGGCCATGTGGCCCAACCAGAGCAGAAGTTCTACTTCAGCCAGATCAGGCCTGCAAAGAAACTGCGTTTAACAGGCCTTTGGAAGAGATGTTCACGGTAGGCTGTAAGAGCACTGTGCAGAGCGAGTTGTTTCTTCGCTTCACAAAGAGGTGGAAGCAAGATTCTCTGGGCCCCAAATCTCCCTTTGGAACTGAGACTGCACGTTGTGCCTTTCAGCTCTAGGGCAATGTAGCACACCCAGAGCAGAAGTTCTACTTCAGCCAGATCAGGCCTGCAAAGAAACTGCGTTTCACAGGCCTTTGTAAGAGATGTTCCCGGTAGGCTGTAAGAGCACTGTGCAGAGCGAGTTGTTTCTCAGCTTCCAAAGAGCTGGAAGCAAGATGCTTTGGGGACCAACTCGCCCTTTGGATAGGAGACTGCACGTTGTGTCTTTCAGCTCTTGGGGTATGTAGCACACCCGGAGCAGAATTCTACTTCAGATACATCAGGACTGCAAAGAAACTGCGTTTCACAGGCCTTCGTAAGAGATGTTCCCGGTAGGCTGTAAGAGCGCTGTGCAGAGCGAGTTGTTTCTTAGCTTCCCAAAGAGCTGGAAGCAAGATGCTCTGGGTCCCACCTCGCCCTTTTTTAAGAAGCCTGCACGTTGTGCCTTTGAGCTCTAGGTCAATGTGGCACATCCAGAGCAGAAGTTCCACTTCAGCCAGATCAGGCCTGCAAAGAAACTGCGTTTCACAGGCCTTTGGAAGAGATGTTCCCGGTAGGCTGTAAGAGCACTGTGTGGAGTGAGTTGTTTCTTAGCTTCCCAAAGAGCTGGAAGCAAGATGCTGTGGGGCCCAACTCTCCCTTTGGAAAGAAGCCTGCACGTTGTGCCTTTCAGCTCTAGGGCCATGTGGCACACCCAGAGCAGAAGTTCTACTTCACCCAGATCAGGCCTGCAAAGAAACTGCGTTTCACAGGCCTTTGTAAGTCATGTTCCCGGTAGGCTGTAAGAGCACTGTGCAGAGCGAGTTGTTTTGTAGGTTCGCAAAGAGCTGGAAGCAAGATGCTGAGGGGCCCAACTCGCCCTTTGGAAAGAACCCTGCACGTTGTCCCTTTCAGCTCTAGGGCAAAGTAGCAGACCCAGAGCAGAAGTCCTACTTCAGCCAGATCAAGCCTGCAAAGAAACTGCATTTCACAGGCCTTTGGAAGAGATGTTCCCGGTAGGCTGTAAGAGCACTGTGCAGAGCGAGTTGTTTCTTAGCTTCCCAAAGAGCTGGAAGCAAGATGCTGTGGGGCCCAACTCGCCCTTTGGAAAGAAGCCAGCACGTTGTGCCTTTCAGCTCTAGGGCAAAGTAGCACACCCAGAGCAGAAGACCTACTTCAGCCAGATCAGGCCTGCAAAGAAACTGCGTTTCACAGGCCTTTGGAAGAGATGTTCCCACTAGGCTGTAAGAGCACTGTGCAGAGCGAGTTGTTTCTTAGCTTCCCAAAGAGCTGGAAACAAGATGCTGTGGGGCCCAACTCGCCCTTTGGAAAGAAGCCTTCACGTTGTGCCTTTCAGCTCTAGGGCAAAGTAGCACACCCAGAGCAGAAGTCCCACTTCAGCCAGATCAGGCCTGCAAAGAAACTGCGTTTCACAGGCCTTTGTAAGAGATGTTCCCGGTTGGCTGTAAGAGGTCTGCAGAGCGAGTTGTTTCTTAGCTTCCCAAAGAGCTGGATGCAAGAGGCTCTGGGGCCCAACTCGCCCTTTGGAAAGAAGCCTGCACGTTGTGCCTTTCAGCTCTAGGGCCATGTGGCACACCCAGAGCAGAAGTTCTACTTCAGCCAGAACAGGCCTGGAAAGAAACTGCGTTTCACAGGCCTTTGGAAGAGATGCTCCCGGTAGGCTGTAAGAGCACTGTGCAGAGCGAGTTGTTTCTTAGCTGCCGAAAGAGCTGGAAGCTGGACCTGAGGGACTTGTCTACCCTTGTGGAAACAAGGCAGGACTTTGTGCCTTGCAGCTCTAGCGCCATGTAGGACCCGGCAGAGCAGAAGTTCTACTTCAGCCACATCAGGGCTGGGAAGAAACTGCGTTTCACAGGCCTTTGTAAGACTCGTTCCCTGTAGGCTGTAAAACACCAGTGCAGAGCAAGTTGTTTCTTAGCTGCCCAAAGAGGTGGAATCCCCACGCTGTGGGGCCTGTCTGCCCTTGAGGAGTCAAGGCAGGACTTTGAGCCTTGCAACTCTAGGCCAAAGTAGGATATGGCATAGCAGCAGTTCTACCTCAGCGAGATAAGGCCTGCAAAGAAACTGCATTTCTCAGGCCTTTGCAAGAGATGCTCCCAGTTGGCTGTAAGAGAGGTCTGCAGAGCCAGTTGCTTCTTAGCTTCCCAAAGAGCTGGAAGGAAGATGCTGTGGGGCCCAAATCGTCCTTTGGAAAGAAGCCTGCGGATTTTGCCTTTCAGCTCCAGGGCAACGTAGCACACCCAGAGCAGAAGTTCTACTTCAGCCAGATCAGGCCTGCAAAGAAACTGCGTTTCACAGCCCTTTGGAAGAGATGTTCCCGGTAGGCTGTAAGAGCACTGTGCAGAGCGTGTTATTTCTTAGCTGCCGAAAGAGCTGGGATCTGGACCTGAGGGACTTGTCTACCCTTGTGGAAACAAGGCAAGACTTTGTGCCTTGCAGCTCTAGCGCCATGTAGGACCCGGCAGACCAGAAGTTCTACTTCAGCCAGATCAGGGCTGGGAAGAAACTTCGTTTCACAGGCCTTTGGAAGAGATCTTCCCGGTAGGCTGTAAGAGCACTGTGCAGAGCGAGTTGTTTCTTCGCTTCCCAAAGAGCTGGAAGCAAGATGCTCTGAGGCCCAACTCGCCCTTTGGAAAGAAGCCTGCACGTTGTGCCTTTCAGCTCTAGGGCAAAGTAGCACACCCAGAGCAGAAGACCTGCTTCAGCCAGATCAGGCCTGCAAAGAAACTGTGTTTCACGGGCCTTTGGAAGAGATGTAACCACTAGGCTGTAAGAGCACTGTGCAGAGCGAGTTGTTTCTTAGGTTCCCAAAGAGCTGGAAGGAAGATGCTGTGGGGCCCAACTCGCCCTTTGGAAAGAAGCCTGCACGTTGTGCCTTTCAGCTCTAGGGCAAAGTAGCACACCCAGACAAGAAGACTTACTTCAGCCAGATCAGGCCTGCAAAGAAACTGCGTTTCACAGGCCTTTGGAAGAGATGTTCCCACTAGTCTGTAAGAGCACTGTGCAGAGCGAGTTGTTTTGTAGGTTCGCAAAGAGCTGGAAGCAAGATGCTGAGGGGCCCAACTCGCCCTTTGGAAAGAACCCTGCACGTTGTCCCTTTCAGCTCTAGGGCAAAGTAGCAGACCCAGAGCAGAAGTCCTACTTCAGCCAGATCAAGCCTGCAAAGAAACTGCGTTTCACAGGCCTTTGGAAGAGATGTTCCCGGTAGGCTGTAAGAGCACTGTGCAGAGCGAGTTGTTTCTTCGCTTCCCAAAGAGCTGGAAGCAAGATGCTGTGGGGCCCAACTCGCCCTTTGGAAAGAAGCCAGCACGTTGTGCCTTTCAGCTCTAGGGCAAAGTAGCACACCCAGAGCAGAAGTCCTACTTCAGCCAGATCAGGCCTGCAAAGAAACTGCGTTTCACAGGCCTTTGGAAGAGATGTTCCCGGTAGGCTGTAAGAGCACTGTGCAGAGCGAGTTGTTTCTTAGCTTCCCAAAGAGCTGGAAACAAGATGCTGTGGGGCCCAACTCGCCCTTTGGAAAGAAGCCTGCACGTTGTGCCTTTCAGCTCTAGGGCAAAGTAGCACACCCAGAGCAGAAGTCCCACTTCAGCCAGATCAGGCCTGCAAAGAAACTGCGTTTCACAGGCCTTTGTAAGAGATGTTCCCGGTTGGCTGTAAGAGGTCTGCAGAGCGAGTTGTTTCTTAGCTTCCCAAAGAGCTGGATGCAAGAGGCTTTGGGGCCCAACTCGCCCTTTGGAAAGAAGCCTGCACGTTGTGCCTTTCAGCTCTAGGGCCACGTGGCTCACCCAGAGCAGAAGTTCTACTTCAGCCAGAACAGGCCTGGAAAGAAACTGCGTTTCACAGGCCTTTGTAAGAGATGTTCCTGGTAGGCCGTAAGAGCACTGTGCAGAGCGATTTGTTTCTTAGCTGCCGAAAGAGCTGGAAGCTGGACCTGAGGGACTTGTCTACCCTTGTGGAAACAAGGCAGGACTTTGTGCCTTGCAGCTCTAGCGCCATGTAGGACCCAGCAGAGCAGAAGTTCTACTTCAGCCAGATCAGGCCTGGGAAGAAACTGCGTTTCACAGGCCTTTGTAAGACTCGTTCCCTGTAGGCTGTAAAACACCAGTGCAGAGCAAGTTGTTTCTTAGCTGCCCAAAGAGGTGGAAGCCCCACGCTGTGGGGCCTGTCTGCCCTTGAGGAGTCAAGGCAGGACTTTGAGCCTTGCAACTCTAGGCCGATGTAGGACACGGCATAGCAGCAGTTCTACCTCAGCGAGATAAGGCCTGCAAGGAAACTGTATTTCTCAGGCCTTTGCAAGAGATGTTCCCGGTTGGCTGTAAGAGAGGTCTGCAGAGCGAATAGTTTCTTAGCTTCCCAAAGAGCTGGAAGCAAGATGCTTTGGGGCCCAACTCGCCCTTTGGAAAGAAAACTGCGGGTTGTGCCTCTCAGCTCCAGGGCAATGTAGCAAACCCAGAGCAGAAGTTCTACTTCAGCCAGATCAGGCCTGCAAAGAAACTGCGTTTCACAGGTCTTTGGAAGAGATGCTCCCGGTAGGCTGTAAGAGCACTGTGCAGAGCGAGTTGTTTCTTAGCTGCCGAAAGAGCTGGAAGCTGGACCTGAGGGACTTGTCTACCCTTGTGGAAACAAGGCAGGACTTTGTGCCTTGCAGCTCCAGCGCCATGTAGGACCCGGCAGAGCAGAAGTTCTACTTCAGCCAGATCAGGGATGGGAAGAAACTGCGTTTCACAGGCCTTTGGAAGAGATGTTCCCGGTAGGCTGTAAGAGCACTGTGCAGAGCGAGTTGTTTCTTCGCTTCCCAAAGAGCTGGAAGCAAGATGCTCTGAGGCCCAACTCGCCCTTTGGAAAGAAGCCTGCACGTTGTGCCTTTCAGCTCTAGGGCAAAGTAGCACACCCAGACCAGAAGACTTACTTCACCCAGATCAGGCCTGCAAAGAAACTGCGTTTCACATTCCTTTGGAAGAGATGTTCTCACTTGGTTGGAAGAGCACTGTGCAGAGCGAGTTGTTTCTTAGCTTCCCAAAGAGCTGGAAGCAAGATGCTGTGGGGCCCAACTCGCCCTTTGGAAAGAAGCCAGCACGTTGTGCCTTTCAGCTCTAGGGCAAAGTAGCACACCCAGAGCAGAAGTCCTACTTCAGCCAGATCAAGCCTGCAAAGAAACTGCGTTTCAGAGGCCTTTGGAAGAGATGTTCCCGGTAGGCTGTAAGAGCACTGTGCAGAGCGAGTTGTTTCTTAGCTTCCCAAAGAGCTGGAAGCAAGATGCTGTGGGGCCCAACTCGCCCTTTGGAAAGAAGCCAGCACATTGTGCCTTTCAGCTCTAGGGCAAAGTAGCACACCCAGAGCAGAAGTCCTACTTCAGCCAGATCAGGCCTGCAAAGAAACTGCGTTTCACAGGCCTTTGGAAGAGATGTTCCCGGTAGGCTGTAAGAGCACTGTGCAGAGCGAGTTGTTTCTTAGCTGCCGAAAGAGCTGGAAGCTGGACCTGAGGGACTTGTCTACCCTTGTGGAAACAAGGCAGGACTTTTTGCCTTGCAGCTCCAGCGCCATGTAGGACCCGGCAGAGCAGAAGTTCTACTTCAGCCAGATCAGGGATGGGAAGAAACTGCGTTTCACAGGCCTTTGGAAGAGATGTTCCCGGTAGGCTGTAAGAGCACTGTGCAGAGCGAGTTGTTTCTTTGCTTCCCAAAGAGCTGGAAGCAAGATGCTCTGAGGCCCAACTCTCCCTTTGGAAAGAAGCCAGCACGTTGTGCCTTTCAGCTCTAGGGCAAAGTAGCACACCCAGAGCAGAAGTCCTACTTCAGCCAGATCAGACCTGCAAAGAAACTGCGTTTCACAGGCCTTTGGAAGAGATGTTCCCGGTAGGCTGTAAGAGCACTGTGCAGAGCGAGTTGTTTCTTAGCTTCCCAAAGAGCTGGAAACAAGATGCTGTGGGGCCCAAGTCGCCCTTTAGAAAGCAGCCTGCACGTTGTGCCTTTCAGCTCTAGGGCAAAGTAGCACACCCAGAGCAGAAGTCCTACTTCAGCCAGATCAGGCCTGCAAAGAAACTGCGTTTCACAGGCCTTTGGAAGACATGCACCCGGTAGGCTGTAAGAGCACTGTGCAGAGCGAGTTGTTTCTTCGCTTCACAAAGAGGTGGAAGCAAGATTCTCTGGGCCCCAAATCTCCCTTTGGAACTGAGACTGCACGTTGTGCCTTTCAGCTCTAGGGCAATGTAGCACACCCAGAGCAGAAGTTCTACTTCAGCCAGATCAGGCCTGCAAAGAAACTGCGTTTCACAGGCCTTTGTAAGAGATGTTCACGGTAGGCTGTAAGAGCACTGTGCAGAGCGAGTTGTTTCTCAGCTTCCAAAGAGCTGGAAGCAAGATGCTTTGGGGACCAACTCGCCCTTTGGATAGGAGACTGCACGTTGTGTCTTTCAGCTCTTGGGGTATGTAGCACACCCGGAGCAGAATTCTACTTCAGATACATCAGGACTGCAAAGAAACTGCGTTTCACAGGCCTTCGTAAGAGATGTTCCCGGTAGGCTGTAAGAGCGCTGTGCAGAGCGAGTTGTTTCTTAGCTTCCCAAAGAGCTGGAAGCAAGATGCTCTGGGTCCCACCTCGCCCTTTTTTAAGAAGCCTGCACGTTGTGCCTTTGAGCTCTAGGTCAATGTGGCACATCCAGAGCAGAAGTTCCACTTCAGCCAGATCAGGCCTGCAAAGAAACTGCGTTTCACAGGCCTTTGGAAGAGATGTTCCCGGTAGGCTGTAAGAGCACTGTGTGGAGTGAGTTGTTTCTTAGCTTCCCAAAGAGCTGGAAGCAAGATGCTGTGGGGCCCAACTCTCCCTTTGGAAAGAAGCCTGCACGTTGTGCCTTTCAGCTCTAGGGCCATGTGGCACACCCAGAGCAGAAGTTCTACTTCAGCCAGATCAGGCCTGCAAAGAAACTGCGTTTCACAGGCCTTTGTAAGTCATGTTCCCGGTAGGCTGTAAGAGCACTGTGCAGAGCGAGTTGTTTTGTAGGTTCGCAAAGAGCTGGAAGCAAGATGCTGAGGGGCCCAACTCGCCCTTTGGAAAGAACCCTGCACGTTGTCCCTTTCAGCTCTAGGGCAAAGTAGCAGACCCAGAGCAGAAGTCCTACTTCAGCCAGATCAAGCCTGCAAAGAAACTGCATTTCACAGGCCTTTGGAAGAGATGTTCCCGGTAGGCTGTAAGAGCACTGTGCAGAGCGAGTTGTTTCTTAGCTTCCCAAAGAGCTGGAAGCAAGATGCTGTGGGGCCCAACTCGCCCTTTGGAAAGAAGCCAGCACGTTGTGCCTTTCAGCTCTAGGGCAAAGTAGCACACCCAGAGCAGAAGACCTACTTCAGCCAGATCAGGCCTGCAAAGAAACTGCGTTTCACAGGCCTTTGGAAGAGATGTTCCCACTAGGCTGTAAGAGCACTGTGCAGAGCGAGTTGTTTCTTAGCTTCCCAAAGAGCTGGAAACAAGATGCTGTGGGGCCCAACTCGCCCTTTGGAAAGAAGCCTTCACGTTGTGCCTTTCAGCTCTAGGGCAAAGTAGCACACCCAGAGCAGAAGTCCCACTTCAGCCAGATCAGGCCTGCAAAGAAACTGCGTTTCACAGGCCTTTGTAAGAGATGTTCCCGGTTGGCTGTAAGAGGTCTGCAGAGCGAGTTGTTTCTTAGCTTCCCAAAGAGCTGGATGCAAGAGGCTCTGGGGCCCAACTCGCCCTTTGGAAAGAAGCCTGCACGTTGTGCCTTTCAGCTCTAGGGCCATGTGGCACACCCAGAGCAGAAGTTCTACTTCAGCCAGATCAGGCCTGCAAAGAAACTGCGTTTCACAGGCCTTTGGAAGAGATGTTCCCGGTAGGCTGTAAGAGCAATGTGCAGAGCGAGTTGTTTCTTAGCTGCCGAAAGAGCTGGAATCTGGACCTGAGGGACTTGTCTACCCTTGTGGAAACAAGGCAAGACTTTGTGCCTTGCAGGTCTAGCGCCATGTAGGACCCGGCAGAGCAGAAGTTCTACTTCAGCCAGATCAGGGCTGGGAAGAAACTGCGTTTCACAGGCCTTTGGAAGAGATGTTCCCGGTAGGCTGTAAGAGCACTGTGCAGAGCGAGTTGTTTCTTAGCTTCCCAAAGAGCTAGAAGCAAGATGCTCTGGGTCCCAAGTCGCCCTTTGGAAAGAAGCCTGCACGTTGTGCCTTTCAGCTCTAGGGCCATGTGGCCCAACCAAAGCAGAAGTTCTACTTCAGCCAGATCAGGCCTGCAAAGAAACTGCGTTTAACAGGCCTTTGGAAGAGATGTTCACGGTAGGCTGTAAGAGCACTGTGCAGAGCGAGTTGTTTCTTAGCTTCCCAAAGAGCTGGAAGCAAGATGCTGTGGGGCCCAACTCGCCCTTTGGAAAGAAGCCTTCACGTTGTGCCTTTCAGCTCTAGGGCAAAGTAGCACACCCAGAGCAGAAGTCCCACTTCAGCCAGATCAGGCCTGCAAAGAAACTGCGTTTCACAGGCCTTTGTAAGAGATGTTCCCGGTTGGCTGTAAGAGGTCTGCAGAGCGAGTTGTTTCTTAGCTTCCCAAAGAGCTGGATGCAAGAGGCTCTGGGGCCCAACTCGCCCTTTGGAAAGAAGCCTGCACGTTGTGCCTTTCAGCTCTAGGGCCATGTGGCACACCCAGAGCAGAAGTTCTACTTCAGCCAGAACAGGCCTGGAAAGAAACTGCGTTTCACAGGCCTTTGGAAGAGATGCTCCCGGTAGGCTGTAAGAGCACTGTGCAGAGCGAGTTGTTTCTTAGCTGCCGAAAGAGCTGGAAGCTGGACCTGAGGGACTTGTCTACCCTTGTGGAAACAAGGCAGGACTTTGTGCCTTGCAGCTCTAGCGCCATGTAGGACCCGGCAGAGCAGAAGTTCTACTTCAGCCACATCAGGGCTGGGAAGAAACTGCGTTTCACAGGCCTTTGTAAGACTCGTTCCCTGTAGGCTGTAAAACACCAGTGCAGAGCAAGTTGTTTCTTAGCTGCCCAAAGAGGTGGAATCCCCACGCTGTGGGGCCTGTCTGCCCTTGAGGAGTCAAGGCAGGACTTTGAGCCTTGCAACTCTAGGCCGAAGTAGGATATGGCATAGCAGCAGTTCTACCTCAGCGAGATAAGGCCTGCAAAGAAACTGCATTTCTCAGGCCTTTGCAAGAGATGCTCCCAGTTGGCTGTAAGAGAGGTCTGCAGAGCCAGTTGCTTCTTAGCTTCCCAAAGAGCTGGAAGGAAGATGCTATGGGGCCCAAATCGTCCTTTGGAAAGAAGCCTGCGGATTGTGCCTTTCAGCTCCAGGGCAACGTAGCACACCCAGAGCAGAAGTTCTACTTCAGCCAGATCAGGCCTGCAAAGAAACTGCGTTTCACAGCCCTTTGGAAGAGATGTTCCCGGTAGGCTGTAAGAGCACTGTGCAGAGCGTGTTATTTCTTAGCTGCCGAAAGAGCTGGAATCTGGACCTGAGGGACTTGTCTACCCTTGTGGAAACAAGGCAAGACTTTGTGCCTTGCAGCTCTAGCGCCATGTAGGACCCGGCAGACCAGAAGTTCTACTTCAGCCAGATCAGGGCTGGGAAGAAACTGCGTTTCACAGGCCTTTGGAAGAGATCTTCCCGGTAGGCTGTAAGAGCACTGTGCAGAGCGAGTTGTTTCTTCGCTTCCCAAAGAGCTGGAAGCAAGATGCTCTGAGGCCCAACTCGCCCTTTGGAAAGAAGCCTGCACGTTGTGCCTTTCAGCTCTAGGACAAAGTAGCACACCCAGAGCAGAAGACCTGCTTCAGCCAGATCAGGCCTGCAAAGAAACTGCGTTTCACGGGCCTTTGGAAGAGATGTAACCACTAGGCTGTAAGAGCACTGTGCAGAGCGAGTTGTTTCTTAGGTTCCCAAAGAGCTGGAAGGAAGATGCTGTGGGGCCCAACTCGCCCTTTGGAAAGAAGCCTGCACGTTGTGCCTTTCAGCTCTAGGGCAAAGTAGCACACCCAGACAAGAAGACTTACTTCAGCCAGATCAGGCCTGCAAAGAAACTGCGTTTCACAGGCCTTTGGAAGAGATGTTCCCACTAGGCTGTAAGAGCACTGTGCAGAGCGAGTTGTTTTGTAGGTTCGCAAAGAGCTGGAAGCAAGATGCTGAGGGGCCCAACTCGCCCTTTGGAAAGAACCCTGCACGTTGTCCCTTTCAGCTCTAGGGCAAAGTAGCAGACCCAGAGCAGAAGTCCTACTTCAGCCAGATCAAGCCTGCAAAGAAACTGCATTTCACAGGCCTTTGGAAGAGATGTTCCCGGTAGGCTGTAGGAGCACTGTGCAGAGCGAGTTGTTTCTTAGCTTCCCAAAGAGCTGGAAGCAAGATGCTGTGGGGCCCAACTCGCCCTTTGGAAAGAAGCCAGCACGTTGTGCCTTTCAGCTCTAGGGCAAAGTAGCACACCCAGAGCAGAAGACCTACTTCAGCCAGATCAGGCCTGCAAAGAAACTGCGTTTCACAGGCCTTTGTAAGAGATGTTCCCGGTTGGCTGTAAGAGGTCTGCAGAGCGAGTTGTTTCTTAGCTTCCCAAAGAGCTGGATGCAAGAGGCTTTGGGGCCCAACTCGCCCTTTGGAAAGAAGCCTGCACGTTGTGCCTTTCAGCTCTAGGGCCATGTGGCACACCCAGAGCAGAAGTTCTACTTCAGCCAGAACAGGCCTGGAAAGAAACTGCGTTTCACAGGCCTTTGTAAGAGATGTTCCCGGTAGGCTGTAAGAGCACTGTGCAGAGCGAGTTGTTTCTTAGCTGCCGAAAGAGCTGGAATCTGGACCTGAGGGACTTGTCTACCCTTGTGGAAACAAGGCAAGACTTTGTGCCTTGCAGGTCTAGCGCCATGTAGGACCCGGCAGAGCAGAAGTTCTACTTCAGCCAGATCAGGGCTGGGAAGAAACTGCGTTTCACAGGCCTTTGGAAGAGATGTTCCCGAAGGCTGTAAGAGCACTGTGCAGAGCGAGTTGTTTCTTAGCTTCCCAAAGAGCTGGAAGCAAGATGCTCTGGGTCCCAACTCGCCCTTTGGAAAGAAGCCTGCACGTTGTGCCTTTCAGCTCTAGGGCCATGTGGCCCAACCAGAGCAGAAGTTCTACTTCAGCCAGATCAGGCCTGCAAAGAAACTGCGTTTAACAGGCCTTTGGAAGAGATGTTCACGGTAGGCTGTAAGAGCACTGTGCAGAGCGAGTTGTTTCTTCGCTTCACAAAGAGGTGGAAGCAAGATTCTCTGGGCCCCAAATCTCCCTTTGGAACTGAGACTGCACGTTGTGCCTTTCAGCTCTAGGGCAATGTAGCACACCCAGAGCAGAAGTTCTACTTCAGCCAGATCAGGCCTGCAAAGAAAGTGCGTTTCACAGGCCTTTGTAAGTCATGTTCCCGGTAGGCTGTAAGAGCACTGTGCAGAGCGAGTTGTTTTGTAGGTTCGCAAAGAGCTGGAAGCAAGATGCTGAGGGGCCCAACTCGCCCTTTGGAAAGAACCCTGCACGTTGTCCCTTTCAGCTCTAGGGCAAAGTAGCAGACCCAGAGCAGAAGTCCTACTTCAGCCAGATCAAGCCTGCAAAGAAACTGCATTTCACAGGCCTTTGGAAGAGATGTTCCCGGTAGGCTGTAAGAGCACTGTGCAGAGCGAGTTGTTTCTTAGCTTCCCAAAGAGCTGGAAGCAAGATGCTGTGGGGCCCAACTCGCCCTTTGGAAAGAAGCCAGCACGTTGTGCCTTTCAGCTCTAGGGCAAAGTAGCACACCCAGAGAAGAAGACCTACTTCAGCCAGATCAGGCCTGCAAAGAAACTGCGTTTCACAGGCCTTTGTAAGTCATGTTCCCGGTAGGCTGTAAGAGCACTGTGCAGAGCGAGTTGTTTTGTAGGTTCGCAAAGAGCTGGAAGCAAGATGCTGAGGGGCCCAACTCGCCCTTTGGAAAGAACCCTGCACGTTGTCCCTTTCAGCTCTAGGGCAAAGTAGCAGACCCAGAGCAGAAGTCCTACTTCAGCCAGATCAAGCCTGCAAAGAAACTGCATTTCACAGGCCTTTGGAAGAGATGTTCCCGGTAGGCTGTAAGAGCACTGTGCAGAGCGAGTTGTTTCTTAGCTTCCCAAAGAGCTGGAAGCAAGATGCTGTGGGGCCCAACTCGCCCTTTGGAAAGAAGCCAGCACGTTGTGCCTTTCAGCTCTAGGGCAAAGTAGCACACCCAGAGCAGAAGACCTACTTCAGCCAGATCAGGCCTGCAAAGAAACTGCGTTTCACAGGCCTTTGTAAGTCATGTTCCCGGTAGGCTGTAAGAGCACTGTGCAGAGCGAGTTGTTTTGTAGGTTCGCAAAGAGCTGGAAGCAAGATGCTGAGGGGCCCAACTCGCCCTTTGGAAAGAACCCTGCACGTTGTCCCTTTCAGCTCTAGGGCAAAGTAGCAGACCCAGAGCAGAAGTCCTACTTCAGCCAGATCAAGCCTGCAAAGAAACTGCATTTCACAGGCCTTTGGAAGAGATGTTCCCGGTAGGCTGTAAGAGCACTGTGCAGAGCGAGTTGTTTCTTAGCTTCCCAAAGAGCTGGAAGCAAGATGCTGTGGGGCCCAACTCGCCCTTTGGAAAGAAGCCAGCACGTTGTGCCTTTCAGCTCTAGGGCAAAGTAGCACACCCAGAGCAGAAGACCTACTTCAGCCAGATCAGGCCTGCAAAGAAACTGCGTTTCACAGGCCTTTGGAAGAGATGTTCCCACTAGGCTGTAAGAGCACTGTGCAGAGCGAGTTGTTTCTTAGCTTCCCAAAGAGCTGGAAACAAGATGCTGTGGGGCCCAACTCGCCCTTTGGAAAGAAGCCTTCACGTTGTGCCTTTCAGCTCTAGGGCAAAGTAGCACACCCAGAGCAGAAGTCCCACTTCAGCCAGATCAGGCCTGCAAAGAAACTGCGTTTCACAGGCCTTTGGAAGAGATGTTCCCACTAGGCTGTAAGAGCACTGCGCAGAGCGAGTTGTTTCTTAGCTTCCCAAAGAGCTGGATGCAAGAGGCTCTGGGGCCCAACTCGCCCTTTGGAAAGAAGCCTGCACGTTGTGCCTTTCAGCTCTAGGGCCATGTGGCACACCCAGAGCAGAAGTTCTACTTCAGCCAGAACAGGCCTGGAAAGAAACTGCGTTTCACAGGCCTTTGGAAGAGATGCTCCCGGTAGGCTGTAAGAGCACTGTGCAGAGCGAGTTGTTTCTTAGCTGCCGAAAGAGCTGGAAGCTGGACCTGAGGGACTTGTCTACCCTTGTGGAAACAAGGCAGGACTTTGTGCCTTGCAGCTCTAGCGCCATGTAGGACCCGGCAGAGCAGAAGTTCTACTTCAGCCACATCAGGGCTGGGAAGAAACTGCGTTTCACAGGCCTTTGTAAGACTCGTTCCCTGTAGGCTGTAAAACACCAGTGCAGAGCAAGTTGTTTCTTAGCTGCCCAAAGAGGTGGAATCCCCACGCTGTGGGGCCTGTCTGCCCTTGAGGAGTCAAGGCAGGACTTTGAGCCTTGCAACTCTAGGCCGAAGTAGGATATGGCATAGCAGCAGTTCTACCTCAGCGAGATAAGGCCTGCAAAGAAACTGCATTTCTCAGGCCTTTGCAAGAGATGCTCCCAGTTGGCTGTAAGAGAGGTCTGCAGAGCCAGTTGCTTCTTAGCTTCCCAAAGAGCTGGAAGGAAGATGCTATGGGGCCCAAATCGTCCTTTGGAAAGAAGCCTGCGGATAGTGCCTTTCAGCTCCAGGGCAATGTAGCACACCCAGAGCAGAAGTTCTACTTCAGCCAGATCAGGCCTGCAAAGAAACTGCGTTTCACAGCCCTTTGGAAGAGATGTTCCCGGTAGGCTGTAAGAGCACTGTGCAGAGCGTGTTATTTCTTAGCTGCCGAAAGAGCTGGAATCTGGACCTGAGGGACTTGTCTACCCTTGTGGAAACAAGGCAAGACTTTGTGCCTTGCAGCTCTAGCGCCATGTAGGACCCGGCAGACCAGAAGTTCTACTTCAGCCAGATCAGGGCTGGGAAGAAACTGCGTTTCACAGGCCTTTGGAAGAGATCTTCCCGGTAGGCTGTAAGAGCACTGTGCAGAGCGAGTTGTTTCTTCGCTTCCCAAAGAGCTGGAAGCAAGATGCTCTGAGGCCCAACTCGCCCTTTGGAAAGAAGCCTGCACGTTGTGCCTTTCAGCTCTAGGACAAAGTAGCACACCCAGAGCAGAAGACCTGCTTCAGCCAGATCAGGCCTGCAAAGAAACTGCGTTTCACGGGCCTTTGGAAGAGATGTAACCACTAGGCTGTAAGAGCACTGTGCAGAGCGAGTTGTTTCTTAGGTTCCCAAAGAGCTGGAAGGAAGATGCTGTGGGGCCCAACTCGCCCTTTGGAAAGAAGCCTGCACGTTGTGCCTTTCAGCTCTAGGGCAAAGTAGCACACCCAGACAAGAAGACTTACTTCAGCCAGATCAGGCCTGCAAAGAAACTGCGTTTCACAGGCCTTTGGAAGAGATGTTCCCACTAGGCTGTAAGAGCACTGTGCAGAGCGAGTTGTTTTGTAGGTTCGCAAAGAGCTGGAAGCAAGATGCTGAGGGGCCCAACTCGCCCTTTGGAAAGAACCCTGCACGTTGTCCCTTTCAGCTCTAGGGCAAAGTAGCAGACCCAGAGCAGAAGTCCTACTTCAGCCAGATCAAGCCTGCAAAGAAACTGCATTTCACAGGCCTTTGGAAGAGATGTTCCCGGTAGGCTGTAAGAGCACTGTGCAGAGCGAGTTGTTTCTTAGCTTCCCAAAGAGCTGGAAGCAAGATGCTGTGGGGCCCAACTCGACCTTTGGAAAGAAGCCAGCACGTTGTGCCTTTCAGCTCTAGGGCAAAGTAGCACACCCAGAGCAGAAGACCTACTTCAGCCAGATCAGGCCTGCAAAGAAACTGCGTTTCACAGGCCTTTGGAAGAGATGTTCCCGGTAGGCTGTAAGAGCACTGTGCAGAGCGAGTTGTTTCTTAGCTTCCCAAAGAGCTGGAAACAAGATGCTGTGGGGCCCAACTCGCCCTTTGGAAAGAAGCCTGCACGTTGTGCCTTTCAGCTCTAGGGCAAAGTAGCACACCCAGAGCAGAAGTCCCACTTCAGCCAGATCAGGCCTGCAAAGAAACTGCGTTTCACAGGCCTTTGTAAGAGATGTTCCCGGTTGGCTGTAAGAGGTCTGCAGAGCGAGTTGTTTCTTAGCTTCCCAAAGAGCTGGATGCAAGAGGCTTTGGGGCCCAACTCGCCCTTTGGAAAGAAGCCTGCACGTTGTGCCTTTCAGCTCTAGGGCCATGTGGCACACCCAGAGCAGAAGTTCTACTTCAGCCAGAACAGGCCTGGAAAGAAACTGCGTTTCACAGGCCTTTGTAAGAGATGTTCCCGGTAGGCTGTAAGAGCACTGTGCAGAGCGAGTTGTTTCTTAGCTGCCGAAAGAGCTGGAATCTGGACCTGAGGGACTTGTCTACCCTTGTGGAAACAAGGCAAGACTTTGTGCCTTGCAGGTCTAGCGCCATGTAGGACCCGGCAGAGCAGAAGTTCTACTTCAGCCAGATCAGGGCTGGGAAGAAACTGCGTTTCACAGGCCTTTGGAAGAGATGTTCCCGAAGGCTGTAAGAGCACTGTGCAGAGCGAGTTGTTTCTCAGCTTCCAAAGAGCTGGAAGCAAGATGCTTTGGGGACCAACTCGCCCTTTGGATAGGAGACTGCACGTTGTGTCTTTCAGCTCTTGGGGTATGTAGCACACCCGGAGCAGAATTCTACTTCAGATACATCAGGACTGCAAAGAAACTGCGTTTCACAGGCCTTCGTAAGAGATGTTCCCGGTAGGCTGTAAGAGCGCTGTGCAGAGCGAGTTGTTTCTTAGCTTCCCAAAGAGCTGGAAGCAAGATGCTCTGGGTCCCACCTCGCCCTTTTTTAAGAAGCCTGCACGTTGTGCCTTTGAGCTCTAGGTCAATGTGGCACATCCAGAGCAGAAGTTCCACTTCAGCCAGATCAGGCCTGCAAAGAAACTGCGTTTCACAGGCCTTTGGAAGAGATGTTCCCGGTAGGCTGTAAGAGCACTGTGTGGAGTGAGTTGTTTCTTAGCTTCCCAAAGAGCTGGAAGCAAGATGCTGTGGGGCCCAACTCTCCCTTTGGAAAGAAGCCTGCACGTTGTGCCTTTCAGCTCTAGGGCCATGTGGCACACCCAGAGCAGAAGTTCTACTTCAGCCAGATCAGGCCTGCAAAGAAACTGCGTTTCACAGGCCTTTGTAAGTCATGTTCCCGGTAGGCTGTAAGAGCACTGTGCAGAGCGTGTTATTTCTTAGCTGCCGAAAGAGCTGGAATCTGGACCTGAGGGACTTGTCTACCCTTGTGGAAACAAGGCAAGACTTTGTGCCTTGCAGCTCTAGCGCCATGTAGGACCCGGCAGACCAGAAGTTCTACTTCAGCCAGATCAGGGCTGGGAAGAAACTGCGTTTCACAGGCCTTTGGAAGAGATCTTCCCGGTAGGCTGTAAGAGCACTGTGCAGAGCGAGTTGTTTCTTCGCTTCCCAAAGAGCTGGAAGCAAGATGCTCTGAGGCCCAACTCGCCCTTTGGAAAGAAGCCTGCACGTTGTGCCTTTCAGCTCTAGGGCAAAGTAGCACACCCAGAGCAGAAGACCTGCTTCAGCCAGATCAGGCCTGCAAAGAAACTGCGTTTGACGGGCCTTTGGAAGAGATGTAACCACTAGGCTGTAAGAGCACTGTGCAGAGCGAGTTGTTTCTTAGGTTCCCAAAGAGCTGGAAGGAAGATGCTGTGGGGCCCAACTCGCCCTTTGGAAAGAAGCCTGCACGTTGTGCCTTTCAGCTCTAGGGCAAAGTAGCACACCCAGACAAGAAGACTTACTTCAGCCAGATCAGGCCTGCAAAGAAACTGCGTTTCACAGGCCTTTGGAAGAGATGTTCCCACTAGGCTGTAAGAGCACTGTGCAGAGCGAGTTGTTTTGTAGGTTCGCAAAGAGCTGGAAGCAAGATGCTGAGGGGCCCAACTCGCCCTTTGGAAAGAACCCTGCACGTTGTCCCTTTCAGCTCTAGGGCAAAGTAGCAGACCCAGAGCAGACGTCCTACTTCAGCCAGATCAAGCCTGCAAAGAAACTGCATTTCACAGGCCTTTGGAAGAGATGTTCCCGGTAGGCTGTAAGAGCACTGTGCAGAGCGAGTTGTTTCTTAGCTTCCCAAAGAGCTGGAAGCAAGATGCTGTGGGGCCCAACTCGCCCTTTGGAAAGAAGCCAGCACGTTGTGCCTTTCAGCTCTAGGGCAAAGTAGCACACCCAGAGCAGAAGACCTACTTCAGCCAGATCAGGCCTGCAAAGAAACTGCGTTTCACAGGCCTTTGGAAGAGATGTTCCCGGTAGGCTGTAAGAGCACTGTGCAGAGCGAGTTGTTTCTTAGCTTCCCAAAGAGCTGGAAACAAGATGCTGTGGGGCCCAACTCGCCCTTTGGAAAGAAGCCTGCACGTTGTGCCTTTCAGCTCTAGGGCAAAGTAGCACACCCAGAGCAGAAGTCCCACTTCAGCCAGATCAGGCCTGCAAAGAAACTGCGTTTCACAGGCCTTTGTAAGAGATGTTCCCGGTTGGCTGTAAGAGGTCTGCAGAGCGAGTTGTTTCTTAGCTTCCCAAAGAGCTGGATGCAAGAGGCTTTGGGGCCCAACTCGCCCTTTGGAAAGAAGCCTGCACGTTGTGCCTTTCAGCTCTAGGGCCACGTGGCTCACCCAGAGCAGAAGTTCTACTTCAGCCAGAACAGGCCTGGAAAGAAACTGCGTTTCACAGGCCTTTGTAAGAGATGTTCCCGGTAGGCCGTAAGAGCACTGTGCAGAGCGATTTGTTTCTTAGCTGCCGAAAGAGCTGGAAGCTGGACCTGAGGGACTTGTCTACCCTTGTGGAAACAAGGCAGGACTTTGTGCCTTGCAGCTCTAGCGCCATGTAGGACCCAGCAGAGCAGAAGTTCTACTTCAGCCAGATCAGGCCTGGGAAGAAACTGCGTTTCACAGGCCTTTGTAAGACTCGTTCCCTGTAGGCTGTAAAACACCAGTGCAGAGCAAGTTGTTTCTTAGCTGCCCAAAGAGGTGGAAGCCCCACGCTGTGGGGCCTGTCTGCCCTTGAGGAGTCAAGGCAGGACTTTGAGCCTTGCAACTCTAGGCCGATGTAGGACACGGCATAGCAGCAGTTCTACCTCAGCGAGATAAGGCCTGCAAGGAAACTGTATTTCTCAGGCCTTTGCAAGAGATGTTCCCGGTTGGCTGTAAGAGAGGTCTGCAGAGCGAATAGTTTCTTAGCTTCCCAAAGAGCTGGAAGCAAGATGCTTTGGGGCCCAACTCGCCCTTTGGAAAGAAAACTGCGGGTTGTGCCTCTCAGCTCCAGGGCAATGTAGCAAACCCAGAGCAGAAGTTCTACTTCAGCCAGATCAGGCCTGCAAAGAAACTGCGTTTCACAGGTCTTTGGAAGAGATGCTCCCGGTAGGCTGTAAGAGCACTGTGCAGAGCGAGTTGTTTCTTAGCTGCCGAAAGAGCTGGAAGCTGGACCTGAGGGACTTGTCTACCCTTGTGGAAACAAGGCAGGACTTTGTGCCTTGCAGCTCCAGCGCCATGTAGGACCCGGCAGAGCAGAAGTTCTACTTCAGCCAGATCAGGGATGGGAAGAAACTGCGTTTCACAGGCCTTTGGAAGAGATGTTCCCGGTAGGCTGTAAGAGCACTGTGCAGAGCGAGTTGTTTCTTCGCTTCCCAAAGAGCTGGAAGCAAGATGCTCTGAGGCCCAACTCGCCCTTTGGAAAGAAGCCTGCACGTTGTGCCTTTCAGCTCTAGGGCAAAGTAGCACACCCAGACCAGAAGACTTACTTCACCCAGATCAGGCCTGCAAAGAAACTGCGTTTCACATTCCTTTGGAAGAGATGTTCTCACTTGGTTGGAAGAGCACTGTGCAGAGCGAGTTGTTTCTTAGCTTCCCAAAGAGCTGGAAGCAAGATGCTGTGGGGCCCAACTCGCCCTTTGGAAAGAAGCCAGCACGTTGTGCCTTTCAGCTCTAGGGCAAAGTAGCACACCCAGAGCAGAAGTCCTACTTCAGCCAGATCAAGCCTGCAAAGAAACTGCGTTTCAGAGGCCTTTGGAAGAGATGTTCCCGGTAGGCTGTAAGAGCACTGTGCAGAGCGAGTTGTTTCTTAGCTTCCCAAAGAGCTGGAAGCAAGATGCTGTGGGGCCCAACTCGCCCTTTGGAAAGAAGCCAGCACATTGTGCCTTTCAGCTCTAGGGCAAAGTAGCACACCCAGAGCAGAAGTCCTACTTCAGCCAGATCAGGCCTGCAAAGAAACTGCGTTTCACAGGCCTTTGGAAGAGATGTTCCCGGTAGGCTGTAAGAGCACTGTGCAGAGCGAGTTGTTTCTTAGCTGCCGAAAGAGCTGGAAGCTGGACCTGAGGGACTTGTCTACCCTTGTGGAAACAAGGCAGGACTTTTTGCCTTGCAGCTCCAGCGCCATGTAGGACCCGGCAGAGCAGAAGTTCTACTTCAGCCAGATCAGGGATGGGAAGAAACTGCGTTTCACAGGCCTTTGGAAGAGATGTTCCCGGTAGGCTGTAAGAGCACTGTGCAGAGCGAGTTGTTTCTTTGCTTCCCAAAGAGCTGGAAGCAAGATGCTCTGAGGCCCAACTCTCCCTTTGGAAAGAAGCCAGCACGTTGTGCCTTTCAGCTCTAGGGCAAAGTAGCACACCCAGAGCAGAAGTCCTACTTCAGCCAGATCAGACCTGCAAAGAAACTGCGTTTCACAGGCCTTTGGAAGAGATGTTCCCGGTAGGCTGTAAGAGCACTGTGCAGAGCGAGTTGTTTCTTAGCTTCCCAAAGAGCTGGAAACAAGATGCTGTGGGGCCCAAGTCGCCCTTTAGAAAGCAGCCTGCACGTTGTGCCTTTCAGCTCTAGGGCAAAGTAGCACACCCAGAGCAGAAGTCCTACTTCAGCCAGATCAGGCCTGCAAAGAAACTGCGTTTCACAGGCCTTTGGAAGACATGCACCCGGTAGGCTGTAAGAGCACTGTGCAGAGCGAGTTGTTTCTTCGCTTCACAAAGAGGTGGAAGCAAGATTCTCTGGGCCCCAAATCTCCCTTTGGAACTGAGACTGCACGTTGTGCCTTTCAGCTCTAGGGCAATGTAGCACACCCAGAGCAGAAGTTCTACTTCAGCCAGATCAGGCCTGCAAAGAAACTGCGTTTCACAGGCCTTTGTAAGAGATGTTCACGGTAGGCTGTAAGAGCACTGTGCAGAGCGAGTTGTTTCTCAGCTTCCAAAGAGCTGGAAGCAAGATGCTTTGGGGACCAACTCGCCCTTTGGATAGGAGACTGCACGTTGTGTCTTTCAGCTCTTGGGGTATGTAGCACACCCGGAGCAGAATTCTACTTCAGATACATCAGGACTGCAAAGAAACTGCGTTTCACAGGCCTTCGTAAGAGATGTTCCCGGTAGGCTGTAAGAGCGCTGTGCAGAGCGAGTTGTTTCTTAGCTTCCCAAAGAGCTGGAAGCAAGATGCTCTGGGTCCCACCTCGCCCTTTTTTAAGAAGCCTGCACGTTGTGCCTTTGAGCTCTAGGTCAATGTGGCACATCCAGAGCAGAAGTTCCACTTCAGCCAGATCAGGCCTGCAAAGAAACTGCGTTTCACAGGCCTTTGGAAGAGATGTTCCCGGTAGGCTGTAAGAGCACTGTGTGGAGTGAGTTGTTTCTTAGCTTCCCAAAGAGCTGGAAGCAAGATGCTGTGGGGCCCAACTCTCCCTTTGGAAAGAAGCCTGCACGTTGTGCCTTTCAGCTCTAGGGCCATGTGGCACACCCAGAGCAGAAGTTCTACTTCAGCCAGATCAGGCCTGCAAAGAAACTGCGTTTCACAGGCCTTTGTAAGTCATGTTCCCGGTAGGCTGTAAGAGCACTGTGCAGAGCGAGTTGTTTTGTAGGTTCGCAAAGAGCTGGAAGCAAGATGCTGAGGGGCCCAACTCGCCCTTTGGAAAGAACCCTGCACGTTGTCCCTTTCAGCTCTAGGGCAAAGTAGCAGACCCAGAGCAGAAGTCCTACTTCAGCCAGATCAAGCCTGCAAAGAAACTGCATTTCACAGGCCTTTGGAAGAGATGTTCCCGGTAGGCTGTAAGAGCACTGTGCAGAGCGAGTTGTTTCTTAGCTTCCCAAAGAGCTGGAAGCAAGATGCTGTGGGGCCCAACTCGCCCTTTGGAAAGAAGCCAGCACGTTGTGCCTTTCAGCTCTAGGGCAAAGTAGCACACCCAGAGCAGAAGACCTACTTCAGCCAGATCAGGCCTGCAAAGAAACTGCGTTTCACAGGCCTTTGGAAGAGATGTTCCCACTAGGCTGTAAGAGCACTGTGCAGAGCGAGTTGTTTCTTAGCTTCCCAAAGAGCTGGAAACAAGATGCTGTGGGGCCCAACTCGCCCTTTGGAAAGAAGCCTTCACGTTGTGCCTTTCAGCTCTAGGGCAAAGTAGCACACCCAGAGCAGAAGTCCCACTTCAGCCAGATCAGGCCTGCAAAGAAACTGCGTTTCACAGGCCTTTGTAAGAGATGTTCCCGGTTGGCTGTAAGAGGTCTGCAGAGCGAGTTGTTTCTTAGCTTCCCAAAGAGCTGGATGCAAGAGGCTCTGGGGCCCAACTCGCCCTTTGGAAAGAAGCCTGCACGTTGTGCCTTTCAGCTCTAGGGCCATGTGGCACACCCAGAGCAGAAGTTCTACTTCAGCCAGATCAGGCCTGCAAAGAAACTGCGTTTCACAGGCCTTTGGAAGAGATGTTCCCGGTAGGCTGTAAGAGCAATGTGCAGAGCGAGTTGTTTCTTAGCTGCCGAAAGAGCTGGAATCTGGACCTGAGGGACTTGTCTACCCTTGTGGAAACAAGGCAAGACTTTGTGCCTTGCAGGTCTAGCGCCATGTAGGACCCGGCAGAGCAGAAGTTCTACTTCAGCCAGATCAGGGCTGGGAAGAAACTGCGTTTCACAGGCCTTTGGAAGAGATGTTCCCGGTAGGCTGTAAGAGCACTGTGCAGAGCGAGTTGTTTCTTAGCTTCCCAAAGAGCTAGAAGCAAGATGCTCTGGGTCCCAAGTCGCCCTTTGGAAAGAAGCCTGCACGTTGTGCCTTTCAGCTCTAGGGCCATGTGGCCCAACCAAAGCAGAAGTTCTACTTCAGCCAGATCAGGCCTGCAAAGAAACTGCGTTTAACAGGCCTTTGGAAGAGATGTTCACGGTAGGCTGTAAGAGCACTGTGCAGAGCGAGTTGTTTCTTAGCTTCCCAAAGAGCTGGAAGCAAGATGCTGTGGGGCCCAACTCGCCCTTTGGAAAGAAGCCTTCACGTTGTGCCTTTCAGCTCTAGGGCAAAGTAGCACACCCAGAGCAGAAGTCCTACTTCAGCCAGATCAGGCTTGCAAAGAAACTGCGTTTCACAGGCCTTTGGAAGAGATGTTCCCGGTTGGCTGTAAGAGAGGTCTGCAGAGCTAGTTGTTTCTCAGCTTCCCAAAGAGCTGAAAGCAAGATGCTTTGTGGTCCAACTCACCCTTTGGAAAGAAGCCTGCACGTTGTGCCTTTCAGCTCTAGGGCCATGTGGCACACCCAGAGCAGAAGTTCTACTTCAGCCAGAACAGGCCTGGAAAGAAACTGCGTTTCACAGGCCTTTGGAAGAGATGCTCCCGGTAGGCTGTAAGAGCACTGTGCAGAGCGAGTTGTTTCTTAGCTGCCGAAAGAGCTGGAAGCTGGACCTGAGGGACTTGTCTACCCTTGTGGAAACAAGGCAGGACTTTGTGCCTTGCAGCTCTAGCGCCATGTAGGACCCGGCAGAGCAGAAGTTCTACTTCAGCCACATCAGGGCTGGGAAGAAACTGCGTTTCACAGGCCTTTGTAAGACTCGTTCCCTGTAGGCTGTAAAACACCAGTGCAGAGCAAGTTGTTTCTTAGCTGCCCAAAGAGGTGGAAGCCCCACGCTGTGGGGCCTGTCTGCCCTTGAGGAGTCAAGGCAGGACTTTGAGCCTTGCAACTCTAGGCCGATGTAGGACACGGCATAGCAGCAGTTCTACCTCAGCGAGATAAGGCCTGCAAGGAAACTGTATTTCTCAGGCCTTTGCAAGAGATGTTCCCGGTTGGCTGTAAGAGAGGTCTGCAGAGCGAATAGTTTCTTAGCTTCCCAAAGAGCTGGAAGCAAGATGCTTTGGGGCCCAACTCGCCCTTTGGAAAGAAAACTGCGGGTTGTGCCTCTCAGCTCCAGGGCAATGTAGCAAACCCAGAGCAGAAGTTCTACTTCAGCCAGATCAGGCCTGCAAAGAAACTGCGTTTCACAGGTCTTTGGAAGAGATGCTCCCGGTAGGCTGTAAGAGCACTGTGCAGAGCGAGTTGTTTCTTAGCTGCCGAAAGAGCTGGAAGCTGGACCTGAGGGACTTGTCTACCCTTGTGGAAACAAGGCAGGACTTTGTGCCTTGCAGCTCCAGCGCCATGTAGGACCCGGCAGAGCAGAAGTTCTACTTCAGCCAGATCAGGGATGGGAAGAAACTGCGTTTCACAGGCCTTTGGAAGAGATGTTCCCGGTAGGCTGTAAGAGCACTGTGCAGAGCGAGTTGTTTCTTCGCTTCCCAAAGAGCTGGAAGCAAGATGCTCTGAGGCCCAACTCGCCCTTTGGAAAGAAGCCTGCACGTTGTGCCTTTCAGCTCTAGGGCAAAGTAGCACACCCAGACCAGAAGACTTACTTCACCCAGATCAGGCCTGCAAAGAAACTGCGTTTCACATTCCTTTGGAAGAGATGTTCTCACTTGGTTGGAAGAGCACTGTGCAGAGCGAGTTGTTTCTTAGCTTCCCAAAGAGCTGGAAGCAAGATGCTGTGGGGCCCAACTCGCCCTTTGGAAAGAAGCCAGCACGTTGTGCCTTTCAGCTCTAGGGCAAAGTAGCACACCCAGAGCAGAAGTCCTACTTCAGCCAGATCAAGCCTGCAAAGAAACTGCGTTTCAGAGGCCTTTGGAAGAGATGTTCCCGGTAGGCTGTAAGAGCACTGTGCAGAGCGAGTTGTTTCTTAGCTTCCCAAAGAGCTGGAAGCAAGATGCTGTGGGGCCCAACTCGCCCTTTGGAAAGAAGCCAGCACATTGTGCCTTTCAGCTCTAGGGCAAAGTAGCACACCCAGAGCAGAAGTCCTACTTCAGCCAGATCAGGCCTGCAAAGAAACTGCGTTTCACAGGCCTTTGGAAGAGATGTTCCCGGTAGGCTGTAAGAGCACTGTGCAGAGCGAGTTGTTTCTTAGCTGCCGAAAGAGCTGGAAGCTGGACCTGAGGGACTTGTCTACCCTTGTGGAAACAAGGCAGGACTTTTTGCCTTGCAGCTCCAGCGCCATGTAGGACCCGGCAGAGCAGAAGTTCTACTTCAGCCAGATCAGGGATGGGAAGAAACTGCGTTTCACAGGCCTTTGGAAGAGATGTTCCCGGTAGGCTGTAAGAGCACTGTGCAGAGCGAGTTGTTTCTTTGCTTCCCAAAGAGCTGGAAGCAAGATGCTCTGAGGCCCAACTCTCCCTTTGGAAAGAAGCCAGCACGTTGTGCCTTTCAGCTCTAGGGCAAAGTAGCACACCCAGAGCAGAAGTCCTACTTCAGCCAGATCAGACCTGCAAAGAAACTGCGTTTCACAGGCCTTTGGAAGAGATGTTCCCGGTAGGCTGTAAGAGCACTGTGCAGAGCGAGTTGTTTCTTAGCTTCCCAAAGAGCTGGAAACAAGATGCTGTGGGGCCCAAGTCGCCCTTTAGAAAGCAGCCTGCACGTTGTGCCTTTCAGCTCTAGGGCAAAGTAGCACACCCAGAGCAGAAGTCCTACTTCAGCCAGATCAGGCCTGCAAAGAAACTGCGTTTCACAGGCCTTTGGAAGACATGCACCCGGTAGGCTGTAAGAGCACTGTGCAGAGCGAGTTGTTTCTTCGCTTCACAAAGAGGTGGAAGCAAGATTCTCTGGGCCCCAAATCTCCCTTTGGAACTGAGACTGCACGTTGTGCCTTTCAGCTCTAGGGCAATGTAGCACACCCAGAGCAGAAGTTCTACTTCAGCCAGATCAGGCCTGCAAAGAAACTGCGTTTCACAGGCCTTTGTAAGAGATGTTCACGGTAGGCTGTAAGAGCACTGTGCAGAGCGAGTTGTTTCTCAGCTTCCAAAGAGCTGGAAGCAAGATGCTTTGGGGACCAACTCGCCCTTTGGATAGGAGACTGCACGTTGTGTCTTTCAGCTCTTGGGGTATGTAGCACACCCGGAGCAGAATTCTACTTCAGATACATCAGGACTGCAAAGAAACTGCGTTTCACAGGCCTTCGTAAGAGATGTTCCCGGTAGGCTGTAAGAGCGCTGTGCAGAGCGAGTTGTTTCTTAGCTTCCCAAAGAGCTGGAAGCAAGATGCTCTGGGTCCCACCTCGCCCTTTTTTAAGAAGCCTGCACGTTGTGCCTTTGAGCTCTAGGTCAATGTGGCACATCCAGAGCAGAAGTTCCACTTCAGCCAGATCAGGCCTGCAAAGAAACTGCGTTTCACAGGCCTTTGGAAGAGATGTTCCCGGTAGGCTGTAAGAGCACTGTGTGGAGTGAGTTGTTTCTTAGCTTCCCAAAGAGCTGGAAGCAAGATGCTGTGGGGCCCAACTCTCCCTTTGGAAAGAAGCCTGCACGTTGTGCCTTTCAGCTCTAGGGCCATGTGGCACACCCAGAGCAGAAGTTCTACTTCAGCCAGATCAGGCCTGCAAAGAAACTGCGTTTCACAGGCCTTTGTAAGTCATGTTCCCGGTAGGCTGTAAGAGCACTGTGCAGAGCGAGTTGTTTTGTAGGTTCGCAAAGAGCTGGAAGCAAGATGCTGAGGGGCCCAACTCGCCCTTTGGAAAGAACCCTGCACGTTGTCCCTTTCAGCTCTAGGGCAAAGTAGCAGACCCAGAGCAGAAGTCCTACTTCAGCCAGATCAAGCCTGCAAAGAAACTGCATTTCACAGGCCTTTGGAAGAGATGTTCCCGGTAGGCTGTAAGAGCACTGTGCAGAGCGAGTTGTTTCTTAGCTTCCCAAAGAGCTGGAAGCAAGATGCTGTGGGGCCCAACTCGCCCTTTGGAAAGAAGCCAGCACGTTGTGCCTTTCAGCTCTAGGGCAAAGTAGCACACCCAGAGCAGAAGACCTACTTCAGCCAGATCAGGCCTGCAAAGAAACTGCGTTTCACAGGCCTTTGGAAGAGATGTTCCCACTAGGCTGTAAGAGCACTGTGCAGAGCGAGTTGTTTCTTAGCTTCCCAAAGAGCTGGAAACAAGATGCTGTGGGGCCCAACTCGCCCTTTGGAAAGAAGCCTTCACGTTGTGCCTTTCAGCTCTAGGGCAAAGTAGCACACCCAGAGCAGAAGTCCCACTTCAGCCAGATCAGGCCTGCAAAGAAACTGCGTTTCACAGGCCTTTGTAAGAGATGTTCCCGGTTGGCTGTAAGAGGTCTGCAGAGCGAGTTGTTTCTTAGCTTCCCAAAGAGCTGGATGCAAGAGGCTCTGGGGCCCAACTCGCCCTTTGGAAAGAAGCCTGCACGTTGTGCCTTTCAGCTCTAGGGCCATGTGGCACACCCAGAGCAGAAGTTCTACTTCAGCCAGATCAGGCCTGCAAAGAAACTGCGTTTCACAGGCCTTTGGAAGAGATGTTCCCGGTAGGCTGTAAGAGCAATGTGCAGAGCGAGTTGTTTCTTAGCTGCCGAAAGAGCTGGAATCTGGACCTGAGGGACTTGTCTACCCTTGTGGAAACAAGGCAAGACTTTGTGCCTTGCAGGTCTAGCGCCATGTAGGACCCGGCAGAGCAGAAGTTCTACTTCAGCCAGATCAGGGCTGGGAAGAAACTGCGTTTCACAGGCCTTTGGAAGAGATGTTCCCGGTAGGCTGTAAGAGCACTGTGCAGAGCGAGTTGTTTCTTAGCTTCCCAAAGAGCTAGAAGCAAGATGCTCTGGGTCCCAAGTCGCCCTTTGGAAAGAAGCCTGCACGTTGTGCCTTTCAGCTCTAGGGCCATGTGGCCCAACCAAAGCAGAAGTTCTACTTCAGCCAGATCAGGCCTGCAAAGAAACTGCGTTTAACAGGCCTTTGGAAGAGATGTTCACGGTAGGCTGTAAGAGCACTGTGCAGAGCGAGTTGTTTCTTAGCTTCCCAAAGAGCTGGAAGCAAGATGCTGTGGGGCCCAACTCGCCCTTTGGAAAGAAGCCTTCACGTTGTGCCTTTCAGCTCTAGGGCAAAGTAGCACACCCAGAGCAGAAGTCCCACTTCAGCCAGATCAGGCCTGCAAAGAAACTGCGTTTCACAGGCCTTTGTAAGAGATGTTCCCGGTTGGCTGTAAGAGGTCTGCAGAGCGAGTTGTTTCTTAGCTTCCCAAAGAGCTGGATGCAAGAGGCTCTGGGGCCCAACTCGCCCTTTGGAAAGAAGCCTGCACGTTGTGCCTTTCAGCTCTAGGGCCATGTGGCACACCCAGAGCAGAAGTTCTACTTCAGCCAGAACAGGCCTGGAAAGAAACTGCGTTTCACAGGCCTTTGGAAGAGATGCTCCCGGTAGGCTGTAAGAGCACTGTGCAGAGCGAGTTGTTTCTTAGCTGCCGAAAGAGCTGGAAGCTGGACCTGAGGGACTTGTCTACCCTTGTGGAAACAAGGCAGGACTTTGTGCCTTGCAGCTCTAGCGCCATGTAGGACCCGGCAGAGCAGAAGTTCTACTTCAGCCACATCAGGGCTGGGAAGAAACTGCGTTTCACAGGCCTTTGTAAGACTCGTTCCCTGTAGGCTGTAAAACACCAGTGCAGAGCAAGTTGTTTCTTAGCTGCCCAAAGAGGTGGAATCCCCACGCTGTGGGGCCTGTCTGCCCTTGAGGAGTCAAGGCAGGACTTTGAGCCTTGCAACTCTAGGCCGAAGTAGGATATGGCATAGCAGCAGTTCTACCTCAGCGAGATAAGGCCTGCAAAGAAACTGCATTTCTCAGGCCTTTGCAAGAGATGCTCCCAGTTGGCTGTAAGAGAGGTCTGCAGAGCCAGTTGCTTCTTAGCTTCCCAAAGAGCTGGAAGGAAGATGCTATGGGGCCCAAATCGTCCTTTGGAAAGAAGCCTGCGGATTGTGCCTTTCAGCTCCAGGGCAACGTAGCACACCCAGAGCAGAAGTTCTACTTCAGCCAGATCAGGCCTGCAAAGAAACTGTGTTTCACAGCCCTTTGGAAGAGATGTTCCCGGTAGGCTGTAAGAGCACTGTGCAGAGCGTGTTATTTCTTAGCTGCCGAAAGAGCTGGAATCTGGACCTGAGGGACTTGTCTACCCTTGTGGAAACAAGGCAAGACTTTGTGCCTTGCAGCTCTAGCGCCATGTAGGACCCGGCAGACCAGAAGTTCTACTTCAGCCAGATCAGGGCTGGGAAGAAACTGCGTTTCACAGGCCTTTGGAAGAGATCTTCCCGGTAGGCTGTAAGAGCACTGTGCAGAGCGAGTTGTTTCTTCGCTTCCCAAAGAGCTGGAAGCAAGATGCTCTGAGGCCCAACTCGCCCTTTGGAAAGAAGCCTGCACGTTGTGCCTTTCAGCTCTAGGACAAAGTAGCACACCCAGAGCAGAAGACCTGCTTCAGCCAGATCAGGCCTGCAAAGAAACTGCGTTTCACGGGCCTTTGGAAGAGATGTAACCACTAGGCTGTAAGAGCACTGTGCAGAGCGAGTTGTTTCTTAGGTTCCCAAAGAGCTGGAAGGAAGATGCTGTGGGGCCCAACTCGCCCTTTGGAAAGAAGCCTGCACGTTGTGCCTTTCAGCTCTAGGGCAAAGTAGCACACCCAGACAAGAAGACTTACTTCAGCCAGATCAGGCCTGCAAAGAAACTGCGTTTCACAGGCCTTTGGAAGAGATGTTCCCACTAGGCTGTAAGAGCACTGTGCAGAGCGAGTTGTTTTGTAGGTTCGCAAAGAGCTGGAAGCAAGATGCTGAGGGGCCCAACTCGCCCTTTGGAAAGAACCCTGCACGTTGTCCCTTTCAGCTCTAGGGCAAAGTAGCAGACCCAGAGCAGAAGTCCTACTTCAGCCAGATCAAGCCTGCAAAGAAACTGCATTTCACAGGCCTTTGGAAGAGATGTTCCCGGTAGGCTGTAGGAGCACTGTGCAGAGCGAGTTGTTTCTTAGCTTCCCAAAGAGCTGGAAGCAAGATGCTGTGGGGCCCAACTCGCCCTTTGGAAAGAAGCCAGCACGTTGTGCCTTTCAGCTCTAGGGCAAAGTAGCACACCCAGAGCAGAAGACCTACTTCAGCCAGATCAGGCCTGCAAAGAAACTGCGTTTCACAGGCCTTTGTAAGAGATGTTCCCGGTTGGCTGTAAGAGGTCTGCAGAGCGAGTTGTTTCTTAGCTTCCCAAAGAGCTGGATGCAAGAGGCTTTGGGGCCCAACTCGCCCTTTGGAAAGAAGCCTGCACGTTGTGCCTTTCAGCTCTAGGGCCATGTGGCACACCCAGAGCAGAAGTTCTACTTCAGCCAGAACAGGCCTGGAAAGAAACTGCGTTTCACAGGCCTTTGTAAGAGATGTTCCCGGTAGGCTGTAAGAGCACTGTGCAGAGCGAGTTGTTTCTTAGCTGCCGAAAGAGCTGGAATCTGGACCTGAGGGACTTGTCTACCCTTGTGGAAACAAGGCAAGACTTTGTGCCTTGCAGGTCTAGCGCCATGTAGGACCCGGCAGAGCAGAAGTTCTACTTCAGCCAGATCAGGGCTGGGAAGAAACTGCGTTTCACAGGCCTTTGGAAGAGATGTTCCCGAAGGCTGTAAGAGCACTGTGCAGAGCGAGTTGTTTCTTAGCTTCCCAAAGAGCTGGAAGCAAGATGCTCTGGGTCCCAACTCGCCCTTTGGAAAGAAGCCTGCACGTTGTGCCTTTCAGCTCTAGGGCCATGTGGCCCAACCAGAGCAGAAGTTCTACTTCAGCCAGATCAGGCCTGCAAAGAAACTGCGTTTAACAGGCCTTTGGAAGAGATGTTCACGGTAGGCTGTAAGAGCACTGTGCAGAGCGAGTTGTTTCTTCGCTTCACAAAGAGGTGGAAGCAAGATTCTCTGGGCCCCAAATCTCCCTTTGGAACTGAGACTGCACGTTGTGCCTTTCAGCTCTAGGGCAATGTAGCACACCCAGAGCAGAAGTTCTACTTCAGCCAGATCAGGCCTGCAAAGAAAGTGCGTTTCACAGGCCTTTGTAAGTCATGTTCCCGGTAGGCTGTAAGAGCACTGTGCAGAGCGAGTTGTTTTGTAGGTTCGCAAAGAGCTGGAAGCAAGATGCTGAGGGGCCCAACTCGCCCTTTGGAAAGAACCCTGCACGTTGTCCCTTTCAGCTCTAGGGCAAAGTAGCAGACCCAGAGCAGAAGTCCTACTTCAGCCAGATCAAGCCTGCAAAGAAACTGCATTTCACAGGCCTTTGGAAGAGATGTTCCCGGTAGGCTGTAAGAGCACTGTGCAGAGCGAGTTGTTTCTTAGCTTCCCAAAGAGCTGGAAGCAAGATGCTGTGGGGCCCAACTCGCCCTTTGGAAAGAAGCCAGCACGTTGTGCCTTTCAGCTCTAGGGCAAAGTAGCACACCCAGAGCAGAAGACCTACTTCAGCCAGATCAGGCCTGCAAAGAAACTGCGTTTCACAGGCCTTTGTAAGTCATGTTCCCGGTAGGCTGTAAGAGCACTGTGCAGAGCGAGTTGTTTTGTAGGTTCGCAAAGAGCTGGAAGCAAGATGCTGAGGGGCCCAACTCGCCCTTTGGAAAGAACCCTGCACGTTGTCCCTTTCAGCTCTAGGGCAAAGTAGCAGACCCAGAGCAGAAGTCCTACTTCAGCCAGATCAAGCCTGCAAAGAAACTGCATTTCACAGGCCTTTGGAAGAGATGTTCCCGGTAGGCTGTAAGAGCACTGTGCAGAGCGAGTTGTTTCTTAGCTTCCCAAAGAGCTGGAAGCAAGATGCTGTGGGGCCCAACTCGCCCTTTGGAAAGAAGCCAGCACGTTGTGCCTTTCAGCTCTAGGGCAAAGTAGCACACCCAGAGCAGAAGACCTACTTCAGCCAGATCAGGCCTGCAAAGAAACTGCGTTTCACAGGCCTTTGTAAGTCATGTTCCCGGTAGGCTGTAAGAGCACTGTGCAGAGCGAGTTGTTTTGTAGGTTCGCAAAGAGCTGGAAGCAAGATGCTGAGGGGCCCAACTCGCCCTTTGGAAAGAACCCTGCACGTTGTCCCTTTCAGCTCTAGGGCAAAGTAGCAGACCCAGAGCAGAAGTCCTACTTCAGCCAGATCAAGCCTGCAAAGAAACTGCATTTCACAGGCCTTTGGAAGAGATGTTCCCGGTAGGCTGTAAGAGCACTGTGCAGAGCGAGTTGTTTCTTAGCTTCCCAAAGAGCTGGAAGCAAGATGCTGTGGGGCCCAACTCGCCCTTTGGAAAGAAGCCAGCACGTTGTGCCTTTCAGCTCTAGGGCAAAGTAGCACACCCAGAGCAGAAGACCTACTTCAGCCAGATCAGGCCTGCAAAGAAACTGCGTTTCACAGGCCTTTGGAAGAGATGTTCCCACTAGGCTGTAAGAGCACTGTGCAGAGCGAGTTGTTTCTTAGCTTCCCAAAGAGCTGGAAACAAGATGCTGTGGGGCCCAACTCGCCCTTTGGAAAGAAGCCTTCACGTTGTGCCTTTCAGCTCTAGGGCAAAGTAGCACACCCAGAGCAGAAGTCCCACTTCAGCCAGATCAGGCCTGCAAAGAAACTGCGTTTCACAGGCCTTTGGAAGAGATGTTCCCACTAGGCTGTAAGAGCACTGCGCAGAGCGAGTTGTTTCTTAGCTTCCCAAAGAGCTGGATGCAAGAGGCTCTGGGGCCCAACTCGCCCTTTGGAAAGAAGCCTGCACGTTGTGCCTTTCAGCTCTAGGGCCATGTGGCACACCCAGAGCAGAAGTTCTACTTCAGCCAGAACAGGCCTGGAAAGAAACTGCGTTTCACAGGCCTTTGGAAGAGATGCTCCCGGTAGGCTGTAAGAGCACTGTGCAGAGCGAGTTGTTTCTTAGCTGCCGAAAGAGCTGGAAGCTGGACCTGAGGGACTTGTCTACCCTTGTGGAAACAAGGCAGGACTTTGTGCCTTGCAGCTCTAGCGCCATGTAGGACCCGGCAGAGCAGAAGTTCTACTTCAGCCACATCAGGGCTGGGAAGAAACTGCGTTTCACAGGCCTTTGTAAGACTCGTTCCCTGTAGGCTGTAAAACACCAGTGCAGAGCAAGTTGTTTCTTAGCTGCCCAAAGAGGTGGAATCCCCACGCTGTGGGGCCTGTCTGCCCTTGAGGAGTCAAGGCAGGACTTTGAGCCTTGCAACTCTAGGCCGAAGTAGGATATGGCATAGCAGCAGTTCTACCTCAGCGAGATAAGGCCTGCAAAGAAACTGCATTTCTCAGGCCTTTGCAAGAGATGCTCCCAGTTGGCTGTAAGAGAGGTCTGCAGAGCCAGTTGCTTCTTAGCTTCCCAAAGAGCTGGAAGGAAGATGCTATGGGGCCCAAATCGTCCTTTGGAAAGAAGCCTGCGGATAGTGCCTTTCAGCTCCAGGGCAATGTAGCACACCCAGAGCAGAAGTTCTACTTCAGCCAGATCAGGCCTGCAAAGAAACTGCGTTTCACAGCCCTTTGGAAGAGATGTTCCCGGTAGGCTGTAAGAGCACTGTGCAGAGCGTGTTATTTCTTAGCTGCCGAAAGAGCTGGAATCTGGACCTGAGGGACTTGTCTACCCTTGTGGAAACAAGGCAAGACTTTGTGCCTTGCAGGTCTAGCGCCATGTAGGACCCGGCAGAGCAGAAGTTCTACTTCAGCCAGATCAGGGCTGGGAAGAAACTGCGTTTCACAGGCCTTTGGAAGAGATCTTCCCGGTAGGCTGTAAGAGCACTGTGCAGAGCGAGTTGTTTCTTCGCTTCCCAAAGAGCTGGAAGCAAGATGCTCTGAGGCCCAACTCGCCCTTTGGAAAGAAGCCTGCACGTTGTGCCTTTCAGCTCTAGGACAAAGTAGCACACCCAGAGCAGAAGACCTGCTTCAGCCAGATCAGGCCTGCAAAGAAACTGCGTTTCACGGGCCTTTGGAAGAGATGTAACCACTAGGCTGTAAGAGCACTGTGCAGAGCGAGTTGTTTCTTAGGTTCCCAAAGAGCTGGAAGGAAGATGCTGTGGGGCCCAACTCGCCCTTTGGAAAGAAGCCTGCACGTTGTGCCTTTCAGCTCTAGGGCAAAGTAGCACACCCAGACAAGAAGACTTACTTCAGCCAGATCAGGCCTGCAAAGAAACTGCGTTTCACAGGCCTTTGGAAGAGATGTTCCCACTAGGCTGTAAGAGCACTGTGCAGAGCGAGTTGTTTTGTAGGTTCGCAAAGAGCTGGAAGCAAGATGCTGAGGGGCCCAACTCGCCCTTTGGAAAGAACCCTGCACGTTGTCCCTTTCAGCTCTAGGGCAAAGTAGCAGACCCAGAGCAGAAGTCCTACTTCAGCCAGATCAAGCCTGCAAAGAAACTGCATTTCACAGGCCTTTGGAAGAGATGTTCCCGGTAGGCTGTAAGAGCACTGTGCAGAGCGAGTTGTTTCTTAGCTTCCCAAAGAGCTGGAAGCAAGATGCTGTGGGGCCCAACTCGCCCTTTGGAAAGAAGCCAGCACGTTGTGCCTTTCAGCTCTAGGGCAAAGTAGCACACCCAGAGCAGAAGACCTACTTCAGCCAGATCAGGCCTGCAAAGAAACTGCGTTTCACAGGCCTTTGGAAGAGATGTTCCCGGTAGGCTGTAAGAGCACTGTGCAGAGCGAGTTGTTTCTTAGCTTCCCAAAGAGCTGGAAACAAGATGCTGTGGGGCCCAACTCGCCCTTTGGAAAGAAGCCTGCACGTTGTGCCTTTCAGCTCTAGGGCAAAGTAGCACACCCAGAGCAGAAGTCCCACTTCAGCCAGATCAGGCCTGCAAAGAAACTGCGTTTCACAGGCCTTTGTAAGAGATGTTCCCGGTTGGCTGTAAGAGGTCTGCAGAGCGAGTTGTTTCTTAGCTTCCCAAAGAGCTGGATGCAAGAGGCTTTGGGGCCCAACTCGCCCTTTGGAAAGAAGCCTGCACGTTGTGCCTTTCAGCTCTAGGGCCATGTGGCACACCCAGAGCAGAAGTTCTACTTCAGCCAGAACAGGCCTGGAAAGAAACTGCGTTTCACAGGCCTTTGTAAGAGATGTTCCCGGTAGGCTGTAAGAGCACTGTGCAGAGCGAGTTGTTTCTTAGCTGCCGAAAGAGCTGGAATCTGGACCTGAGGGACTTGTCTACCCTTGTGGAAACAAGGCAAGACTTTGTGCCTTGCAGGTCTAGCGCCATGTAGGACCCGGCAGAGCAGAAGTTCTACTTCAGCCAGATCAGGGCTGGGAAGAAACTGCGTTTCACAGGCCTTTGGAAGAGATGTTCCCGAAGGCTGTAAGAGCACTGTGCAGAGCGAGTTGTTTCTCAGCTTCCAAAGAGCTGGAAGCAAGATGCTTTGGGGACCAACTCGCCCTTTGGATAGGAGACTGCACGTTGTGTCTTTCAGCTCTTGGGGTATGTAGCACACCCGGAGCAGAATTCTACTTCAGATACATCAGGACTGCAAAGAAACTGCGTTTCACAGGCCTTCGTAAGAGATGTTCCCGGTAGGCTGTAAGAGCGCTGTGCAGAGCGAGTTGTTTCTTAGCTTCCCAAAGAGCTGGAAGCAAGATGCTCTGGGTCCCACCTCGCCCTTTTTTAAGAAGCCTGCACGTTGTGCCTTTGAGCTCTAGGTCAATGTGGCACATCCAGAGCAGAAGTTCCACTTCAGCCAGATCAGGCCTGCAAAGAAACTGCGTTTCACAGGCCTTTGGAAGAGATGTTCCCGGTAGGCTGTAAGAGCACTGTGTGGAGTGAGTTGTTTCTTAGCTTCCCAAAGAGCTGGAAGCAAGATGCTGTGGGGCCCAACTCTCCCTTTGGAAAGAAGCCAGCACGTTGTGCCTTTCAGCTCTAGGGCCATGTGGCACACCCAGAGCAGAAGTTCTACTTCAGCCAGATCAGGCCTGCAAAGAAACTGCGTTTCACAGGCCTTTGTAAGTCATGTTCCCGGTAGGCTGTAAGAGCACTGTGCAGAGCGTGTTATTTCTTAGCTGCCGAAAGAGCTGGAATCTGGACCTGAGGGACTTGTCTACCCTTGTGGAAACAAGGCAAGACTTTGTGCCTTGCAGCTCTAGCGCCATGTAGGACCCGGCAGACCAGAAGTTCTACTTCAGCCAGATCAGGGCTGGGAAGAAACTGCGTTTCACAGGCCTTTGGAAGAGATCTTCCCGGTAGGCTGTAAGAGCACTGTGCAGAGCGAGTTGTTTCTTCGCTTCCCAAAGAGCTGGAAGCAAGATGCTCTGAGGCCCAACTCGCCCTTTGGAAAGAAGCCTGCACGTTGTGCCTTTCAGCTCTAGGGCAAAGTAGCACACCCAGAGCAGAAGACCTGCTTCAGCCAGATCAGGCCTGCAAAGAAACTGCGTTTGACGGGCCTTTGGAAGAGATGTAACCACTAGGCTGTAAGAGCACTGTGCAGAGCGAGTTGTTTCTTAGGTTCCCAAAGAGCTGGAAGGAAGATGCTGTGGGGCCCAACTCGCCCTTTGGAAAGAAGCCTGCACGTTGTGCCTTTCAGCTCTAGGGCAAAGTAGCACACCCAGACAAGAAGACTTACTTCAGCCAGATCAGGCCTGCAAAGAAACTGCGTTTCACAGGCCTTTGGAAGAGATGTTCCCACTAGGCTGTAAGAGCACTGTGCAGAGCGAGTTGTTTTGTAGGTTCGCAAAGAGCTGGAAGCAAGATGCTGAGGGGCCCAACTCGCCCTTTGGAAAGAACCCTGCACGTTGTCCCTTTCAGCTCTAGGGCAAAGTAGCAGACCCAGAGCAGACGTCCTACTTCAGCCAGATCAAGCCTGCAAAGAAACTGCATTTCACAGGCCTTTGGAAGAGATGTTCCCGGTAGGCTGTAAGAGCACTGTGCAGAGCGAGTTGTTTCTTAGCTTCCCAAAGAGCTGGAAGCAAGATGCTGTGGGGCCCAACTCGCCCTTTGGAAAGAAGCCAGCACGTTGTGCCTTTCAGCTCTAGGGCAAAGTAGCACACCCAGAGCAGAAGACCTACTTCAGCCAGATCAGGCCTGCAAAGAAACTGCGTTTCACAGGCCTTTGGAAGAGATGTTCCCGGTAGGCTGTAAGAGCACTGTGCAGAGCGAGTTGTTTCTTAGCTTCCCAAAGAGCTGGAAACAAGATGCTGTGGGGCCCAACTCGCCCTTTGGAAAGAAGCCTGCACGTTGTGCCTTTCAGCTCTAGGGCAAAGTAGCACACCCAGAGCAGAAGTCCCACTTCAGCCAGATCAGGCCTGCAAAGAAACTGCGTTTCACAGGCCTTTGTAAGAGATGTTCCCGGTTGGCTGTAAGAGGTCTGCAGAGCGAGTTGTTTCTTAGCTTCCCAAAGAGCTGGATGCAAGAGGCTTTGGGGCCCAACTCGCCCTTTGGAAAGAAGCCTGCACGTTGTGCCTTTCAGCTCTAGGGCCATGTGGCACACCCAGAGCAGAAGTTCTACTTCAGCCAGAACAGGCCTGGAAAGAAACTGCGTTTCACAGGCCTTTGTAAGAGATGTTCCCGGTAGGCTGTAAGAGCACTGTGCAGAGCGAGTTGTTTCTTAGCTGCCGAAAGAGCTGGAATCTGGACCTGAGGGACTTGTCTACCCTTGTGGAAACAAGGCAAGACTTTGTGCCTTGCAGGTCTAGCGCCATGTAGGACCCGGCAGAGCAGAAGTTCTACTTCAGCCAGATCAGGGCTGGGAAGAAACTGCGTTTCACAGGCCTTTGGAAGAGATGTTCCCGAAGGCTGTAAGAGCACTGTGCAGAGCGAGTTGTTTCCTAGCTTCCCAAAGAGCTGGAAGCAAGATGCTCTGGGTCCCAACTCGCCCTTTGGAAAGAAGCCTGCACGTTGTGCCTTTCAGCTCTAGGGCCATGTGGCCCAACCAGAGCAGAAGTTCTACTTCAGCCAGATCAGGCCTGCAAAGAAACTGCGTTTAACAGGCCTTTGGAAGAGATGTTCACGGTAGGCTGTAAGAGCACTGTGCAGAGCGAGTTGTTTCTTCGCTTCACAAAGAGGTGGAAGCAAGATTCTCTGGGCCCCAAATCTCCCTTTGGAACTGAGACTGCACGTTGTGCCTTTCAGCTCTAGGGCAATGTAGCACACCCAGAGCAGAAGTTCTACTTCAGCCAGATCAGGCCTGCAAAGAAACTGCGTTTCACAGGCCTTTGTAAGAGATGTTCCCGGTAGGCTGTAAGAGCACTGTGCAGAGCGAGTTGTTTCTCAGCTTCCAAAGAGCTGGAAGCAAGATGCTTTGGGGACCAACTCGCCCTTTGGATAGGAGACTGCACGTTGTGTCTTTCAGCTCTTGGGGTATGTAGCACACCCGGAGCAGAATTCTACTTCAGATACATCAGGACTGCAAAGAAACTGCGTTTCACAGGCCTTCGTAAGAGATGTTCCCGGTAGGCTGTAAGAGCGCTGTGCAGAGCGAGTTGTTTCTTAGCTTCCCAAAGAGCTGGAAGCAAGATGCTCTGGGTCCCACCTCGCCCTTTTTTAAGAAGCCTGCACGTTGTGCCTTTGAGCTCTAGGTCAATGTGGCACATCCAGAGCAGAAGTTCCACTTCAGCCAGATCAGGCCTGCAAAGAAACTGCGTTTCACAGGCCTTTGGAAGAGATGTTCCCGGTAGGCTGTAAGAGCACTGTGTGGAGTGAGTTGTTTCTTAGCTTCCCAAAGAGCTGGAAGCAAGATGCTGTGGGGCCCAACTCTCCCTTTGGAAAGAAGCCTGCACGTTGTGCCTTTCAGCTCTAGGGCCATGTGGCACACCCAGAGCAGAAGTTCTACTTCAGCCAGATCAGGCCTGCAAAGAAACTGCGTTTCACAGGCCTTTGTAAGTCATGTTCCCGGTAGGCTGTAAGAGCACTGTGCAGAGCGAGTTGTTTTGTAGGTTCGCAAAGAGCTGGAAGCAAGATGCTGAGGGGCCCAACTCGCCCTTTGGAAAGAACCCTGCACGTTGTCCCTTTCAGCTCTAGGGCAAAGTAGCAGACCCAGAGCAGAAGTCCTACTTCAGCCAGATCAAGCCTGCAAAGAAACTGCATTTCACAGGCCTTTGGAAGAGATGTTCCCGGTAGGCTGTAAGAGCACTGTGCAGAGCGAGTTGTTTCTTAGCTTCCCAAAGAGCTGGAAGCAAGATGCTGTGGGGCCCAACTCGCCCTTTGGAAAGAAGCCAGCACGTTGTGCCTTTCAGCTCTAGGGCAAAGTAGCACACCCAGAGCAGAAGACCTACTTCAGCCAGATCAGGCCTGCAAAGAAACTGCGTTTCACAGGCCTTTGGAAGAGATGTTCCCACTAGGCTGTAAGAGCACTGTGCAGAGCGAGTTGTTTCTTAGCTTCCCAAAGAGCTGGAAACAAGATGCTGTGGGGCCCAACTCGCCCTTTGGAAAGAAGCCTTCACGTTGTGCCTTTCAGCTCTAGGGCAAAGTAGCACACCCAGAGCAGAAGTCCCACTTCAGCCAGATCAGGCCTGCAAAGAAACTGCGTTTCACAGGCCTTTGTAAGAGATGTTCCCGGTTGGCTGTAAGAGGTCTGCAGAGCGAGTTGTTTCTTAGCTTCCCAAAGAGCTGGATGCAAGAGGCTCTGGGGCCCAACTCGCCCTTTGGAAAGAAGCCTGCACGTTGTGCCTTTCAGCTCTAGGGCCATGTGGCACACCCAGAGCAGAAGTTCTACTTCAGCCAGATCAGGCCTGCAAAGAAACTGCGTTTCACAGGCCTTTGGAAGAGATGTTCCCGGTAGGCTGTAAGAGCAATGTGCAGAGCGAGTTGTTTCTTAGCTGCCGAAAGAGCTGGAATCTGGACCTGAGGGACTTGTCTACCCTTGTGGAAACAAGGCAAGACTTTGTGCCTTGCAGGTCTAGCGCCATGTAGGACCCGGCAGAGCAGAAGTTCTACTTCAGCCAGATCAGGGCTGGGAAGAAACTGCGTTTCACAGGCCTTTGGAAGAGATGTTCCCGGTAGGCTGTAAGAGCACTGTGCAGAGCGAGTTGTTTCTTAGCTTCCCAAAGAGCTAGAAGCAAGATGCTCTGGGTCCCAACTCGCCCTTTGGAAAGAAGCCAGCACGTTGTGCCTTTCAGCTCTAGGGCCATGTGGCCCAACCAGAGCAGAAGTTCTACTTCAGCCAGATCAGGCCTGCAAAGAAACTGCGTTTAACAGGCCTTTGGAAGAGATGTTCACGGTAGGCTGTAAGAGCACTGTGCAGAGCGAGTTGTTTCTTCGCTTCACAAAGAGGTGGAAGCAAGATTCTCTGGGCCCCAAATCTCCCTTTGGAACTGAGACTGCACGTTGTGCCTTTCAGCTCTAGGGCAATGTAGCACACCCAGAGCAGAAGTTCTACTTCAGCCAGATCAGGCCTGCAAAGAAACTGCGTTTCACAGGCCTTTGTAAGAGATGTTCCCGGTAGGCTGTAAGAGCACTGTGCAGAGCGAGTTGTTTCTCAGCTTCCAAAGAGCTGGAAGCAAGATGCCTTGGGGACCAACTCGCCCTTTGGATAGGAGACTGCACGTTGTGTCTTTCAGCTCTTGGGGTATGTAGCACACCCGGAGCAGAATTCTACTTCAGATACATCAGGACTGCAAAGAAACTGCGTTTCACAGGCCTTCGTAAGAGATGTTCCCGGTAGGCTGTAAGAGCGCTGTGCAGAGCAAGTTGTTTCTTAGCTTCCCAAAGAGCTGGAAGCAAGATGCTCTGGGTCCCACCTCGCCCTTTTTTAAGAAGCCTGCACGTTGTGCCTTTGAGCTCTAGGTCAATGTGGCACATCCAGAGCAGAAGTTCCACTTCAGCCAGATCAGGCCTGCAAAGAAACTGCGTTTCACAGGCCTTTGGAAGAGATGTTCCCGGTAGGCTGTAAGAGCACTGTGTGGAGTGAGTTGTTTCTTAGCTTCCCAAAGAGCTGGAAGCAAGATGCTGTGGGGCCCAACTCTCCCTTTGGAAAGAAGCCTGCACGTTGTGCCTTTCAGCTCTAGGGCCATGTGGCACACCCAGAGCAGAAGTTCTACTTCAGCCAGATCAGGCCTGCAAAGAAACTGCGTTTCACAGGCCTTTGTAAGTCATGTTCCCGGTAGGCTGTAAGAGCACTGTGCAGAGCGAGTTGTTTTGTAGGTTCGCAAAGAGCTGGAAGCAAGATGCTGAGGGGCCCAACTCGCCCTTTGGAAAGAACCCTGCACGTTGTCCCTTTCAGCTCTAGGGCAAAGTAGCAGACCCAGAGCAGAAGTCCTACTTCAGCCAGATCAAGCCTGCAAAGAAACTGCATTTCACAGGCCTTTGGAAGAGATGTTCCCGGTAGGCTGTAAGAGCACTGTGCAGAGCGAGTTGTTTCTTAGCTTCCCAAAGAGCTGGAAGCAAGATGCTGTGGGGCCCAACTCGCCCTTTGGAAAGAAGCCAGCACGTTGTGCCTTTCAGCTCTAGGGCAAAGTAGCACACCCAGAGCAGAAGACCTACTTCAGCCAGATCAGGCCTGCAAAGAAACTGCGTTTCACAGGCCTTTGTAAGTCATGTTCCCGGTAGGCTGTAAGAGCACTGTGCAGAGCGAGTTGTTTTGTAGGTTCGCAAAGAGCTGGAAGCAAGATGCTGAGGGGCCCAACTCGCCCTTTGGAAAGAACCCTGCACGTTGTCCCTTTCAGCTCTAGGGCAAAGTAGCAGACCCAGAGCAGAAGTCCTACTTCAGCCAGATCAAGCCTGCAAAGAAACTGCATTTCACAGGCCTTTGGAAGAGATGTTCCCGGTAGGCTGTAAGAGCACTGTGCAGAGCGAGTTGTTTCTTAGCTTCCCAAAGAGCTGGAAGCAAGATGCTGTGGGGCCCAACTCGCCCTTTGGAAAGAAGCCAGCACGTTGTGCCTTTCAGCTCTAGGGCAAAGTAGCACACCCAGAGCAGAAGACCTACTTCAGCCAGATCAGGCCTGCAAAGAAACTGCGTTTCACAGGCCTTTGGAAGAGATGTTCCCACTAGGCTGTAAGAGCACTGTGCAGAGCGAGTTGTTTCTTAGCTTCCCAAAGAGCTGGAAACAAGATGCTGTGGGGCCCAACTCGCCCTTTGGAAAGAAGCCTTCACGTTGTGCCTTTCAGCTCTAGGGCAAAGTAGCACACCCAGAGCAGAAGTCCCACTTCAGCCAGATCAGGCCTGCAAAGAAACTGCGTTTCACAGGCCTTTGTAAGAGATGTTCCCGGTTGGCTGTAAGAGGTCTGCAGAGCGAGTTGTTTCTTAGCTTCCCAAAGAGCTGGATGCAAGAGGCTCTGGGGCCCAACTCGCCCTTTGGAAAGAAGCCTGCACGTTGTGCCTTTCAGCTCTAGGGCCATGTGGCACACCCAGAGCAGAAGTTCTACTTCAGCCAGAACAGGCCTGGAAAGAAACTGCGTTTCACAGGCCTTTGGAAGAGATGCTCCCGGTAGGCTGTAAGAGCACTGTGCAGAGCGAGTTGTTTCTTAGCTGCCGAAAGAGCTGGAAGCTGGACCTGAGGGACTTGTCTACCCTTGTGGAAACAAGGCAGGACTTTGTGCCTTGCAGCTCTAGCGCCATGTAGGACCCGGCAGAGCAGAAGTTCTACTTCAGCCACATCAGGGCTGGGAAGAAACTGCGTTTCACAGGCCTTTGTAAGACTCGTTCCCTGTAGGCTGTAAAACACCAGTGCAGAGCAAGTTGTTTCTTAGCTGCCCAAAGAGGTGGAATCCCCACGCTGTGGGGCCTGTCTGCCCTTGAGGAGTCAAGGCAGGACTTTGAGCCTTGCAACTCTAGGCCGAAGTAGGATATGGCATAGCAGCAGTTCTACCTCAGCGAGATAAGGCCTGCAAAGAAACTGCATTTCTCAGGCCTTTGCAAGAGATGCTCCCAGTTGGCTGTAAGAGAGGTCTGCAGAGCCAGTTGCTTCTTAGCTTCCCAAAGAGCTGGAAGGAAGATGCTATGGGGCCCAAATCGTCCTTTGGAAAGAAGCCTGCGGATTGTGCCTTTCAGCTCCAGGGCAACGTAGCACACCCAGAGCAGAAGTTCTACTTCAGCCAGATCAGGCCTGCAAAGAAACTGCGTTTCACAGCCCTTTGGAAGAGATGTTCCCGGTAGGCTGTAAGAGCACTGTGCAGAGCGTGTTATTTCTTAGCTGCCGAAAGAGCTGGAATCTGGACCTGAGGGACTTGTCTACCCTTGTGGAAACAAGGCAAGACTTTGTGCCTTGCAGCTCTAGCGCCATGTAGGACCCGGCAGACCAGAAGTTCTACTTCAGCCAGATCAGGGCTGGGAAGAAACTGCGTTTCACAGGCCTTTGGAAGAGATCTTCCCGGTAGGCTGTAAGAGCACTGTGCAGAGCGAGTTGTTTCTTCGCTTCCCAAAGAGCTGGAAGCAAGATGCTCTGAGGCCCAACTCGCCCTTTGGAAAGAAGCCTGCACGTTGTGCCTTTCAGCTCTAGGACAAAGTAGCACACCCAGAGCAGAAGACCTGCTTCAGCCAGATCAGGCCTGCAAAGAAACTGCGTTTCACGGGCCATTGGAAGAGATGTAACCACTAGGCTGTAAGAGCACTGTGCAGAGCGAGTTGTTTCTTAGGTTCCCAAAGAGCTGGAAGGAAGATGCTGTGGGGCCCAACTCGCCCTTTGGAAAGAAGCCTGCACGTTGTGCCTTTCAGCTCTAGGGCAAAGTAGCAGACCCAGAGCAGACGTCCTACTTCAGCCAGATCAAGCCTGCAAAGAAACTGCATTTCACAGGCCTTTGGAAGAGATGTTCCCGGTAGGCTGTAAGAGCACTGTGCAGAGCGAGTTGTTTCTTAGCTTCCCAAAGAGCTGGAAGCAAGATGCTGTGGGGCCCAACTCGCCCTTTGGAAAGAAGCCAGCACGTTGTGCCTTTCAGCTCTAGGGCAAAGTAGCACACCCAGAGCAGAAGACCTACTTCAGCCAGATCAGGCCTGCAAAGAAACTGCGTTTCACAGGCCTTTGGAAGAGATGTTCCCGGTAGGCTGTAAGAGCACTGTGCAGAGCGAGTTGTTTCTTAGCTTCCCAAAGAGCTGGAAACAAGATGCTGTGGGGCCCAACTCGCCCTTTGGAAAGAAGCCTGCACGTTGTGCCTTTCAGCTCTAGGGCAAAGTAGCACACCCAGAGCAGAAGTCCCACTTCAGCCAGATCAGGCCTGCAAAGAAACTGCGTTTCACAGGCCTTTGTAAGAGATGTTCCCGGTTGGCTGTAAGAGGTCTGCAGAGCGAGTTGTTTCTTAGCTTCCCAAAGAGCTGGATGCAAGAGGCTTTGGGGCCCAACTCGCCCTTTGGAAAGAAGCCTGCACGTTGTGCCTTTCAGCTCTAGGGCCATGTGGCACACCCAGAGCAGAAGTTCTACTTCAGCCAGAACAGGCCTGGAAAGAAACTGCGTTTCACAGGCCTTTGTAAGAGATGTTCCCGGTAGGCTGTAAGAGCACTGTGCAGAGCGAGTTGTTTCTTAGCTGCCGAAAGAGCTGGAATCTGGACCTGAGGGACTTGTCTACCCTTGTGGAAACAAGGCAAGACTTTGTGCCTTGCAGGTCTAGCGCCATGTAGGACCCGGCAGAGCAGAAGTTCTACTTCAGCCAGATCAGGGCTGGGAAGAAACTGCGTTTCACAGGCCTTTGGAAGAGATGTTCCCGAAGGCTGTAAGAGCACTGTGCAGAGCGAGTTGTTTCTTAGCTTCCCAAAGAGCTGGAAGCAAGATGCTCTGGGTCCCAACTCGCCCTTTGGAAAGAAGCCTGCACGTTGTGCCTTTCAGCTCTAGGGCCATGTGGCCCAACCAGAGCAGAAGTTCTACTTCAGCCAGATCAGGCCTGCAAAGAAACTGCGTTTAACAGGCCTTTGGAAGAGATGTTCACGGTAGGCTGTAAGAGCACTGTGCAGAGCGAGTTGTTTCTTCGCTTCACAAAGAGGTGGAAGCAAGATTCTCTGGGCCCCAAATCTCCCTTTGGAACTGAGACTGCACGTTGTGCCTTTCAGCTCTAGGGCAATGTAGCACACCCAGAGCAGAAGTTCTACTTCAGCCAGATCAGGCCTGCAAAGAAACTGCGTTTCACAGGCCTTTGTAAGAGATGTTCCCGGTAGGCTGTAAGAGCACTGTGCAGAGCGAGTTGTTTCTCAGCTTCCAAAGAGCTGGAAGCAAGATGCTTTGGGGACCAACTCGCCCTTTGGATAGGAGACTGCACGTTGTGTCTTTCAGCTCTTGGGGTATGTAGCACACCCGGAGCAGAATTCTACTTCAGATACATCAGGACTGCAAAGAAACTGCGTTTCACAGGCCTTCGTAAGAGATGTTCCCGGTAGGCTGTAAGAGCGCTGTGCAGAGCGAGTTGTTTCTTAGCTTCCCAAAGAGCTGGAAGCAAGATGCTCTGGGTCCCACCTCGCCCTTTTTTAAGAAGCCTGCACGTTGTGCCTTTGAGCTCTAGGTCAATGTGGCACATCCAGAGCAGAAGTTCCACTTCAGCCAGATCAGGCCTGCAAAGAAACTGCGTTTCACAGGCCTTTGGAAGAGATGTTCCCGGTAGGCTGTAAGAGCACTGTGTGGAGTGAGTTGTTTCTTAGCTTCCCAAAGAGCTGGAAGCAAGATGCTGTGGGGCCCAACTCTCCCTTTGGAAAGAAGCCTGCACGTTGTGCCTTTCAGCTCTAGGGCCATGTGGCACACCCAGAGCAGAAGTTCTACTTCAGCCAGATCAGGCCTGCAAAGAAACTGCGTTTCACAGGCCTTTGTAAGTCATGTTCCCGGTAGGCTGTAAGAGCACTGTGCAGAGCGAGTTGTTTTGTAGGTTCGCAAAGAGCTGGAAGCAAGATGCTGAGGGGCCCAACTCGCCCTTTGGAAAGAACCCTGCACGTTGTCCCTTTCAGCTCTAGGGCAAAGTAGCAGACCCAGAGCAGAAGTCCTACTTCAGCCAGATCAAGCCTGCAAAGAAACTGCATTTCACAGGCCTTTGGAAGAGATGTTCCCGGTAGGCTGTAAGAGCACTGTGCAGAGCGAGTTGTTTCTTAGCTTCCCAAAGAGCTGGAAGCAAGATGCTGTGGGGCCCAACTCGCCCTTTGGAAAGAAGCCAGCACGTTGTGCCTTTCAGCTCTAGGGCAAAGTAGCACACCCAGAGCAGAAGACCTACTTCAGCCAGATCAGGCCTGCAAAGAAACTGCGTTTCACAGGCCTTTGGAAGAGATGTTCCCACTAGGCTGTAAGAGCACTGTGCAGAGCGAGTTGTTTCTTAGCTTCACAAAGAGCTGGAAACAAGATGCTGTGGGGCCCAACTCGCCCTTTGGAAAGAAGCCTTCACGTTGTGCCTTTCAGCTCTAGGGCAAAGTAGCACACCCAGAGCAGAAGTCCCACTTCAGCCAGATCAGGCCTGCAAAGAAACTGCGTTTCACAGGCCTTTGTAAGAGATGTTCCCGGTTGGCTGTAAGAGGTCTGCAGAGCGAGTTGTTTCTTAGCTTCCCAAAGAGCTGGATGCAAGAGGCTCTGGGGCCCAACTCGCCCTTTGGAAAGAAGCCTGCACGTTGTGCCTTTCAGCTCTAGGGCCATGTGGCACACCCAGAGCAGAAGTTCTACTTCAGCCAGATCAGGCCTGCAAAGAAACTGCGTTTCACAGGCCTTTGTAAGAGATGTTCCCGGTAGGCTGTAAGAGCACTGTGCAGAGCGAGTTGTTTCTTAGCTGCCGAAAGAGCTGGAATCTGGACCTGAGGGACTTGTCTACCCTTGTGGAAACAAGGCAAGACTTTGTGCCTTGCAGGTCTAGCGCCATGTAGGACCCGGCAGAGCAGAAGTTCTACTTCAGCCAGATCAGGGCTGGGAAGAAACTGCGTTTCACAGGCCTTTGGAAGAGATGTTCCCGGTAGGCTGTAAGAGCACTGTGCAGAGCGAGTTGTTTCTTAGCTTCCCAAAGAGCTAGAAGCAAGATGCTCTGGGTCCCAACTCGCCCTTTGGAAAGAAGCCTGCACGTTGTGCCTTTCAGCTCTAGGGCCATGTGGCCCAACCAGAGCAGAAGTTCTACTTCAGCCAGATCAGGCCTGCAAAGAAACTGCGTTTAACAGGCCTTTGGAAGAGATGTTCACGGTAGGCTGTAAGAGCACTGTGCAGAGCGAGTTGTTTCTTCGCTTCACAAAGAGGTGGAAGCAAGATTCTCTGGGCCCCAAATCTCCCTTTGGAACTGAGACTGCACGTTGTGCCTTTCAGCTCTAGGGCAATGTAGCACACCCAGAGCAGAAGTTCTACTTCAGCCAGATCAGGCCTGCAAAGAAACTGCGTTTCACAGGCCTTTGTAAGAGATGTTCCCGGTAGGCTGTAAGAGCACTGTGCAGAGCGAGTTGTTTCTCAGCTTCCAAAGAGCTGGAAGCAAGATGCCTTGGGGACCAACTCGCCCTTTGGATAGGAGACTGCACGTTGTGTCTTTCAGCTCTTGGGGTATGTAGCACACCCGGAGCAGAATTCTACTTCAGATACATCAGGACTGCAAAGAAACTGCGTTTCACAGGCCTTCGTAAGAGATGTTCCCGGTAGGCTGTAAGAGCGCTGTGCAGAGCAAGTTGTTTCTTAGCTTCCCAAAGAGCTGGAAGCAAGATGCTCTGGGTCCCACCTCGCCCTTTTTTAAGAAGCCTGCACGTTGTGCCTTTGAGCTCTAGGTCAATGTGGCACATCCAGAGCAGAAGTTCCACTTCAGCCAGATCAGGCCTGCAAAGAAACTGCGTTTCACAGGCCTTTGGAAGAGATGTTCCCGGTAGGCTGTAAGAGCACTGTGTGGAGTGAGTTGTTTCTTAGCTTCCCAAAGAGCTGGAAGCAAGATGCTGTGGGGCCCAACTCTCCCATTGGAAAGAAGCCTGCACGTTGTGCCTTTCAGCTCTAGGGCCATGTGGCACACCCAGAGCAGAAGTTCTACTTCAGCCAGATCAGGCCTGCAAAGAAACTGCGTTTCACAGGCCTTTGTAAGTCATGTTCCCGGTAGGCTGTAAGAGCACTGTGCAGAGCGAGTTGTTTCTTAGCTTCCCAAAGAGCTGGAAGCAAGATGCTGTGGGGCCCAACTCGCCCTTTGGAAAGAAGCCAGCACGTTGTGCCTTTCAGCTCTAGGGCAAAGTAGCACACCCAGAGCAGAAGACCTACTTCAGCCAGATCAGGCCTGCAAAGAAACTGCGTTTCACAGGCCTTTGTAAGTCATGTTCCCGGTAGGCTGTAAGAGCACTGTGCAGAGCGAGTTGTTTTGTAGGTTCGCAAAGAGCTGGAAGCAAGATGCTGAGGGGCCCAACTCGCCCTTTGGAAAGAACCCTGCACGTTGTCCCTTTCAGCTCTAGGGCAAAGTAGCAGACCCAGAGCAGAAGTCCTACTTCAGCCAGATCAAGCCTGCAAAGAAACTGCATTTCACAGGCCTTTGGAAGAGATGTTCCCGGTAGGCTGTAAGAGCACTGTGCAGAGCGAGTTGTTTCTTAGCTTCCCAAAGAGCTGGAAGCAAGATGCTGTGGGGCCCAACTCGCCCTTTGGAAAGAAGCCAGCACGTTGTGCCTTTCAGCTCTAGGGCAAAGTAGCACACCCAGAGCAGAAGACCTACTTCAGCCAGATCAGGCCTGCAAAGAAACTGCGTTTCACAGGCCTTTGGAAGAGATGTTCCCACTAGGCTGTAAGAGCACTGTGCAGAGCGAGTTGTTTCTTAGCTTCCCAAAGAGCTGGAAACAAGATGCTGTGGGGCCCAACTCGCCCTTTGGAAAGAAGCCTTCACGTTGTGCCTTTCAGCTCTAGGGCAAAGTAGCACACCCAGAGCAGAAGTCCCACTTCAGCCAGATCAGGCCTGCAAAGAAACTGCGTTTCACAGGCCTTTGTAAGAGATGTTCCCGGTTGGCTGTAAGAGGTCTGCAGAGCGAGTTGTTTCTTAGCTTCCCAAAGAGCTGGATGCAAGAGGCTCTGGGGCCCAACTCGCCCTTAGGAAAGAAGCCTGCACGTTGTGCCTTTCAGCTCTAGGGCCATGTGGCACACCCAGAGCAGAAGTTCTACTTCAGCCAGAACAGGCCTGGAAAGAAACTGCGTTTCACAGGCCTTTGTGAGACATGTTCCCGGTAGGCTGTAAGAGCCCTATGCAGAGCGAGTTGTTTCTTAGCTGCCGAAAGAGCTGGATGTTGGACCTGAGGGACTTGTCTACCCTTGTGGAATCAAGGCAGGACTTTGCGCCTTGCAGCTCTAGCGCCATGTAGGACCCGGCAGAGCAGAAGTTCTACTTCAGCCACATCAGGGCTGGGAAGAAACTGCGTTTCACAGGCCTTTGTAAGACTCGTTCCCTGTAGGCTGTAAAACACCAGTGCAGAGCAAGTTGTTTCTTAGCGGCCTAAAGAGGTGGAAGCCCCACGCTGTGGAGCCTGTCTGCCCTTGAGGAGTCAAGGCAGGACTTTGAGCCTTGCAACTCTAGGCCGAAGTAGGATATGGCATAGCAGCAGTTCTACCTCAGTGAGATAAGGCCTGCAAAGAAACTGCATTTCTCAGGCCTTTGCAAGAGATGCTCCCAGTTGGCCGTAAGAGAGGTCTGCAGAGCGAGTTGTTTCTTAGCTGCCGAAAGAGCTGGAAGCTGGACCTGAGGGACTTGTCTACCCTTGTGGAAACAAGGCAGGACTTTGTGCCTTGCAGCTCCAGCGCCATGTAGGACCCGGCAGAGCAGAAGTTCTACTTCAGCCAGATCAGGGCTGGGAAGAAACTGCGTTTCACAGGCCTTTGGAAGAGATGTTCCCGAAGGCTGTAAGAGCACTGTGCAGAGCGAGTTGTTTCTTAGCTTCCCAAAGAGCTGGAAGCAAGATGCTCTGGGTCCCAACTCGCCCTTTGGAAAGAAGCCTGCACGTTGTGCCTTTCAGCTCTAGGGCCATGTGGCCCAACCAGAGCAGAAGTTCTACTTCAGCCAGATCAGGCCTGCAAAGAAACTGCGTTTAACAGGCCTTTGGAAGAGATGTTCACGGTAGGCTGTAAGAGCACTGTGCAGAGCGAGTTGTTTCTTCGCTTCACAAAGAGGTGGAAGCAAGATTCTCTGGGCCCCAAATCTCCCTTTGGAACTGAGACTGCACGTTGTGCCTTTCAGCTCTAGGGCAATGTAGCACACCCAGAGCAGAAGTTCTACTTCAGCCAGATCAGGCCTGCAAAGAAACTGCGTTTCACAGGCCTTTGTAAGAGATGTTCCCGGTAGGCTGTAAGAGCACTGTGCAGAGCGAGTTGTTTCTCAGCTTCCAAAGAGCTGGAAGCAAGATGCTTTGGGGACCAACTCGCCCTTTGGATAGGAGACTGCACGTTGTGTCTTTCAGCTCTTGGGGTATGTAGCACACCCGGAGCAGAATTCTACTTCAGATACATCAGGACTGCAAAGAAACTGCGTTTCACAGGCCTTCGTAAGAGATGTTCCCGGTAGGCTGTAAGAGCGCTGTGCAGAGCGAGTTGTTTCTTAGCTTCCCAAAGAGCTGGAAGCAAGATGCTCTGGGTCCCACCTCGCCCTTTTTTAAGAAGCCTGCACGTTGTGCCTTTGAGCTCTAGGTCAATGTGGCACATCCAGAGCAGAAGTTCCACTTCAGCCAGATCAGGCCTGCAAAGAAACTGCGTTTCACAGGCCTTTGGAAGAGATGTTCCCGGTAGGCTGTAAGAGCACTGTGTGGAGTGAGTTGTTTCTTAGCTTCCCAAAGAGCTGGAAGCAAGATGCTGTGGGGCCCAACTCTCCCTTTGGAAAGAAGCCTGCACGTTGTGCCTTTCAGCTCTAGGGCCATGTGGCACACCCAGAGCAGAAGTTCTACTTCAGCCAGATCAGGCCTGCAAAGAAACTGCGTTTCACAGGCCTTTGTAAGTCATGTTCCCGGTAGGCTGTAAGAGCACTGTGCAGAGCGAGTTGTTTTGTAGGTTCGCAAAGAGCTGGAAGCAAGATGCTGAGGGGCCCAACTCGCCCTTTGGAAAGAACCCTGCACGTTGTCCCTTTCAGCTCTAGGGCAAAGTAGCAGACCCAGAGCAGAAGTCCTACTTCAGCCAGATCAAGCCTGCAAAGAAACTGCATTTCACAGGCCTTTGGAAGAGATGTTCCCGGTAGGCTGTAAGAGCACTGTGCAGAGCGAGTTGTTTCTTAGCTTCCCAAAGAGCTGGAAGCAAGATGCTGTGGGGCCCAACTCGCCCTTTGGAAAGAAGCCAGCACGTTGTGCCTTTCAGCTCTAGGGCAAAGTAGCACACCCAGAGCAGAAGACCTACTTCAGCCAGATCAGGCCTGCAAAGAAACTGCGTTTCACAGGCCTTTGGAAGAGATGTTCCCACTAGGCTGTAAGAGCACTGTGCAGAGCGAGTTGTTTCTTAGCTTCACAAAGAGCTGGAAACAAGATGCTGTGGGGCCCAACTCGCCCTTTGGAAAGAAGCCTTCACGTTGTGCCTTTCAGCTCTAGGGCAAAGTAGCACACCCAGAGCAGAAGTCCCACTTCAGCCAGATCAGGCCTGCAAAGAAACTGCGTTTCACAGGCCTTTGTAAGAGATGTTCCCGGTTGGCTGTAAGAGGTCTGCAGAGCGAGTTGTTTCTTAGCTTCCCAAAGAGCTGGATGCAAGAGGCTCTGGGGCCCAACTCGCCCTTTGGAAAGAAGCCTGCACGTTGTGCCTTTCAGCTCTAGGGCCATGTGGCACACCCAGAGCAGAAGTTCTACTTCAGCCAGATCAGGCCTGCAAAGAAACTGCGTTTCACAGGCCTTTGTAAGAGATGTTCCCGGTAGGCTGTAAGAGCACTGTGCAGAGCGAGTTGTTTCTTAGCTGCCGAAAGAGCTGGAATCTGGACCTGAGGGACTTGTCTACCCTTGTGGAAACAAGGCAAGACTTTGTGCCTTGCAGGTCTAGCGCCATGTAGGACCCGGCAGAGCAGAAGTTCTACTTCAGCCAGATCAGGGCTGGGAAGAAACTGCGTTTCACAGGCCTTTGGAAGAGATGTTCCCGGTAGGCTGTAAGAGCACTGTGCAGAGCGAGTTGTTTCTTAGCTTCCCAAAGAGCTAGAAGCAAGATGCTCTGGGTCCCAACTCGCCCTTTGGAAAGAAGCCTGCACGTTGTGCCTTTCAGCTCTAAGGCCATGTGGCCCAACCAGAGCAGAAGTTCTACTTCAGCCAGATCAGGCCTGCAAAGAAACTGCGTTTAACAGGCCTTTGGAAGAGATGTTCACGGTAGGCTGTAAGAGCACTGTGCAGAGCGAGTTGTTTCTTCGCTTCACAAAGAGGTGGAAGCAAGATTCTCTGGGCCCCAAATCTCCCTTTGGAACTGAGACTGCACGTTGTGCCTTTCAGCTCTAGGGCAATGTAGCACACCCAGAGCAGAAGTTCTACTTCAGCCAGATCAGGCCTGCAAAGAAACTGCGTTTCACAGGCCTTTGTAAGAGATGTTCCCGGTAGGCTGTAAGAGCACTGTGCAGAGCGAGTTGTTTCTCAGCTTCCAAAGAGCTGGAAGCAAGATGCCTTGGGGACCAACTCGCCCTTTGGATAGGAGACTGCACGTTGTGTCTTTCAGCTCTTGGGGTATGTAGCACACCCGGAGCAGAATTCTACTTCAGATACATCAGGACTGCAAAGAAACTGCGTTTCACAGGCCTTCGTAAGAGATGTTCCCGGTAGGCTGTAAGAGCGCTGTGCAGAGCAAGTTGTTTCTTAGCTTCCCAAAGAGCTGGAAGCAAGATGCTCTGGGTCCCACCTCGCCCTTTTTTAAGAAGCCTGCACGTTGTGCCTTTGAGCTCTAGGTCAATGTGGCACATCCAGAGCAGAAGTTCCACTTCAGCCAGATCAGGCCTGCAAAGAAACTGCGTTTCACAGGCCTTTGGAAGAGATGTTCCCGGTAGGCTGTAAGAGCACTGTGTGGAGTGAGTTGTTTCTTAGCTTCCCAAAGAGCTGGAAGCAAGATGCTGTGGGGCCCAACTCTCCCATTGGAAAGAAGCCTGCACGTTGTGCCTTTCAGCTCTAGGGCCATGTGGCACACCCAGAGCAGAAGTTCTACTTCAGCCAGATCAGGCCTGCAAAGAAACTGCGTTTCACAGGCCTTTGTAAGTCATGTTCCCGGTAGGCTGTAAGAGCACTGTGCAGAGCGAGTTGTTTCTTAGCTTCCCAAAGAGCTGGAAGCAAGATGCTGTGGGGCCCAACTCGCCCTTTGGAAAGAAGCCAGCACGTTGTGCCTTTCAGCTCTAGGGCAAAGTAGCACACCCAGAGCAGAAGACCTACTTCAGCCAGATCAGGCCTGCAAAGAAACTGCGTTTCACAGGCCTTTGTAAGTCATGTTCCCGGTAGGCTGTAAGAGCACTGTGCAGAGCGAGTTGTTTTGTAGGTTCGCAAAGAGCTGGAAGCAAGATGCTGAGGGGCCCAACTCGCCCTTTGGAAAGAACCCTGCACGTTGTCCCTTTCAGCTCTAGGGCAAAGTAGCAGACCCAGAGCAGAAGTCCTACTTCAGCCAGATCAAGCCTGCAAAGAAACTGCATTTCACAGGCCTTTGGAAGAGATGTTCCCGGTAGGCTGTAAGAGCACTGTGCAGAGCGAGTTGTTTCTTAGCTTCCCAAAGAGCTGGAAGCAAGATGCTGTGGGGCCCAACTCGCCCTTTGGAAAGAAGCCAGCACGTTGTGCCTTTCAGCTCTAGGGCAAAGTAGCACACCCAGAGCAGAAGACCTACTTCAGCCAGATCAGGCCTGCAAAGAAACTGCGTTTCACAGGCCTTTGGAAGAGATGTTCCCACTAGGCTGTAAGAGCACTGTGCAGAGCGAGTTGTTTCTTAGCTTCCCAAAGAGCTGGAAACAAGATGCTGTGGGGCCCAACTCGCCCTTTGGAAAGAAGCCTTCACGTTGTGCCTTTCAGCTCTAGGGCAAAGTAGCACACCCAGAGCAGAAGTCCCACTTCAGCCAGATCAGGCCTGCAAAGAAACTGCGTTTCACAGGCCTTTGTAAGAGATGTTCCCGGTTGGCTGTAAGAGGTCTGCAGAGCGAGTTGTTTCTTAGCTTCCCAAAGAGCTGGATGCAAGAGGCTCTGGGGCCCAACTCGCCCTTAGGAAAGAAGCCTGCACGTTGTGCCTTTCAGCTCTAGGGCCATGTGGCACACCCAGAGCAGAAGTTCTACTTCAGCCAGAACAGGCCTGGAAAGAAACTGCGTTTCACAGGCCTTTGTGAGACATGTTCCCGGTAGGCTGTAAGAGCCCTATGCAGAGCGAGTTGTTTCTTAGCTGCCGAAAGAGCTGGATGTTGGACCTGAGGGACTTGTCTACCCTTGTGGAATCAAGGCAGGACTTTGCGCCTTGCAGCTCTAGCGCCATGTAGGACCCGGCAGAGCAGAAGTTCTACTTCAGCCACATCAGGGCTGGGAAGAAACTGCGTTTCACAGGCCTTTGTAAGACTCGTTCCCTGTAGGCTGTAAAACACCAGTGCAGAGCAAGTTGTTTCTTAGCGGCCTAAAGAGGTGGAAGCCCCACGCTGTGGAGCCTGTCTGCCCTTGAGGAGTCAAGGCAGGACTTTGAGCCTTGCAACTCTAGGCCGAAGTAGGATATGGCATAGCAGCAGTTCTACCTCAGTGAGATAAGGCCTGCAAAGAAACTGCATTTCTCAGGCCTTTGCAAGAGATGCTCCCAGTTGGCCGTAAGAGAGGTCTGCAGAGCGAGTTGTTTCTTAGCTGCCGAAAGAGCTGGAAGCTGGACCTGAGGGACTTGTCTACCCTTGTGGAAACAAGGCAGGACTTTGTGCCTTGCAGCTCCAGCGCCATGTAGGACCCGGCAGAGCAGAAGTTCTACTTCAGCCAGATCAGGGATGGGAAGAAACTGCGTTTCACAGGCCTTTGGAAGAGATGTTCCCGGTAGGCTGTAAGAGCACTGTGCAGAGCGAGTTGTTTCTTCGCTTCCCAAAGAGCTCGAAGCAAGATGCTCTGAGGCCCAACTCGCCCTTTGGAAAGAAGCCTGCACGTTGTGCCTTTCAGCTCTAGGGCAAAGTAGCACACCCAGAGCAGAAGTTCCACTTCAGCCAGATCAGGCCTGCAAAGAAACTGCGTTTCACGGGTCTTTGGAAGAGATGTTCCCACTAGGCTGTAAGAGCACTGTGCAGAGCGAGTTGTTTCTTAGCTTCCCAAAGAGCTGGAAGCAAGATGCTGTGGGGCCCAACTCGCCCTTTGGAAAGAAGCCTGCACGTTGTGCCTTTCAGCTCTAGGGCAAAGTAGCACACCCAGACCAGAAGACTTACTTCACCCAGATCAGGCCTGCAAAGAAACTGCGTTTCACATTCCTTTGGAAGAGATGTTCTCACTTGGTTGGAAGAGCACTGTGCAGAGCGAGTTGTTTCTTAGCTTCCCAAAGAGCTGGAAGCAAGATGCTGTGGGGCCCAACTCGCCCTTTGGAAAGAAGCCTGCACGTTGTGCCTTTCAGCTCTAGGGCAAAGTAGCACACCCTGAGCAGAAGTCCTACTTCAGCCAGATCAGGCCTGCAAAGAAACTGCGTTTCACAGGCCTTTGGAAGAGATGTTCCCGGTAGGGTGTAAGAGCACTGTGCAGAGCGAGTTGTTTCTTAGCTTCCCAAAGAGCTGGAAGCAAGATGCTCTGAGGCCAAACTCGCCCTTTCGAAAGAAGCCTGCACGTTGTGCCTTTCAGCTCTAGGGAAATGTGGCACACCCAGAGCAGAAGTTCTACTTCAGCCAGATCAGGCCTGCAAAGAAACTGCGTTTCACAGGCCTTTGTATGTCATGTTCCCAGTAGGCTGTAAAAGCACTGTGCAGAGCGAGTTGTTTCTTAGCTTCCCAAAGAGCTGGAAGCAAGATGCTCTGGGTCCCAACTCGCCCTTTGGAAAGAAGCCTGCACGTTGTGCCTTTGAGCTCTAGGTCAATGTGGCACACCCAGAGCAGAAGTTCTACTTCAGCCTGATCAGGGCTCTGAAGAAACTGCGTTTCACAGTACTTTGTAAGACATGTTCCCGGTAGGCTGTAAGAGCCCTATGCAGAGCGAGTTGTTTCTTAGCTGCCGAAAGAGCTGGATGTTGGACCTGAGGGACTTGTCTACCCTTGTGGAATCAAGGCAGGACTTTGCGCCTTGCAGCTCTAGCGCCATGTAGGACCCGGCAGAGCAGAAGTTCTACTTCAGCCACATCAGGGCTGGGAATAAACTGCGTTTCACAGGCCTTTGCAAGACTCGTTCCCTGTAGGCTGTAAAACACCAGTGCAGAGCAAGTTGTTTCTTAGCGGCCTAAAGAGGTGGAAGCCCCACGCTGTGGGGCCTGTCTGCCCTTGAGGAGTCAAGGCAGGACTTTGAGCCTTGCAACTCTAGGCCGAAGTAGGATATGGCATAGCAGCAGTTCTACCTCAGCGAGATAAGGCCTGCAAAGAAACTGCATTTCTCAGGCCTTTGCAAGAGATGCTCCCAGTTGGCCGTAAGAGAGGTCTGCAGAGCCAGTTGTTTCTTAGCTTCCCAAAGAGCTGGAAGCAAGATGCTGTGGGGCCCAACTCGCCCTTTGGAAAGAAGCCTGCGGATTGTGCCTTTCAGCTCCAGGGCAACGTAGCACACCCAGAGCAGAAGACCTACTTCAGCCAGATCAGGCCTGCAAAGAAACTGCGTTTCACAGGCCTTTGTAAGTCATGTTCCCGGTAGGCTGTAAGAGCACTGTGCAGAGCGAGTTGTTTTGTAGGTTCGCAAAGAGCTGGAAGCAAGATGCTGAGGGGCCCAACTCGCCCTTTGGAAAGAACCCTGCACGTTGTCCCTTTCAGCTCTAGGGCAAAGTAGCAGACCCAGAGCAGAAGTCCTACTTCAGCCAGATCAAGCCTGCAAAGAAACTGCATTTCACAGGCCTTTGGAAGAGATGTTCCCGGTAGGCTGTAAGAGCACTGTGCAGAGCGAGTTGTTTCTTAGCTTCCCAAAGAGCTGGAAGCAAGATGCTGTGGGGCCCAACTCGCCCTTTGGAAAGAAGCCTTCACGTTGTGCCTTTCAGCTCTAGGGCAAAGTAGCACACCCAGAGCAGAAGTCCCACTTCAGCCAGATCAGGCCTGCAAAGAAACTGCGTTTCACAGGCCTTTGTAAGAGATGTTCCCGGTTGGCTGTAAGAGGTCTGCAGAGCGAGTTGTTTCTTAGCTTCCCAAAGAGCTGGATGCAAGAGGCTCTGGGGCCCAACTCGCCCTTAGGAAAGAAGCCTGCACGTTGTGCCTTTCAGCTCTAGGGCCATGTGGCACACCCAGAGCAGAAGTTCTACTTCAGCCAGAACAGGCCTGGAAAGAAACTGCGTTTCACAGGCCTTTGTGAGACATGTTCCCGGTAGGCTGTAAGAACCCTATGCAGAGCGAGTTGTTTCTTAGCTGCCGAAAGAGCTGGATGTTGGACCTGAGGGACTTGTCTACCCTTGTGGAATCAAGGCAGGACTTTGCGCCTTGCAGCTCTAGCGCCATGTAGGACCCGGCAGAGCAGAAGTTCTACTTCAGCCACATCAGGGCTGGGAAGAAACTGCGTTTCACAGGCCTTTGTAAGACTCGTTCCCTGTAGGCTGTAAAACACCAGTGCAGAGCAAGTTGTTTCTTAGCGGCCTAAAGAGGTGGAAGCCCCACGCTGTGGAGCCTGTCTGCCCTTGAGGAGTCAAGGCAGGACTTTGAGCCTTGCAACTCTAGGCCGAAGTAGGATATGGCATAGCAGCAGTTCTACCTCAGTGAGATAAGGCCTGCAAAGAAACTGCATTTCTCAGGCCTTTGCAAGAGATGCTCCCAGTTGGCCGTAAGAGAGGTCTGCAGAGCGAGTTGTTTCTTAGCTGCCGAAAGAGCTGGAAGCTGGACCTGAGGGACTTGTCTACCCTTGTGGAAACAAGGCAGGACTTTGTGCCTTGCAGCTCCAGCGCCATGTAGGACCCGGCAGAGCAGAAGTTCTACTTCAGCCAGATCAGGGATGGGAAGAAACTGCGTTTCACAGGCCTTTGGAAGAGATGTTCCCGGTAGGCTGTAAGAGCACTGTGCAGAGCGAGTTGTTTCTTCGCTTCCCAAAGAGCTCGAAGCAAGATGCTCTGAGGCCCAACTCGCCCTTTGGAAAGAAGCCTGCACGTTGTGCCTTTCAGCTCTAGGGCAAAGTAGCACACCCAGAGCAGAAGTTCCACTTCAGCCAGATCAGGCCTGCAAAGAAACTGCGTTTCACGGGTCTTTGGAAGAGATGTTCCCACTAGGCTGTAAGAGCACTGTGCAGAGCGAGTTGTTTCTTAGCTTCCCAAAGAGCTGGAAGCAAGATGCTGTGGGGCCCAACTCGCCCTTTGGAAAGAAGCCTGCACGTTGTGCCTTTCAGCTCTAGGGCAAAGTAGCACACCCAGACCAGAAGACTTACTTCACCCAGATCAGGCCTGCAAAGAAACTGCGTTTCACATTCCTTTGGAAGAGATGTTCTCACTTGGTTGGAAGAGCACTGTGCAGAGCGAGTTGTTTCTTAGCTTCCCAAAGAGCTGGAAGCAAGATGCTGTGGGGCCCAACTCGCCCTTTGGAAAGAAGCCTGCACGTTGTGCCTTTCAGCTCTAGGGCAAAGTAGCACACCCTGAGCAGAAGTCCTACTTCAGCCAGATCAGGCCTGCAAAGAAACTGCGTTTCACAGGCCTTTGGAAGAGATGTTCCCGGTAGGGTGTAAGAGCACTGTGCAGAGCGAGTTGTTTCTTAGCTTCCCAAAGAGCTGGAAGCAAGATGCTCTGAGGCCAAACTCGCCCTTTCGAAAGAAGCCTGCACGTTGTGCCTTTCAGCTCTAGGGAAATGTGGCACACCCAGAGCAGAAGTTCTACTTCAGCCAGATCAGGCCTGCAAAGAAACTGCGTTTCACAGGCCTTTGTATGTCATGTTCCCAGTAGGCTGTAAAAGCACTGTGCAGAGCGAGTTGTTTCTTAGCTTCCCAAAGAGCTGGAAGCAAGATGCTCTGGGTCCCAACTCGCCCTTTGGAAAGAAGCCTGCACGTTGTGCCTTTGAGCTCTAGGTCAATGTGGCACACCCAGAGCAGAAGTTCTACTTCAGCCTGATCAGGGCTCTGAAGAAACTGCGTTTCACAGTACTTTGTAAGACATGTTCCCGGTAGGCTGTAAGAGCCCTATGCAGAGCGAGTTGTTTCTTAGCTGCCGAAAGAGCTGGATGTTGGACCTGAGGGACTTGTCTACCCTTGTGTAATCAAGGCAGGACTTTGCGCCTTGCAGCTCTAGCGCCATGTAGGACCCGGCAGAGCAGAAGTTCTACTTCAGCCACATCAGGGCTGGGAATAAACTGCGTTTCACAGGCCTTTGCAAGACTCGTTCCCTGTAGGCTGTAAAACACCAGTGCAGAGCAAGTTGTTTCTTAGCGGCCTAAAGAGGTGGAAGCCCCACGCTGTGGGGCCTGTCTGCCCTTGAGGAGTCAAGGCAGGACTTTGAGCCTTGCAACTCTAGGCCGAAGTAGGATATGGCATAGCAGCAGTTCTACCTCAGCGAGATAAGGCCTGCAAAGAAACTGCATTTCTCAGGCCTTTGCAAGAGATGCTCCCAGTTGGCCGTAAGAGAGGTCTGCAGAGCCAGTTGTTTCTTAGCTTCCCAAAGAGCTGGAAGCAAGATGCTGTGGGGCCCAACTCGCCCTTTGGAAAGAAGCCTGCGGATTGTGCCTTTCAGCTCCAGGGCAACGTAGCACACCCAGAGCAGAAGTTCTACTTCAGCCAGATCAGGCCTGCAAAGAAACTGCGTTTCACAGGCCTTTGTAAGAGATGTTCCGGGTAGGCTGTAAGAGCACCATGCAGAGCGAGTTGTTTCTTAGCTTCCCAAAGAGCTGGAAGCAAGATGCTGTGGGGCCCAACTCGCCCTTTGGAAAGAAGCCAGCTCGTTGTGCCTTTCAGATCTAGGGCAATGTAGCACACCCAGAGCAGAAGTCCTTCTTCAACCAGATCAGGCCTGCAAAGAAACTGTGTTTCACAGGCCTTTGGAAGAGATGTTCCCGGTAGGCTGTAAGAGCACTGTGCAGAGCGAGTTGTTTCTTAGCTTCCCAAAGAGCTGGAAGCAGGATGCTGTGGGGCCCAACTCGCCCTTTGGAAAGAAGCCTGCACGTTGTGCCTTTCAGCTCTAGGGCAATGGAGCACACCCAGAGCAGAAGTCCTACTTCATCCAGATCAGGCCTGCAAAGAAACTGCATTTCACAGGCCTTTGGAAGAGATGTTCCCGGTAGGCTGTAAGAGCACTGTGCATAGCGAGTTGTTTCTTAGCTTCCCAAAGAGCTGGAAGCAAGATGCTCTGAGGCCCAACTCGCCCTTTGGAAAGAAGCCTGCACGTTGTGCCTTTCAGCTCTAGGACAAAGTAGCACACCCAGAGCAGAAGACCTGCTTCAGCCAGATCAGGCCTGCAAAGAAACTGCGTTTCACGGGCCTTTGGAAGAGATGTAACCACTAGGCTGTAAGAGCACTGTGCAGAGCGAGTTGTTTCTTAGGTTCCCAAAGAGCTGGAAGGAAGATGCTGTGGGGCCCAACTCGCCCTTTGGAAAGAAGCCTGCACGTTGTGCCTTTCAGCTCTAGGGCAAAGTAGCACACCCAGACAAGAAGACTTACTTCAGCAAGATCAGGCCTGCAAAGAAACTGCGTTTCACAGGCCTTTGGAAGAGATGTTCCCACTAGGCTGTAAGAGCACTGTGCAGAGCGAGTTGTTTCTTAGCTTCCCAAAGAGCTGGAAACAAGATGCTGTGGGGCCCAACTCGCCCTTTGGAAAGAAGCCTGCACGTTGTGCCTTTCAGCTCTAGGGCAAAGTAGCACACCCAGAGCAGAAGTCCCACTTCAGCCAGATCAGGCCTGCAAAGAAACTGCGTTTCACAGGCCTTTGTAAGAGATGTTCCCGGTTGGCTGTAAGAGGTCTGCAGAGCGAGTTGTTTCTTAGCTTCCCAAAGAGCTGGATGCAAGAGGCTTTGGGGCCCAACTCGCCCTTTGGAAAGAAGCCTGCACGTTGTGCCTTTCAGCTCTAGGGCCATGTGGCACACCCAGAGCAGAAGTTCTACTTCAGCCAGAACAGGCCTGGAAAGAAACTGCGTTTCACAGGCCTTTGTAAGAGATGTTCCCGGTAGGCTGTAAGAGCAATGTGCAGAGCGAGTTGTTTCTTAGCTGCCGAAAGAGCTGGAATCTGGACCTGAGGGACTTGTCTACCCTTGTGGAAACAAGGCAAGACTTTGTGCCTTGCAGGTCTAGCGCCATGTAGGACCCGGCAGAGCAGAAGTTCTACTTCAGCCAGATCAGGGCTGGGAAGAAACTGCGTTTCACAGGCCTTTGGAAGAGATGTTCCCGAAGGCTGTAAGAGCACTGTGCAGAGCGAGTTGTTTCTTAGCTTCCCAAAGAGCTGGAAGCAAGATGCTCTGGGTCCCAACTCGCCCTTTGGAAAGAAGCCTGCACGTTGTGCCTTTCAGCTCTAGGGCCATGTGGCCCAACCAGAGCAGAAGTTCTACTTCAGCCAGATCAGGCCTGCAAAGAAACTGCGTTTAACAGGCCTTTGGAAGAGATGTTCACGGTAGGCTGTAAGAGCACTGTGCAGAGCGAGCTGTTTCTTCGCTTCACAAAGAGGTGGAAGCAAGATTCTCTGGGCCCCAAATCTCCCTTTGGAACTGAGACTGCACGTTGTGCCTTTCAGCTCTAGGGCAATGTAGCACACCCAGAGCAGAAGTTCTACTTCAGCCAGATCAGGCCTGCAAAGAAACTGCGTTTCACAGGCCTTTGTAAGAGATGTTCCCGGTAGGCTGTAAGAGCTCTGTGCAGAGCGAGTTGTTTCTCAGCTTCCAAAGAGCTGGAAGCAAGATGCTTTGGGGACCAACTCGCCCTTTGGATAGGAGACTGCACGTTGTGTCTTTCAGCTCTTGGGGTATGTAGCACACCCGGAGCAGAATTCTACTTCAGATACATCAGGACTGCAAAGAAACTGCGTTTCACAGGCCTTCGTAAGAGATGTTCCCGGTAGGCTGTAAGAGCGCTGTGCAGAGCGAGTTGTTTCTTAGCTTCCCAAAGAGCTGGAAGCAAGATGCTCTGGGTCCCACCTCGCCCTTTTTTAAGAAGCCTGCACGTTGTGCCTTTGAGCTCTAGGTCAATGTGGCACATCCAGAGCAGAAGTTCCACTTCAGCCAGATCAGGCCTGCAAAGAAACTGCGTTTCACAGGCCTTTGGAAGAGATGTTCCCGGTAGGCTGTAAGAGCACTGTGTGGAGTGAGTTGTTTCTTAGCTTCCCAAAGAGCTGGAAGCAAGATGCTGTGGGGCCCAACTCTCCCTTTGGAAAGAAGCCTGCACGTTGTGCCTTTCAGCTCTAGGGCCATGTGGCACACCCAGAGCAGAAGTTCTACTTCAGCCAGATCAGGCCTGCAAAGACACTGCGTTTCACAGGCCTTTGTAAGTCATGTTCCCGGTAGGCTGTAAGAGCACTGTGCAGAGCGAGTTGTTTTGTAGGTTCGCAAAGAGCTGGAAGCAAGATGCTGAGGGGCCCAATTCGCCCTTTGGAAAGAACCCTGCACGTTGTCCCTTTCAGCTCTAGGGCAAAGTAGCAGACCCAGAGCAGAAGTCCTACTTCAGCCAGATCAAGCCTGCAAAGAAACTGCATTTCACAGGCCTTTGGAAGAGATGTTCCCGGTAGGCTGTAAGAGCACTGTGCAGAGCGAGTTGTTTCTTAGCTTCCCAAAGAGCTGGAAGCAAGATGCTGTGGGGCCCAACTCGCCCTTTGGAAAGAAGCCAGCACGTTGTGCCTTTCAGCTCTAGGGCAAAGTAGCACACCCAGAGCAGAAGACCTACTTCAGCCAGATCAGGCCTGCAAAGAAACTGCGTTTCACAGGCCTTTGGAAGAGATGTTCCCACTAGGCTGTAAGAGCACTGTGCAGAGCGAGTTGTTTCTTAGCTTCCCAAAGAGCTGGAAACAAGATGCTGTGGGGCCCAACTCGCCCTTTGGAAAGAAGCCTTCACGTTGTGCCTTTCAGCTCTAGGGCAAAGTAGCACACCCAGAGCAGAAGTCCCACTTCAGCCAGATCAGGCCTGCAAAGAAACTGCGTTTCACAGGCCTTTGTAAGAGATGTTCCCGGTTGGCTGTAAGAGGTCTGCAGAGCGAGTTGTTTCTTAGCTTCCCAAAGAGCTGGATGCAAGAGGCTCTGGGGCCCAACTCGCCCTTTGGAAAGAAGCCTGCACGTTGTGCCTTTCAGCTCTAGGGCCATGTGGCACACCCAGAGCAGAAGTTCTACTTCAGCCAGATCAGGCCTGCAAAGAAACTGCGTTTCACAGGCCTTTGGAAGAGATGTTCCCGGTAGGCTGTAAGAGCAATGTGCAGAGCGAGTTGTTTCTTAGCTGCCGAAAGAGCTGGAATCTGGACCTGAGGGACTTGTCTACCCTTGTGGAAACAAGGCAAGACTTTGTGCCTTGCAGGTCTAGCGCCATGTAGGACCCGGCAGAGCAGAAGTTCTACTTCAGCCAGTTCAGGGCTGGGAAGAAACTGCGTTTCACAGGCCTTTGGAAGAGATGTTCCCGGTAGGCTGTAAGAGCACTGTGCAGAGCGAGTTGTTTCTTAGCTTCCCAAAGAGCTAGAAGCAAGATGCTCTGGGTCCCAACTCGCCCTTTGGAAAGAAGCCTGCACGTTGTGCCTTTCAGCTCTAGGGCCATGTGGCCCAACCAGAGCAGAAGTTCTACTTCAGCCAGATCAGGCCTGCAAAGAAACTGCGTTTAACAGGCCTTTGGAAGAGATGTTCACGGTAGGCTGTAAGAGCACTGTGCAGAGCGAGTTGTTTCTTAGCTTCCCAAAGAGCTGGAAGCAAGATGCTGTGGGGCCCAACTCGCCCTTTGGAAAGAAGCCAGCACGTTGTGCCTTTCAGCTCTAGGGCAAAGTAGCACACCCAGAGCAGAAGACCTACTTCAGCCAGATCAGGCCTGCAAAGAAACTGCGTTTCACAGGCCTTTGTAAGTCATGTTCCCGGTAGGCTGTAAGAGCACTGTGCAGAGCGAGTTGTTTTGTAGGTTCGCAAAGAGCTGGAAGCAAGATGCTGAGGGGCCCAACTCGCCCTTTGGAAAGAACCCTGCACGTTGTCCCTTTCAGCTCTAGGGCAAAGTAGCAGACCCAGAGCAGAAGTCCTACTTCAGCCAGATCAAGCCTGCAAAGAAACTGCATTTCACAGGCCTTTGGAAGAGATGTTCCCGGTAGGCTGTAAGAGCACTGTGCAGAGCGAGTTGTTTCTTAGCTTCCCAAAGAGCTGGAAGCAAGATGCTGTGGGGCCCAACTCGCCCTTTGGAAAGAAGCCAGCACGTTGTGCCTTTCAGCTCTAGGGCAAAGTAGCACACCCAGAGCAGAAGACCTACTTCAGCCAGATCAGGCCTGCAAAGAAACTGCGTTTCACAGGCCTTTGGAAGAGATGTTCCCACTAGGCTGTAAGAGCACTGTGCAGAGCGAGTTGTTTCTTAGCTTCCCAAAGAGCTGGAAACAAGATGCTGTGGGGCCCAACTCGCCCTTTGGAAAGAAGCCTTCACGTTGTGCCTTTCAGCTCTAGGGCAAAGTAGCACACCCAGAGCAGAAGTCCCACTTCAGCCAGATCAGGCCTGCAAAGAAACTGCGTTTCACAGGCCTTTGTAAGAGATGTTCCCGGTTGGCTGTAAGAGGTCTGCAGAGCGAGTTGTTTCTTAGCTTCCCAAAGAGCTGGATGCAAGAGGCTCTGGGGCCCAACTCGCCCTTTGGAAAGAAGCCTGCACGTTGTGCCTTTCAGCTCTAGGGCCATGTGGCACACCCAGAGCAGAAGTTCTACTTCAGCCAGAACAGGCCTGGAAAGAAACTGCGTTTCACAGGCCTTTGGAAGAGATGCTCCCGGTAGGCTGTAAGAGCACTGTGCAGAGCGAGTTGTTTCTTAGCTGCCGAAAGAGCTGGAAGCTGGACCTGAGGGACTTGTCTACCCTTGTGGAAACAGGGCAGGACTTTGTGCCTTGCAGCTCTAGCGCCATGTAGGACCCGGCAGAGCAGAAGTTCTACTTCAGCCACATCAGGGCTGGGAAGAAACTGCGTTTCACAGGCCTTTGTAAGACTCGTTCCCTGTAGGCTGTAAAACACCAGTGCAGAGCAAGTTGTTTCTTAGCTGCCCAAAGAGGTGGAATCCCCACGCTGTGGGGCCTGTCTGCCCTTGAGGAGTCAAGGCAGGACTTTGAGCCTTGCAACTCTAGGCCGAAGTAGGATATGGCATAGCAGCAGTTCTACCTCAGCGAGATAAGGCCTGCAAAGAAACTGCATTTCTCAGGCCTTTGCAAGAGATGCTCCCAGTTGGCTGTAAGAGATGTCTGCAGAGCCAGTTGCTTCTTAGCTTCCCAAAGAGCTGGAAGGAAGATGCTATGGGGCCCAAATCGTCCTTTGGAAAGAAGCCTGCGGATTGTGCCTTTCAGCTCCAGGGCAACGTAGCACACCCAGAGCAGAAGTTCTACTTCAGCCAGATCAGGGCTGGGAAGAAACTGCGTTTCACAGGCCTTTGGAAGAGATGTTCCCGGTAGGCTGTAAGAGCACTGTGCAGAGCGAGTTGTTTCTTAGCTTCCCAAAGAGCTAGAAGCAAGATGCTCTGGGTCCCAACTCGCCCTTTGGAAAGAAGCCTGCACGTTGTGCCTTTCAGCTCTAGGGCCATGTGGCCCAACCAGAGCAGAAGTTCTACTTCAGCCAGATCAGGCCTGCAAAGAAACTGCGTTTAACAGGCCTTTGGAAGAGATGTTCACGGTAGGCTGTAAGAGCACTGTGCAGAGCGAGTTGTTTCTTCGCTTCACAAAGAGGTGGAAGCAAGATTCTCTGGGCCCCAAATCTCCCTTTGGAACTGAGACTGCACGTTGTGCCTTTCAGCTCTAGGGCAATGTAGCACACCCAGAGCAGAAGTTCTACTTCAGCCAGATCAGGCCTGCAAAGAAACTGCGTTTCACAGGCCTTTGTAAGAGATGTTCCCGGTAGGCTGTAAGAGCACTGTGCAGAGCGAGTTGTTTCTCAGCTTCCAAAGAGCTGGAAGCAAGATGCCTTGGGGACCAACTCGCCCTTTGGATAGGAGACTGCACGTTGTGTCTTTCAGCTCTTGGGGTATGTAGCACACCCGGAGCAGAATTCTACTTCAGATACATCAGGACTGCAAAGAAACTGCGTTTCACAGGCCTTCGTAAGAGATGTTCCCGGTAGGCTGTAAGAGCGCTGTGCAGAGCCAGTTGTTTCTTAGCTTCCCAAAGAGCTGGAAGCAAGATGCTCTGGGTCCCACCTCGCCCTTTTTTAAGAAGCCTGCACGTTGTGCCTTTGAGCTCTAGGTCAATGTGGCACATCCAGAGCAGAAGTTCCACTTCAGCCAGATCAGGCCTGCAAAGAAACTGCGTTTCACAGGCCTTTGGAAGAGATGTTCCCGGTAGGCTGTAAGAGCACTGTGTGGAGTGAGTTGTTTCTTAGCTTCCCAAAGAGCTGGAAGCAAGATGCTGTGGGGCCCAACTCGCCCTTTGGAAAGAAGCCAGCACGTTGTGCCTTTCAGCTCTAGGGCAAAGTAGCACACCCAGAGCAGAAGACCTACTTCAGCCAGATCAGGCCTGCAAAGAAACTGCGTTTCACAGGCCTTTGTAAGTCATGTTCCCGGTAGGCTGTAAGAGCACTGTGCAGAGCGAGTTGTTTTGTAGGTTCGCAAAGAGCTGGAAGCAAGATGCTGAGGGGCCCAACTCGCCCTTTGGAAAGAACCCTGCACGTTGTCCCTTTCAGCTCTAGGGCAAAGTAGCAGACCCAGAGCAGAAGTCCTACTTCAGCCAGATCAAGCCTGCAAAGAAACTGCATTTCACAGGCCTTTGGAAGAGATGTTCCCGGTAGGCTGTAAGAGCACTGTGCAGAGCGAGTTGTTTCTTAGCTTCCCAAAGAGCTGGAAGCAAGATGCTGTGGGGCCCAACTCGCCCTTTGGAAAGAAGCCAGCACGTTGTGCCTTTCAGCTCTAGGGCAAAGTAGCACACCCAGAGCAGAAGACCTACTTCAGCCAGATCAGGCCTGCAAAGAAACTGCGTTTCACAGGCCTTTGGAAGAGATGTTCCCACTAGGCTGTAAGAGCACTGTGCAGAGCGAGTTGTTTCTTAGCTTCCCAAAGAGCTGGAAACAAGATGCTGTGGGGCCCAACTCGCCCTTTGGAAAGAAGCCTTCACGTTGTGCCTTTCAGCTCTAGGGCAAAGTAGCACACCCAGAGCAGAAGTCCCACTTCAGCCAGATCAGGCCTGCAAAGAAACTGCGTTTCACAGGCCTTTGTAAGAGATGTTCCCGGTTGGCTGCAAGAGGTCTGCAGAGCGAGTTGTTTCTTAGCTTCCCAAAGAGCTGGATGCAAGAGGCTCTGGGGCCCAACTCGCCCTTTGGAAAGAAGCCTGCACGTTGTGCCTTTCAGCTCTAGGGCCATGTGGCACACCCAGAGCAGAAGTTCTACTTCAGCCAGAACAGGCCTGGAAAGAAACTGCGTTTCACAGGCCTTTGGAAGAGATGCTCCCGGTAGGCTGTAAGAGCACTGTGCAGAGCGAGTTGTTTCTTAGCTGCCGAAAGAGCTGGAAGCTGGACCTGAGGGACTTGTCTACCCTTGTGGAAACAGGGCAGGACTTTGTGCCTTGCAGCTCTAGCGCCATGTAGGACCCGGCAGAGCAGAAGTTCTACTTCAGCCACATCAGGGCTGGGAAGAAACTGCGTTTCACAGGCCTTTGTAAGACTCGTTCCCTGTAGGCTGTAAAACACCAGTGCAGAGCAAGTTGTTTCTTAGCTGCCCAAAGAGGTGGAATCCCCACGCTGTGGGGCCTGTCTGCCCTTGAGGAGTCAAGGCAGGACTTTGAGCCTTGCAACTCTAGGCCGAAGTAGGATATGGCATAGCAGCAGTTCTACCTCAGCGAGATAAGGCCTGCAAAGAAACTGCATTTCTCAGGCCTTTGCAAGAGATGCTCCCAGTTGGCTGTAAGAGAGGTCTGCAGAGCCAGTTGCTTCTTAGCTTCCCAAAGAGCTGGAAGGAAGATGCTATGGGGCCCAAATCGTCCTTTGGAAAGAAGCCTGCGGATTGTGCCTTTCAGCTCCAGGGCAACGTAGCACACCCAGAGCAGAAGTTCTACTTCAGCCAGATCAGGCCTGCAAAGAAACTGCGTTTCACAGCCCTTTGGAAGAGATGTTCCCGGTAGGCTGTAAGAGCACTGTGCAGAGCGTGTTATTTCTTAGCTGCCGAAAGAGCTGGAATCTGGACCTGAGGGACTTGTCTACCCTTGTGGAAACAAGGCAAGACTTTGTGCCTTGCAGCTCTAGCGCCATGTAGGACCCGGCAGACCAGAAGTTCTACTTCAGCCAGATCAGGGCTGGGAAGAAACTGCGTTTCACAGGCCTTTGGAAGAGATCTTCCCGGTAGGCTGTAAGAGCACTGTGCAGAGCGAGTTGTTTCTTCGCTTCCCAAAGAGCTGGAAGCAAGATGCTCTGAGGCCCAACTCGCCCTTTGGAAAGAAGCCAGCACGTTGTGCCTTTCAGCTCTAGGGCAAAGTAGCACACCCAGAGCAGAAGACCTACTTCAGCCAGATCAGGCCTGCAAAGAAACTGCGTTTCACAGGCCTTTGTAAGTCATGTTCCCGGTAGGCTGTAAGAGCACTGTGCAGAGCGAGTTGTTTTGTAGGTTCGCAAAGAGCTGGAAGCAAGATGCTGAGGGGCCCAACTCGCCCTTTGGAAAGAACCCTGCACGTTGTCCCTTTCAGCTCTAGGGCAAAGTAGCAGACCCAGAGCAGAAGTCCTACTTCAGCCAGATCAAGCCTGCAAAGAAACTGCATTTCACAGGCCTTTGGAAGAGATGTTCCCGGTAGGCTGTAAGAGCACTGTGCAGAGCGAGTTGTTTCTTAGCTTCCCAAAGAGCTGGAAGCAAGATGCTGTGGGGCCCAACTCGCCCTTTGGAAAGAAGCCAGCACGTTGTGCCTTTCAGCTCTAGGGCAAAGTAGCACACCCAGAGCAGAAGACCTACTTCAGCCAGATCAGGCCTGCAAAGAAACTGCGTTTCACAGGCCTTTGGAAGAGATGTTCCCACTAGGCTGTAAGAGCACTGTGCAGAGCGAGTTGTTTCTTAGCTTCCCAAAGAGCTGGAAACAAGATGCTGTGGGGCCCAACTCGCCCTTTGGAAAGAAGCCTTCACGTTGTGCCTTTCAGCTCTAGGGCAAAGTAGCACACCCAGAGCAGAAGTCCCACTTCAGCCAGATCAGGCCTGCAAAGAAACTGCGTTTCACAGGCCTTTGTAAGAGATGTTCCCGGTTGGCTGTAAGAGGTCTGCAGAGCGAGTTGTTTCTTAGCTTCCCAAAGAGCTGGATGCAAGAGGCTCTGGGGCCCAACTCGCCCTTTGGAAAGAAGCCTGCACGTTGTGCCTTTCAGCTCTAGGGCCATGTGGCACACCCAGAGCAGAAGTTCTACTTCAGCCAGAACAGGCCTGGAAAGAAACTGCGTTTCACAGGCCTTTGGAAGAGATGCTCCCGGTAGGCTGTAAGAGCACTGTGCAGAGCGAGTTGTTTCTTAGCTGCCGAAAGAGCTGGAAGCTGGACCTGAGGGACTTGTCTACCCTTGTGGAAACAGGGCAGGACTTTGTGCCTTGCAGCTCTAGCGCCATGTAGGACCCGGCAGAGCAGAAGTTCTACTTCAGCCACATCAGGGCTGGGAAGAAACTGCGTTTCACAGGCCTTTGTAAGACTCGTTCCCTGTAGGCTGTAAAACACCAGTGCAGAGCAAGTTGTTTCTTAGCTGCCCAAAGAGGTGGAATCCCCACGCTGTGGGGCCTGTCTGCCCTTGAGGAGTCAAGGCAGGACTTTGAGCCTTGCAACTCTAGGCCGAAGTAGGATATGGCATAGCAGCAGTTCTACCTCAGCGAGATAAGGCCTGCAAAGAAACTGCATTTCTCAGGCCTTTGCAAGAGATGCTCCCAGTTGGCTGTAAGAGAGGTCTGCAGAGCCAGTTGCTTCTTAGCTTCCCAAAGAGCTGGAAGGAAGATGCTATGGGGCCCAAATCGTCCTTTGGAAAGAAGCCTGCGGATTGTGCCTTTCAGCTCCAGGGCAACGTAGCACACCCAGAGCAGAAGTTCTACTTCAGCCAGATCAGGGCTGGGAAGAAACTGCGTTTCACAGGCCTTTGGAAGAGATGTTCCCGGTAGGCTGTAAGAGCACTGTGCAGAGCGAGTTGTTTCTTAGCTTCCCAAAGAGCTAGAAGCAAGATGCTCTGGGTCCCAACTCGCCCTTTGGAAAGAAGCCTGCACGTTGTGCCTTTCAGCTCTAGGGCCATGTGGCCCAACCAGAGCAGAAGTTCTACTTCAGCCAGATCAGGCCTGCAAAGAAACTGCGTTTAACAGGCCTTTGGAAGAGATGTTCACGGTAGGCTGTAAGAGCACTGTGCAGAGCGAGTTGTTTCTTCGCTTCACAAAGAGGTGGAAGCAAGATTCTCTGGGCCCCAAATCTCCCTTTGGAACTGAGACTGCACGTTGTGCCTTTCAGCTCTAGGGCAATGTAGCACACCCAGAGCAGAAGTTCTACTTCAGCCAGATCAGGCCTGCAAAGAAACTGCGTTTCACAGGCCTTTGTAAGAGATGTTCCCGGTAGGCTGTAAGAGCACTGTGCAGAGCGAGTTGTTTCTCAGCTTCCAAAGAGCTGGAAGCAAGATGCCTTGGGGACCAACTCGCCCTTTGGATAGGAGACTGCACGTTGTGTCTTTCAGCTCTTGGGGTATGTAGCACACCCGGAGCAGAATTCTACTTCAGATACATCAGGACTGCAAAGAAACTGCGTTTCACAGGCCTTCGTAAGAGATGTTCCCGGTAGGCTGTAAGAGCGCTGTGCAGAGCCAGTTGTTTCTTAGCTTCCCAAAGAGCTGGAAGCAAGATGCTCTGGGTCCCACCTCGCCCTTTTTTAAGAAGCCTGCACGTTGTGCCTTTGAGCTCTAGGTCAATGTGGCACATCCAGAGCAGAAGTTCCACTTCAGCCAGATCAGGCCTGCAAAGAAACTGCGTTTCACAGGCCTTTGGAAGAGATGTTCCCGGTAGGCTGTAAGAGCACTGTGTGGAGTGAGTTGTTTCTTAGCTTCCCAAAGAGCTGGAAGCAAGATGCTGTGGGGCCCAACTCGCCCTTTGGAAAGAAGCCAGCACGTTGTGCCTTTCAGCTCTAGGGCAAAGTAGCACACCCAGAGCAGAAGACCTACTTCAGCCAGATCAGGCCTGCAAAGAAACTGCGTTTCACAGGCCTTTGTAAGTCATGTTCCCGGTAGGCTGTAAGAGCACTGTGCAGAGCGAGTTGTTTTGTAGGTTCGCAAAGAGCTGGAAGCAAGATGCTGAGGGGCCCAACTCGCCCTTTGGAAAGAACCCTGCACGTTGTCCCTTTCAGCTCTAGGGCAAAGTAGCAGACCCAGAGCAGAAGTCCTACTTCAGCCAGATCAAGCCTGCAAAGAAACTGCATTTCACAGGCCTTTGGAAGAGATGTTCCCGGTAGGCTGTAAGAGCACTGTGCAGAGCGAGTTGTTTCTTAGCTTCCCAAAGAGCTGGAAGCAAGATGCTGTGGGGCCCAACTCGCCCTTTGGAAAGAAGCCAGCACGTTGTGCCTTTCAGCTCTAGGGCAAAGTAGCACACCCAGAGCAGAAGACCTACTTCAGCCAGATCAGGCCTGCAAAGAAACTGCGTTTCACAGGCCTTTGGAAGAGATGTTCCCACTAGGCTGTAAGAGCACTGTGCAGAGCGAGTTGTTTCTTAGCTTCCCAAAGAGCTGGAAACAAGATGCTGTGGGGCCCAACTCGCCCTTTGGAAAGAAGCCTTCACGTTGTGCCTTTCAGCTCTAGGGCAAAGTAGCACACCCAGAGCAGAAGTCCCACTTCAGCCAGATCAGGCCTGCAAAGAAACTGCGTTTCACAGGCCTTTGTAAGAGATGTTCCCGGTTGGCTGCAAGAGGTCTGCAGAGCGAGTTGTTTCTTAGCTTCCCAAAGAGCTGGATGCAAGAGGCTCTGGGGCCCAACTCGCCCTTTGGAAAGAAGCCTGCACGTTGTGCCTTTCAGCTCTAGGGCCATGTGGCACACCCAGAGCAGAAGTTCTACTTCAGCCAGAACAGGCCTGGAAAGAAACTGCGTTTCACAGGCCTTTGGAAGAGATGCTCCCGGTAGGCTGTAAGAGCACTGTGCAGAGCGAGTTGTTTCTTAGCTGCCGAAAGAGCTGGAAGCTGGACCTGAGGGACTTGTCTACCCTTGTGGAAACAGGGCAGGACTTTGTGCCTTGCAGCTCTAGCGCCATGTAGGACCCGGCAGAGCAGAAGTTCTACTTCAGCCACATCAGGGCTGGGAAGAAACTGCGTTTCACAGGCCTTTGTAAGACTCGTTCCCTGTAGGCTGTAAAACACCAGTGCAGAGCAAGTTGTTTCTTAGCTGCCCAAAGAGGTGGAATCCCCACGCTGTGGGGCCTGTCTGCCCTTGAGGAGTCAAGGCAGGACTTTGAGCCTTGCAACTCTAGGCCGAAGTAGGATATGGCATAGCAGCAGTTCTACCTCAGCGAGATAAGGCCTGCAAAGAAACTGCATTTCTCAGGCCTTTGCAAGAGATGCTCCCAGTTGGCTGTAAGAGAGGTCTGCAGAGCCAGTTGCTTCTTAGCTTCCCAAAGAGCTGGAAGGAAGATGCTATGGGGCCCAAATCGTCCTTTGGAAAGAAGCCTGCGGATTGTGCCTTTCAGCTCCAGGGCAACGTAGCACACCCAGAGCAGAAGTTCTACTTCAGCCAGATCAGGCCTGCAAAGAAACTGCGTTTCACAGCCCTTTGGAAGAGATGTTCCCGGTAGGCTGTAAGAGCACTGTGCAGAGCGTGTTATTTCTTAGCTGCCGAAAGAGCTGGAATCTGGACCTGAGGGACTTGTCTACCCTTGTGGAAACAAGGCAAGACTTTGTGCCTTGCAGCTCTAGCGCCATGTAGGACCCGGCAGACCAGAAGTTCTACTTCAGCCAGATCAGGGCTGGGAAGAAACTGCGTTTCACAGGCCTTTGGAAGAGATCTTCCCGGTAGGCTGTAAGAGCACTGTGCAGAGCGAGTTGTTTCTTCGCTTCCCAAAGAGCTGGAAGCAAGATGCTCTGAGGCCCAACTCGCCCTTTGGAAAGAAGCCTGCACGTTGTGCCTTTCAGCTCTAGGACAAAGTAGCACACCCAGAGCAGAAGACCTGCTTCAGCCAGATCAGGCCTGCAAAGAAACTGCGTTTCACGGGCCTTTGGAAGAGATGTAACCACTAGGCTGTAAGAGCACTGTGCAGAGCGAGTTGTTTCTTAGCTTCCCAAAGAGCTGGAAGGAAGATGCTGTGAGGCCCAACTCGCCCTTTGGAAAGAAGCCTGCACGTTGTGCCTTTCAGCTCTAGGGCAAAGTAGCACACCCAGACAAGAAGACTTACTTCAGCCAGATCAGGCCTGCAAAGAAACTGCGTTTCACAGGCCTTTGGAAGAGATGTTCCCACTAGGCTGTAAGAGCACTGTGCAGAGCGAGTTGTTTTGTAGGTTCGCAAAGAGCTGGAAGCAAGATGCTGAGGGGCCCAACTCGCCCTTTGGAAAGAACCCTGCACGTTGTCCCTTTCAGCTCTAGGGCAAAGTAGCAGACCCAGAGCAGAAGTCCTACTTCAGCCAGATCAAGCCTGCAAAGAAACTGCATTTCACAGGCCTTTGGAAGAGATGTTCCCGGTAGGCTGTAAGAGCACTGTGCAGAGCGAGTTGTTTCTTAGCTTCCCAAAGAGCTGGAAGCAAGATGCTGTGGGGCCCAACTCGCCCTTTGGAAAGAAGCCAGCACGTTGTGCCTTTCAGCTCTAGGGCAAAGTAGCACACCCAGAGCAGAAGACCTACTTCAGCCAGATCAGGCCTGCAAAGAAACTGCGTTTCAGAGGCCTTTGGAAGACACGCACCCGGTAGGCTGTAAGAGCACTGTGCAGAGCGAGTTGTTTCTTAGCTTCCCAAAGAGCTGGAAGCAAGATGCTGTGGGGTCCAACTCGCCCTTTGGAAAGAAGCCAGCACGTTGTGCCTTTCAGCTCTAGGGCAAAGTAGCACACCCAGAGCAGAAGTTCTACTTCAGCCTGATCAGGGCTGGGAAGAAACTGCGTTTCACAGTCCTTTGTAAGACATGTTCCCGGTAGGCTGTAAGAGCCCTATGCAGAGCGAGTTGTTTCTTAGCTGCCGAAAGAGCTGGATGTTGGACCTGAGGGACTTGTCTACCCTTGTGGAATCAAGGCAGGACTTTGCGCCTTGCAGCTCTAGCGCCATGTAGGACCCGGCAGAGCAGAAGTTCTACTTCAGCCACATCAGGGCTGGGAAGAAACTGCGTTTCACAGGCCTTTGTAAGACTCGTTCCCTGTAGGCTGTAAAACACCAGTGCAGAGCAAGTTGTTTCTTAGCGGCCTAAAGAGGTGGAAGCCCCACGCTGTGGGGCCTGTCTGCCCTTGAGGAGTCAAGGCAGGACTTTGAGCCTTGCAACTCTAGGCCGAAGTAGGATATGGCATAGCAGCAGTTCTACCTCAGTGAGATAAGGCCTGCAAAGAAACTGCATTTCTCAGGCCTTTGCAAGAGATGCTCCCAGTTGGCCGTAAGAGAGGTCTGCAGAGCGAGTTGTTTCTTAGCTGCCGAAAGAGCTGGAAGCTGGACCTGAGGGACTTGTCTACCCTTGTGGAAACAAGGCAGGACTTTGTGCCTTGCAGCTCCAGCGCCATGTAGGACCCGGCAGAGCAGAAGTTCTACTTCAGCCAGATCAGGGATGGGAAGAAACTGCGTTTCACAGGCCTTTGGAAGAGATGCTCCCGGTAGGCTGTAAGAGCACTGTGCAGAGCGAGTTGTTTCTTCGCTTCCCAAAGAGCTGGAAGCAAGATGCTCTGAGGCCCAACTCGCCCTTTGGAAAGAAGCCTGCACGTTGTGCCTTTCAGCTCTAGGGCAAAGTAGCACACCCAGAGCAGAAGTTCCACTTCAGCCAGATCAGGCCTGCAAAGAAACTGCGTTTCACGGGTCTTTGGAAGAGATGTTCCCACTAGGCTGTAAGAGCACTGTGCAGAGCGAGTTGTTTCTTAGCTTCCCAAAGAGCTGGAAGCAAGATGCTGTGGGGCCCAACTCGCCCTTTGGAAAGAAGCCTGCACGTTGTGCCTTTCAGCTCTAGGGCAAAGTAGCACACCCAGACCAGAAGACTTACTTCACCCAGATCAGGCCTGCAAAGAAACTGCGTTTCACATTCCTTTGGAAGAGATGTTCTCACTTGGTTGGAAGAGCACTGTGCAGAGCGAGTTGTTTCTTAGCTTCCCAAAGAGCTGGAAGCAAGATGCTGTGGGGCCCAACTCGCCCTTTGGAAAGAAGCCTGCACGTTGTGCCTTTCAGCTCTAGGGCAAAGTAGCACACCCTGAGCAGAAGTCCTACTTCAGCCAGATCAGGCCTGCAAAGAAACTGCGTTTCACAGGCCTTTGGAATAGATGTTCCCGGTAGGGTGTAAGAGCACTGTGCAGAGCGAGTTGTTTCTTAGCTTCCCAAAGAGCTGGAAGCAAGATGCTCTGAGGCCAAACTCGCCCTTTCGAAAGAAGCCTGCACGTTGTGCCTTTCAGCTCTAGGGAAATGTGGCACACCCAGAGCAGAAGTTCTACTTCAGCCAGATCAGGCCTGCAAAGAAACTGCGTTTCACAGGCCTTTGTATGTCATGTTCCCAGTAGGCTGTAAAAGCACTGTGCAGAGCGAGTTGTTTCTTAGCTTCCCAAAGAGCTGGAAGCAAGATGCTCTGGGTCCCAACTCGCCCTTTGGAAAGAAGCCTGCACGTTGTGCCTTTGAGCTCTAGGTCAATGTGGCACACCCAGAGCAGAAGTTCTACTTCAGCCTGATCAGGGCTCTGAAGAAACTGCGTTTCACAGTACTTTGTAAGACATGTTCCCGGTAGGCTGTAAGAGCCCTATGCAGAGCGAGTTGTTTCTTAGCTGCCGAAAGAGCTGGATGTTGGACCTGAGGGACTTGTCTACCCTTGTGGAATCAAGGCAGGACTTTGCGCCTTGCAGCTCTAGCGCCATGTAGGACCCGGCAGAGCAGAAGTTCTACTTCAGCCACATCAGGGCTGGGAATAAACTGCGTTTCACAGGCCTTTGCAAGACTCGTTCCCTGTAGGCTGTAAAACACCAGTGCAGAGCAAGTTGTTTCTTAGCGGCCTAAAGAGGTGGAAGCCCCACGCTGTGGGGCCTGTCTGCCCTTGAGGAGTCAAGGCAGGACTTTGAGCCTTGCAACTCTAGGCCGAAGTAGGATATGGCATAGCAGCAGTTCTACCTCAGCGAGATAAGGCCTGCAAAGAAACTGCATTTCTCAGGCCTTTGCAAGAGATGCTCCCAGTTGGCCGTAAGAGAGGTCTGCAGAGCCAGTTGTTTCTTAGCTTCCCAAAGAGCTGGAAGCAAGATGCTGTGGGGCCCAACTCGCCCTTTGGAAAGAAGCCTGCGGATTGTGCCTTTCAGCTCCAGGGCAACGTAGCACACCCAGAGCAGAAGTTCTACTTCAGCCAGATCAGGCCTGCAAAGAAACTGCGTTTCACAGGCCTTTGTAAGAGATGTTCCGGGTAGGCTGTAAGAGCACCATGCAGAGCGAGTTGTTTCTTAGCTTCCCAAAGAGCTGGAAGCAAGATGCTGTGGGGCCCAACTCGCCCTTTGGAAAGAAGCCAGCTCGTTGTGCCTTTCAGATCTAGGGCAATGTAGCACACCCAGAGCAGAAGTCCTTCTTCAACCAGATCAGGCCTGCAAAGAAACTGTGTTTCACAGGCCTTTGGAAGAGATGTTCCCGGTAGGCTGTAAGAGCACTGTGCAGAGCGAGTTGTTTCTTAGCTTCCCAAAGAGCTGGAAGCAGGATGCTGTGGGGCCCAACTCGCCCTTTGGAAAGAAGCCTGCACGTTGTGCCTTTCAGCTCTAGGGCAATGGAGCACACCCAGAGCAGAAGTCCTACTTCATCCAGATCAGGCCTGCAAAGAAACTGCATTTCACAGGCCTTTGGAAGAGATGTTCCCGGTAGGCTGTAAGAGCACTGTGCAGAGCGAGCTGTTTCTCAGCTTCCAAAGAGCTGGAAGCAAGATGCTTTGGGTCCCAACTCGCCCTTTGGAAAGGAGACTGCACGTTGTGCCTTTCAGCTCTAGGGCAAGGTGGCACACCCAGAGCAGAAGTTCTACTTCAGCCAGATGAGGCCTGCATAGAAACTGCGTTTCACAGGCCTTTCTGAGAGATGTTCCCGGTAGGCTGTAAGAGCACTGTGCTGAGCGAGTTGTTTCTTAGCTTCCCAAAGAGCTGGAAGCAAGATGCTTTGGGGCCCAACTCGCCCTTTGGAATGAAGACTGCGGGTTGTGCCTTTCAGCTCCAGGGCAATGTAGCACACCCAGAGCAGAAGTCCTACTTCAGCCAGATCAGGCCTGCAAAGAAACTGCGTTTCACAGGCCTTTGGAAGAGATGTTCCCGGTAGCTGTAAGAGCACTGTGCAGAGCGAGTTGTTTCTTAGCTTCCCAAAGAGCTGGAAGCAAGATGCTTTGGGGCCCAACTCGGCCTTTGGAAAGGAGACACCACGTTGTGCCTTTCAGCTCTAGGGCAATGTAGCACACCCAGAGCAGAAGTTCTACTTCAGCCAGATCAGGCCTGCATAGAAACTGCGTTTCACATGCCTTTGTAAGAGATGTTCTCCCTAGGCTGTAAGAGCACTGTCAGAGCGAGTTGTTTCTTAGCTTCCCAAAGAGCTGAAAGCAAGATGCTCTGGGGTCCAACTCGCCCTTTGGAAAGAAGACTGCGGGTTGTGCCTTTCAGCTCCAGGGCAATGAAGCACACCCAGAGCAGAAGTTCTACTTCAGCCACATCAGAGCTGGGAAGAAACTGCGTTTCACAGGCCTTTGTAAGACTAGTTCCCTGTAGGCTGTAAAACACCAGTGCAGAGCAAGTTGTTTCTTAGCTGCCCAAAGAGGTGGAATCCCCACGCTGTGGGGCCTGTCTGCCCTTGAGGAGTCAAGGCAGGACTTTGAGCCTTGCAACTCTAGGCCGATGTAGAACAGGGCATAGCAGCAGTTCTACCTCAGCGAGATAAGGCCTGCAAAGAAACTGCATTTCTCAGGCCTTTGCAAGAGATGCTCCCGGTTGGGTGTAAGAGAGGTCTGCAGAGCGAGTTGTTTCTTAGCTTCCCAAAGAGCTGGAAGCAAGAGGCTTTGGGCCCAACACGCCCTTTGGAAAGAAGCCTGCACGTTGCGCCTTTCAGCTCTAGGGCCATGTGGCACACCCAGAGTGGAAGTTCTACTTCAGCCATATCAGGCCTGCAAAGAAACTGCGTTTCACAGGCCTTTGTAAGAGATGTTCCCGGTAGGCTGTAAGAGCACTGTGCAGAGCGAGTTGTTTCTTAGCTTCCCAAAGAGCTGGAAGCAAGATGCTGTGTGGCCCAACTCTCCCTTTGGAAAGAAACCTGCACGTTGTGCCAATCAGCTCTAGGGCCATGTGGCGCACCCAGAGCAGAAGATCCACTTCAGCCAGATCAGGCCTGCAAAGGAACTGCGTTTCACAGGCCTTTGTAGGAGATGTTCCCGGTAGGCTGTAAGAGCACTGTGCAGAGCGAGTTGTTTCTTAGCTGCCGAAAGAGCTGGAATCTGGACCTGAGGGACTTGTCTACCCTTGTGGAAACAAGGCAAGACTTTGTGCCTTGCAGGTCTAGCGCCATGTAGGACCCGGCAGAGCAGAAGTTCTACTTCAGCCTGATCAGGGCTGGGAAGAAACTGCGTTTCACAGGCCTTTGGAAGAGATGTTCCCGGTAGGCTGTAAGAGCACTGTGCAGAGCGAGTTGTTTCTTCGCTTCCCAAAGAGCTGGAAGCAAGATGCTCTGAGGCCCAACTCGCCCTTTGGAAAGAAGCCTGCACGTTGTGCCTTTCAGCTCTAGGGCAATGTGGCACACCCTGAGCAGAAGTTCTACTTCAGCAAGATCAGGCCTGTAAAGAAACTGCGTTTGACAGGCCTTTGTAAGTCATGTTCCCGGTAGGCTGTAAAAGCACTGTGCAGAGCGAGTTGTTTCTTAGCTTCCCAAAGAGCTGGAAGCAAGATGCTCTGGGTCCCAACTCGCCCTTTGGAAAGAAGCCTGCACGTTGTGCCTTTCAGCTCTAGGGCCATGTGGCCCAACCAGAGCAGAAGTTCTACTTCAGCCAGATCAGGCCTGCAAAGAAACTGCGTTTAACAGGCCTTTGGAAGAGATGTTCACGGTAGGCTGTAAGAGCACTGTGCAGAGCGAGTTGTTTCTTCGCTTCACAAAGAGATGGAAGCAAGATTCTCTGGGCCCCAAATCGCCCTTTGGAACTGAGACTGCACGTTGTGCCTTTCAGCTCTAGGGCAATGTAGCACACCCAGAGCAGAAGTTCTACTTCAGCCAGATCAGGCCTGCAAAGAAACTGCGTTTCACAGGTGTTTGGAAGAGATGCTCCCGGTAGGCTGTAAGAGCACTGTGCAGAGCGAGTTGTTTCTTAGCTGCTGAAAGAGCTGGAAGCTGGACCTGAGGGACTTGTCTACCCTTGTGGAAACAAGGCAGGACTTTGTGCCTTGCAGCTCTAGCGCCATGTAGGACCCGGCAGAGCAGAAGTTCTACTTCAGCCACATCAGGGCTGGGAAGAAACTGCGTTTCACAGGCCTTTGTAAGACTCGTTCCCTGTAGGCTGTAAAACACCAGTGCAGAGCAAGTTGTTTCTTAGCTGCCCAAAGAGGTGGAATCCCCACGCTGTGGGTCCTGTCTGCCCTTGAGGAGTCAAGGCAGGACTTTGAGCCTTGCAACTCTAGGCCGAAGTAGGATATGGCATAGCAGCAGTTCCACCTCAGCGAGATAAGGCCTGCAAAGAAACTGCATTTCTCAGGCCTTTGCAAGAGATGCTCCCAGTTGGCTGTAAGAGAGGTCTGCAGAGCCAGTTGCTTCTTAGCTTCCCAAAGAGCTGGAAGGAAGATGCTGTGGGGCCCAAATCGCCCTTTTGAAAGAAGCCTGTGGATTGTGCCTTTCAGCTCCAGGGCAACGTAGCACACCCAGAGCAGAAGTTCTACTTCAGCCAGATCAGGCCTGCAAAGAAACTGCATTTCACAGGCCTTTGGAAGAGATGTTCCCGGTAGGCTGTAAGAGCACCGTGCAGAGCGAGTTGTTTCTTAGCTTCCCAAAGAGCTGGAAGCAAGATGCTGTGGGGCCAAACTCGCCCTTTGGAAAGATGCCAGCATGTTGTGCCTTTCAGCTCTAGGGCAAAGTAGCACACCCAGAGCAGAAGTCCTACTTCAGCCAGATCAGGCCTGCAAAGAAACTGCGTTTCACAGGCCTTTGGAAGACACGCACCCGGTAGGCTGTAAGAGCACTGTGCAGAGCGAGTTGTTTCTTAGCTTCCCAAAGAGCTGGAAGCAAGATGCTGTGGGGTCCAACTCGCCCTTTGGAAAGAAGCCAGCACGTTGTGCCTTTCAGCTCTAGGGCAAAGTAGCACACCCAGAGCAGAAGTTCTACTTCAGCCTGATCAGGCCTGCAAAGAAACTGCGTTTCACAGGCCTTTGTAAGAGATGTTCCCGGTAGGCTGTAAGAGCACTGTGCAGAGGGAGTTGTTTCTCAGCTTCCAAAGAGCTGGAAGCAAGATGCTTTGGGGACCAACTCGCCCTTTGGATAGGAGACTGCACGTTGTGTCTTTCAGCTCTTGGGGTATGTAGCACACCCGGAGCAGAATTCTACTTCAGATACATCAGGACTGCAAAGAAACTGCGTTTCACAGGCCTTCGTAAGAGATGTTCCCGGTAGGCTGTAAGAGCGCTGTGCAGAGCGAGTTGTTTCTTAGCTTCCCAAAGAGCTGGAAGCAAGATGCTCTGGGTCCCACCTCGCCCTTTTTTAAGAAGCCTGCACGTTGTGCCTTTGAGCTCTAGGTCAATGTGGCACATCCAGAGCAGAAGTTCCACTTCAGCCAGATCAGGCCTGCAAAGAAACTGCGTTTCACAGGCCTTTGGAAGAGATGTTCCCGGTAGGCTGTAAGAGCACTGTGTGGAGTGAGTTGTTTCGTAGCTTCCCAAAGAGCTGGAAGCAAGATGCTGTGTGGCCCAACTCTCCCTTTGGAAAGAAGCCTGCACGTTGTGCCTTTCAGCTCTAGGGCCATGTGGCACACCCAGAGCAGAAGTTCTACTTCAGCCAGATCAGGCCTGCAAAGAAACTGCGTTTCACAGGCCTTTGTAAGTCATGTTCCCGGTAGGCTGTAAAAGCACTGTGCAGAGCGAGTTGTTTCTTAGCTTCCCAAAGAGCTGGAAGTAAGATGCTTTGATGCCCAACTCGCCCTGTGGAAAGAAGCCTGCACGTTGTGCCTTTCAGCTCTAGGGCAAAGTAGCACACCCAGAGCAGAAGTCCTACTTCAGCCAGATCAGGCCTGCAAAGAAACTGCGTTTCACATTTCTTTGGAAGAGATGCTCCCGGTAGGCTGTAAGAGCACTGTGCAGAGCGAGTTGTTTCTTAGCTGCCGAAAGAGCTGGAAGCTGGACCTGAGGGACTTGTCTACCCTTGTGGAAACAAGGCAGGACTTTGTGCCTTGCAGCTCTAGCGCCATGTAGGACCCGGCAGAGCAGAAGTTCTACTTCAGCCACATCAGGGCTGGGAAGAAACTGCGTTTCACAGGCCTTTGTAAGACTCGTTCCCTGTAGGCTGTAAAACACCAGTGCAGAGCAAGTTGTTTCTTAGCTGCCCAAAGAGGTGGAATCCCCACGCTGTGGGGCCTGTCTGCCCTTGAGGAGTCAAGGCAGGACTTTGAGCCTTGCAACTCTAGGCCGAAGTAGGATATGGCATAGCAGCAGTTCTACCTCAGCGAGATAAGGCCTGCAAAGAAACTGCATTTCTCAGGCCTTTGCAAGAGATGCTCCCAGTTGGCTGTAAGAGAGGTCTGCAGAGCCAGTTGCTTCTTAGCTTCCCAAAGAGCTGGAAGGAAGATGCTGTGGGGCCCAAATCGTCCTTTGGAAAGAAGCCTGCGGATTGTGCCTTTCAGCTCCAGGGCAACGTAGCACACCCAGAGCAGAAGTTCTACTTCAGCCAGATCAGGCCTGCAAAGGAACTGCGTTTCACAGCCCTTTGGAATAGATGTTCCCGGTAGGCTGTAAGAGCGCTGTGCAGAGCGAGTTGTTTCTTAGCTGCCGAAAGAGCTGGAATCTGGACCTGAGGGACTTGTCTACCCTTGTGGAAACAAGGCAAGACTTTGTGCCTTGCAGCTCTAGCGCCATGTAGGACCCGGCAGACCAGAAGTTCTACTTCAGCCAGATCAGGGCTGGGAAGAAATTGCGTTTCACAGGCCTTTGGAAGAGATCTTCCCGGTAGGCTGTAAGAGCACTGTGCAGAGCGAGTTGTTTCTTCGCTTCCCAAAGAGCTGGAAGCAAGATGCTCTGAGGCCCAACTCGCCCTTTGGAAAGAAGCCTGCACGTTGTGCCTTTCAGCTCTAGGGCAAAGTAGCACACCCAGACAAGAAGACTTACTTCAGCCAGATCAGGCCTGCAAAGAAACTGCGTTTCACAGGCCTTTGGAAGAGATGTTCCCACTAGGCTGTAAGAGAACTGTGCAGAGCGAGTTGTTTTGTAGGTTCGCAAAGAGCTGGAAGCAAGATGCTGAGGGGCCCAACTCGCCCTTTGGAAAGAACCCTGCACGTTGTCCCTTTCAGCTCTAGGGCAAAGTAGCACACCCAGAGCAGAAGTCCTACTTCAGCCAGATCAAGCCTGCAAAGAAACTGCATTTCACAGGCCTTTGGAAGAGATGTTCCCGGTCGGCTGTAAAAGCACTGTGCAGAGCGAGTTGTTTCTTAGCTTCCCAAAGAGCTGGAAGCAAGATGCTCTGGGTCCCAACTCGCCCTTTGGAAAGAAGCCTGCACGTTGTGCTTTTCAGCTCTAGGGCCATGTGGCACACCCAGAGCAGAAGTTCTACTTCAGCCAGAACAGGCCTGGAAAGAAACTGCGTTTCACAGGCCTTTGGAAGAGATGTTCACGGTAGGCTGTAAGAGCACTGTGCAGAGCGAGTTGTTTCTTCGCTTCACAAAGAGATGGAAGCAAGATTCTCTGGGCCCCAAATCGCCCTTTGGAAATGAGACTGCACGTTGTGCCTTTCAGCTCTAGGGCAATGTGGCATACCCAGAGCAGAAGTTCTACTTCAGCCAGATCAGGCCTGCAAAGAAACTGCGTTTCACAGGTCTTTGGAAGAGATGCTCCCGGTAGGCTGTAAGAGCACTGTGCAGAGCGAGTTGTTTCTTAGCTGCCGAAAGAGCTGGAAGCTGGACCTGAGGGACTTGTCTACCCTTGTGGAAACAAGGCAGGACTTTGTGCCTGGCAGCTCTAGCGCCATGTAGGACCCGGCAGAGCAGAAGTTCTACTTCAGCCAGATCAGGGCTGGGAAGAAACTGCGTTTCACAGGCCTTTGTAAGACTCGTTCCCTGTAGGCTGTAAAACACCAGTGCAGAGCAAGTTGTTTCTTAGCTGCCCAAAGAAATGGAATCCCCACGCTGTGGGTCCTGTCTGCCCTTGAGGAGTCAAGGCAGGATTTTGAGCCTTGCAACTCTAGGCCGAAGTAGGATATGGCATAGCAGCAGTTCTACCTCAGCGAGATAAGGCCTGCAAAGAAACTGCATTTCTCAGGCCTTTGCAAGAGATGCTCCCAGTTGGCTGTAAGAGAGGTCTGCAGAGCCAGTTGCTTCTTAGCTTCCCAAAGAGCTGGAAGGAAGATGCTGTGGGGCCCAAATCGCCCTTTTGAAAGAAGCCTGCGGATTGTGCCTTTCAGCTCCAGGGCAACGTAGCACACCCAGAGCAGAAGTTCTACTTCAGCCAGATCAGGCCTGCAAAGAAACTGCGTTTCACAGCCCTTTGGAAGAGATGTTCCCGGTAGGCTGTAAGAGCACTGTGCAGAGCGTGTTATTTCTTAGCTGCCGAAAGAGCTGGAATCTGGATCTGAGGGACTTGTCTACCCTTGTGGAAACAAGGCAAGACTTTGTGCCTTGCAGCTCTAGCGCCATGTAGGACCCGGCAGACCAGAAGTTCTACTTCAGCCAGATAAGGGCTGGGAAGAAACTGCGTTTCACAGGCCTTTGGAAGAGATGTTCCCGGTAGGCTGTAAGAGCACTGTGCAGAGCGAGTTGTTTCTTCGCTTCCCAAAGAGCTGGAAGCAAGATGCTCTGAGGCCCAACTCGCCCTTTGGAAAGAAGCCTGCACGTTGTGCCTTTCAGCTCTAGGGCAAAGTAGCACACCCAGAGCAGAAGTCCTACTTCAGCCAGATCAGGCCTGCAAAGAAACTGCGTTTCACAGGCCTTTGGAAGACACGCATCCGGTAGGCTGTAAGAGCACTGTGCAGAGCGAGTTGTTTCTTAGCTTCCCAAAGAGCTGGAAGCAAGATGCTGTGGGGTCCAACTCGCCCTTTGGAAAGAAGCCAGCACGTTGTGCCTTTCAGCTCTAGGGCAAAGTAGCACACCCAGAGCAGAAGTTCTACTTCAGCCTGATCAGGGCTGGGAAGAAACTGCGTTTCACAGTCCTTTGTAAGACATGTTCCCGGTAGGCTGTAAGAGCCCTATGCAGAGCGAGTTGTTTCTTAGCTGCCGAAAGAGCTGGATGTTGGACCTGAGGGACTTGTCTACCCTTGTGGAATCAAGGCAGGACTTTGCGCCTTGCAGCTCTAGCGCCATGTAGGACCCGGCAGAGCAGAAGTTCTACTTCAGCCACATCAGGGCTGGGAATAAACTGCGTTTCACAGGCCTTTGTAAGACTCGTTCCCTGTAGGCTGTAAAACACCAGTGCAGAGCAAGTTGTTTCTTAGCGGCCTAAAGAGGTGGAAGCCCCACGCTGTGGGGCCTGTCTGCCCTTGAGGAGTCAAGGCAGGACTTTGAGCCTTGCAACTCTAGGCCGAAGTAGGATATGGCATAGCAGCAGTTCTACCTCAGCGAGATAAGGCCTGCAAAGAAACTGCATTTCTCAGGCCTTTGCAAGAGATGCTCCCAGTTGGCCGTAAGAGAGGTCTGCAGAGCGAGTTGTTTCTTAGCTTCCCAAAGAGCTGGAAGCAAGATGCTGTGGGGCCCAACTCGCCCTTTGGAAAGAAGCCTGCGGATTGTGCCTTTCAGCTCCAGGGCAACGTAGCACACCCAGAGCAGAAGTTCTACTTCAGCCAGATCAGGCCTGCAAAGAAACTGCATTTCACAGGCCTTTGGAAGAGATGTTCCCGGTAGGCTGTAAGAGCACCGTGCAGAGCGAGTTGTTTCTTAGCTTCCCAAAGAGCTGGAAGCAAGATGCTGTGGGGCCCAACTCGCCCTTTGGAAAGATGCCAGCATGTTGTGCCTTTCAGCTCTAGGGCAAAGTAGCACACCCAGAGCAGAAGTCCTACTTCAGCCAGATCAGGCCTGCAAAGAAACTGCGTTTCACAGGCCTTTGGAAGACACGCACCCGGTAGGCTGTAAGAGCACTGTGCAGAGCGAGTTGTTTTTTAGCTTCCCAAAGAGCTGGAAGCAAGATGCTGTGGGGTCCATCTCGCCCTTTGGAAAGAAGCCAGCACGTTGTGCCTTTCAGCTCTAGGGCAAAGTAGCACACCCAGAGCAGAAGTTCTACTTCAGCCTGATCAGGGCTGGGAAGAAACTGCGTTTCACAGTCCTTTGTAAGACATGTTCCCGGTAGGCTGTAAGAGCCCTATGCAGAGCGAGTTGTTTCTTAGCTGCCGAAAGAGCTGGATGTTGGACCTGAGGGACTTGTCTACCCTTGTGGAAACAAGGCAGGACTTTGTGCCTTGCAGCTCTAGCGCCATGTAGGACCCGGCAGAGCAGAAGTTCTACTTCAGCCACATCAGGGCTGGGAAGAAACTGCGTTTCACAGGCCTTTGTAAGACTCGTTCCCTGTAGGCTGTAAAACACCAGTGCAGAGCAAGTTGTTTCTTAGCTGCCCAAAGAGGTGGAATCCCCACGCTGTGGGGCCTGTCTGCCCTTGAGGAGTCAAGGCAGGACTTTGAGCCTTGCAACTCTAGGCCGAAGTAGGATATGGCATAGCAGCAGTTCTACCTCAGCGAGATAAGGCCTGCAAAGAAACTGCATTTCTCAGGCCTTTGCAAGAGATGCTCCCAGTTGGCTGTAAGAGAGGTCTGCAGAGCCAGTTGCTTCTTAGCTTCCCAAAGAGCTGGAAGGAAGATGCTGTGGGGCCCAAATCGTCCTTTGGAAAGAAGCCTGCGGATTGTGCCTTTCAGCTCCAGGGCAACGTAGCACACCCAGAGCAGAAGTTCTACTTCAGCCAGATCAGGCCTGCAAAGGAACTGCGTTTCACAGCCCTTTGGAAGAGATGTTCCCGGTAGGCTGTAAGAGCACTGTGCAGAGCGAGTTGTTTCTTAGCTGCCGAAAGAGCTGGAATCTGGACCTGAGGTACTTGTCTACCCTTGTGGAAACAAGGCAAGACTTTGTGCCTTGCAGCTCTAGCGCCATGTAGGACCCGGCAGACCAGAAGTTCTACTTCAGCCAGATCAGGGCTGGGAAGAAATTGCGTTTCACAGGCCTTTGGAAGAGATCTTCCCGGTAGGCTGTAAGAGCACTGTGCAGAGCGAGTTGTTTCTTCGCTTCCCAAAGAGCTGGAAGCAAGATGCTCTGAGGCCCAACTCGCCCTTTGGAAAGAAGCCTGCACGTTGTGCCTTTCAGCTCTAGGGCAAAGTAGCACACCCAGAGCAGAAGACCTGCTTCAGCCAGATCAGGCCTGCAAAGAAACTGCGTTTCACGGGCCTTTGGAAGAGATGTAACCACTAGGCTGTAAGAGCACTGTGCAGAGCGAGTTGTTTCTTAGGTTCCCAAAGAGCTGGAAGGAAGATGCTGTGGGGCCCAACTCGCCCTTTGGAAAGAAGCCTGCACGTTGTGCCTTTCAGCTCTAGGGCAAAGTAGCACACCCAGACAAGAAGACTTACTTCAGCCAGATCAGGCCTGCAAAGAAACTGCGTTTCACAGGCCTTTGGAAGAGATGTTCCCACTAGGCTGTAAGAGCACTGTGCAGAGCGAGTTGTTTTGTAGGTTCGCAAAGAGCTGGAAGCAAGATGCTGAGGGGCCCAACTCGCCCTTTGGAAAGAACCCTGCACGTTGTCCCTTTCAGCTCTAGGGCAAAGTAGCAGACCCAGAGCAGAAGTCCTACTTCAGCCAGATCAAGCCTGCAAAGAAACTGCATTTCACAGGCCTTTGGAAGAGATGTTCCCGGTAGGCTGTAAGAGCACTGTGCAGAGCGAGTTGTTTCTTAGCTTCCCAAAGAGCTGGAAGCAAGATGCTGTGGGGCCCAACTCGCCCTTTGGAAAGAAGCCAGCACGTTGTGCCTTTCAGCTCTAGGGCAAAGTAGCACACCCAGAGCAGAAGTCCCACTTCAGCCAGATCAGGCCTGCAAAGAAACTGCGTTTCACAGGTCTTTGGAAGAGATGCTCCCGGTAGGCTGTAAGAGCACTGTGCAGAGCGAGTTGTTTCTTAGCTGCCGAAAGAGCTGGAAGCTGGACCTGAGGGACTTGTCTACCCTTGTGGAAACAAGGCAGGACTTTGTGCCTGGCAGCTCTAGCGCCATGTAGGACCCGGCAGAGCAGAAGTTCTACTTCAGCCAGATCAGGGCTGGGAAGAAACTGCGTTTCACAGGCCTTTGTAAGACTCGTTCCCTGTAGGCTGTAAAACACCAGTGCAGAGCAAGTTGTTTCTTAGCTGCCCAAAGAAATGGAATCCCCACGCTGTGGGTCCTGTCTGCCCTTGAGGAGTCAAGGCAGGATTTTGAGCCTTGCAACTCTAGGCCGAAGTAGGATATGGCATAGCAGCAGTTCTACCTCAGCGAGATAAGGCCTGCAAAGAAACTGCATTTCTCAGGCCTTTGCAAGAGATGCTCCCAGTTGGCTGTAAGAGAGGTCTGCAGAGCCAGTTGCTTCTTAGCTTCCCAAAGAGCTGGAAGGAAGATGCTGTGGGGCCCAAATCGCCCTTTTGAAAGAAGCCTGCGGATTGTGCCTTTCAGCTCCAGGGCAACGTAGCACACCCAGAGCAGAAGTTCTACTTCAGCCAGATCAGGCCTGCAAAGAAACTGCGTTTCACAGCCCTTTGGAAGAGATGTTCCCGGTAGGCTGTAAGAGCACTGTGCAGAGCGTGTTATTTCTTAGCTGCCGAAAGAGCTGGAATCTGGATCTGAGGGACTTGTCTACCCTTGTGGAAACAAGGCAAGACTTTGTGCCTTGTAGCTCTAGCGCCATGTAGGACCCGGCAGACCAGAAGTTCTACTTCAGCCAGATCAGGGCTGGGAAGAAACTGCGTTTCACAGGCCTTTGGAAGAGATGTTCCCGGTAGGCTGTAAGAGCACTGTGCAGAGCGAGTTGTTTCTTCGCTTCCCAAAGAGCTGGAAGCAAGATGCTCTGAGGCCCAACTCGCCCTTTGGAAAGAAGCCTGCACGTTGTGCCTTTCAGCTCTAGGGCAAAGTAGCACACCCAGAGCAGAAGTCCTACTTCAGCCAGATCAGGCCTGCAAAGAAACTGCGTTTCACAGGCCTTTGGAAGACACGCATCCGGTAGGCTGTAAGAGCACTGTGCAGAGCGAGTTGTTTCTTAGCTTCCCAAAGAGCTGGAAGCAAGATGCTGTGGGGTCCAACTCGCCCTTTGGAAAGAAGCCAGCACGTTGTGCCTTTCAGCTCTAGGGCAAAGTAGCACACCCAGAGCAGAAGTTCTACTTCAGCCTGATCAGGGCTGGGAAGAAACTGCGTTTCACAGTCCTTTGTAAGACATGTTCCCGGTAGGCTGTAAGAGCCCTATGCAGAGCGAGTTGTTTCTTAGCTGCCGAAAGAGCTGGATGTTGGACCTGAGGGATTTGTCTACCCTTGTGGAATCAAGGCAGGACTTTGCGCCTTGCAGCTCTAGTGCCATGTAGGACCCGGCAGAGCAGAAGTTCTACTTCAGCCACATCAGGGCTGGGAATAAACTGCGTTTCACAGGCCTTTGCAAGACTCGTTCCCTGTAGGCTCTAAAACACCAGTGCAGAGCAAGTTGTTTCTTAGCGGCCTAAAGAGGTGGAAGCCCCACGCTGTGGGGCCTGTCTGCCCTTGAGGAGTCAAGGCAGGACTTTGAGCCTTGCAACTCTAGGCCGAAGTAGGATATGGCATAGCAGCAGTTCTACCTCAGCGAGATAAGGCCTGCAAAGAAACTGCATTTCTCAGGCCTTTGCAAGAGATGCTCCCAGTTGGCCGTAAGAGAGGTCTGCAGAGCCAGTTGTTTCTTAGCTTCCCAAAGAGCTGGAAGCAAGATGCTGTGGGGCCCAACTCGCCCTTTGGAAAGAATCCTGCATGTTGTACATTTCACCTCTAGGGCCATGTGGCACACCCAGAGCAGAAGTTCTACTTCAGCCAGATCAGGGCTGGGAAGAAACTGCGTTTCACAGTCCGTTTTAAGACATGTTCCCTGTAGGCTGTAAGAGCCCTATGCAGAGCGAGTTGTTTCTTAGCTGCCGAAAGAGCTGGAATCTGGACCTGAGGGACTTGTCTACCCTTGTGGAAACAAGGCAAGACTTTGTGCCTTGCAGCTCTAGCGCCATGTAGGACCCGGCAGAGCAGAAGTTCTACTTCAGCCACATCAGGGCTGGGAATAAACTGCGTTTCACAGGCCTTTGGAAGAGATGTTCCCGGTAGGCTGTAAGAGCACTGTGCAGAGCGAGTTGTTTCTTAGCTTCCCAAAGAGCTGGAAACAAGATGCTGTGGGGCCCAACTCGCCCTTTGGAAAGAAGCCTGCACGTTGTGCCTTTCAGCTCTAGGGCAAAGTAGCACACCCAGAGCAGAAGTCCCACTTCAGCCAGATCAGGCCTGCAAAGAAACTGCGTTTCACAGGCCTTTGCAAGAGATGTTCCCGGTTGGCTGTAAGAGGTCTGCAGAGCGAGTTGTTTCTTAGCTTCCCAAAGAGCTGGAAGCAAGAGGCTTTGGGGCCCAACTCGCCCTTTGGAAAGAAGCCTGCACGTTGTGCCTTTCAGCTCTAGGGCCATGTGGCACACCCAGAGCAGAAGTTCTACTTCAGCCAGAACAGGCCTGGAAAGAAACTGCGTTTCACAGGCCTTTGTAAGAGATGTTCCCGGTAGGCCGTAAGAGCACTGTGCAGAGCGATTTGTTTCTTAGCTGCCGAAAGAGCTGGTAGCTGGACCTGAGGGACTTGTCTACCCTTGTGGAAACAAGGCAGGACTTTGTGCCTTGCAGCTCTAGCGCCATGTAGGACCCGGCAGAGCAGAAGTTCTACTTCAGCCACATCAGGGCTGGGAAGAAACTGCGTTTCACAGGCCTTTGCAAGACTCGTTCCGTGTAGGCTGTAAAACACCAGTGCAGAGCAAGTTGTTTCTTAGCTGCCCAAAGAGGTGGAATCCCCACGCTGTGGGGCCTGTCTGCCCTTGAGGAGTCAAGGCAGGACTTTGAGCCTTGCAACTCTAGGCCGATGTAGGACACAGCATAGCAGCAGTTTTACCTCAGCGAGATAAGGCCTGCAAAGAAACTGCATTTCTCAGGCCTTTGCAAGAGATGCTCCCGGTTGGGTGTAAGAGAGGTCTGCAGAGCGAGTTGTTTCTTAGCTTCCCAAAGAGCTGGAAGCAAGATGCTCTGGGTCCCAACTCGCCCTTTGGAAAGAAGCCTGCACGTTGTGCCTTTCAGCTCTAGGGCCATGTGGCACACCCAGAGCAGAAGTTCTACTTCAGCCAGAACAGGCCTGGAAAGAAACTGCGTTTCACAGGCCTTTGGAAGAGATGTTCCCGGTAGGCTGTAAGAGCACTGTGCAGAGCGAGTTGTTTCTTAGCTGCCGAAAGAGCTGGAAGCTGGACCTGAGGGACTTGTCTACCCTTGTGGAAACAAGGCAGGACTTTGTGCCTTGCAGCTCTAGCGCCATGTAGGACCCGGCAGAGCAGAAGTTCTACTTCAGCCACATCAGGGCTGGGAAGAAACTGCGTTTCACAGGCCTTTGTAAGACTCGTTCCTTGTAGGCTGTAAAACACCAGTGCAGAGCAAGTTGTTTCTTAGCTGCCCAAAGAGGTGGAATCCCCACGCTGTGGGGCCTGTCTGCCCTTGAGGAGTCAAGGCAGGACTTTGAGCCTTGCAACTCTAGGCCGAAGTAGGATATGGCATAGCAGCAGTTCTACCTCAGCGAGATAAGGCCTGCAAAGAAACTGCATTTCTCAGGCCTTTGCAAGAGATGCTCCCAGTTGGCTGTAAGAGAGGTCTGCAGAGCCAGTTGTTTCTTAGCTTCCCAAAGAGCTGGAAGGAAGATGCTGTGGGGCCCAAATCGCCCTTTTGAAAGAAGCCTGTGGATTGTGCCTTTCAGCTCCAGGGCAACGTAGCACACCCAGAGCAGAAGTTCTACTTCAGCCAGATCAGGCCTGCAAAGAAACTGCATTTCACAGGCCTTTGGAAGAGATGTTCCCGGTAGGCTGTAAGAGCACCGTGCAGAGCGAGTTGTTTCTTAGCTTCCCAAATAGCTGGAAGCAAGATGCTGTGGGGCCCAACTCGCCCTTTGGAAAGATGCCAGCATGTTGTGCCTTTCAGCTCTAGGGCAAAGTAGCACACCCAGAGCAGAAGTCCTACTTCAGCCAGATCAGGCCTGCAAAGAAACTGCGTTTCACAGGCCTTTGGAAGACACGCACCCGGTAGGCTGTAAGAGCACTGTGCAGAGCGAGTTGTTTTTTAGCTTCCCAAAGAGCTGGAAGCAAGATGCTGTGGGGTCCATCTCGCCCTTTGGAAAGAAGCCAGCACGTTGTGCCTTTCAGCTCTAGGGCAAAGTAGCACACCCAGAGCAGAAGTTCTACTTCAGCCTGATCAGGGCTGGGAAGAAACTGCGTTTCACAGTCCTTTGTAAGACATGTTCCCGGTAGGCTGTAAGAGCCCTATGCAGAGCGAGTTGTTTCTTAGCTGCCGAAAGAGCTGGATGTTGGACCTGAGGGACTTGTCTACCCTTGAGGAATCAAGGCAGGACTTTGCGCCTTGCAGCTCTAGCGCCATGTAGGACCCGGCAGAGCAGAAGTTCTACTTCAGCCACATCAGGGCTGGGAAGAAACTGCGTTTCACAGGCCTTTGTAAGACTCGTTCCCTGTAGGCTGTAAAACACCAGTGCAGAGCAAGTTGTTTCTTACCGGCCTAAAGAGGTGGAAGCCCCACGCTGTGGGGCCTGTCTGCCCTTGAGGAGTCAAGGCAGGACTTTGAGCCTTGCAACTCTAGGCCGAAGTAGGATATGGCATAGCAGCAGTTCTACCTCAGCGAGATAAGGCCTGCAAAGAAACTGCATTTCTCAGGCCTTTGCAAGAGATGCTCCCAGTTGGCCGTAAGAGAGGTCTGCAGAGCCAGTTGTTTCATAGCTTCCCAAAGAGCTGGAAGCAAGATGCTGTGGGGCCCAACTCGCCCTTTTGAAAGAAGCCTGCGGATTGTGCCTTTCAGCTCCAGGGCAACGTAGCACACCCAGAGCAGAAGTTCTACTTCAGCCAGATCAGGCCTGCAAAGAAACTGCGTTTCACAGGCCTTTGTAAGAGATGTTCCGGGTAGGCTGTAAGAGCACCATGCAGAGCGAATTGTTTCTTAGCTTCCCAAAGAGCTGGAAGCAAGATGCTTTGGAGCCCAACTCGCCCTTTCTAAAGAAGACATCACTTTGAGCCTTGCAGCTCTATGGGAATGTAGCACACCCAGAGCAGAAGTTCTACTTCAGCCAGATCAGGCCTGCATAGAAACTGCGTTTCACATGCTTTTGTAAGATATGTTCTCCCTAGGCTGTAAGAGCACTGTCAGAGCGAGTTGGTTCTTAGCTTCCCAAAGAGCTGAAAGCAAGATGCTTTGGGGCCCGAATCGCCCTTTGGAAAGGAGACTGCACGTTGTGCCTTTCAGCTCTAGGGCAATGTAGCACACCCAGAGCAGAAGTTCTACTTCAGCCAGATCAGGCCTGCAAAGAAACTGCGTTTCACAGGCCTTTGGAAGAGATGTTTCCGGTAGGCTGTAAGAGCACTGTGCATAGCGAGTTGTTTCTTAGCTTCCCAAAGAGCTGGAAGCAATTTGCTGTGGGGCCCAACTCGCCCTTTGGAAAGAATCCTGCACGTTGTGCCTTTCAGCTCTAGGGCAATGTAGCACACCCAGAGCAGAAGTCCTACTTCAGCCAGATCAGGCCTCCAAAGAATCTCTATTTCAAAGGCCTTTGGACGGGATGTTCCTGGTAGGCTGTAAGAGCACTGTGCAGAGCGAGTTGTTTCTTAACTTCCCAAAGAGCTGGAAGCAAGATGCTGTGGGGCCCAACTCGCCCTTTGGAAAGAAGCCTGCACGTTGTGCCTTGCAGCTCTAGGGCAAAGTAGCACACCCAGAGCAGAAGTCCTACTTCAGCCAGATCAGGCCTGCAAAGAAACTGCGTTTCACAGGCCTTTGGAAGAGATGCTCCCGGAAGGCTGTAAGAGCACTGTGCAGTGCGAGTTGTTTCTTAGCTTCCCAAAGAGCTGGAAGCAAGATGCTGTGGGGTCCAATTCGCCCTTTGGAAAGAAGCCTGCACGTTGTGCCTTTCAGCTCTAGGTCAAAGTAGCACACCCAGAGCAGAAGTCTTACTTCAGCCAGAACAGGCCTGCAAAGAAACTGCGTTTCACATTCCTTTGGAAGAGATGTTCTCACTTGGTTGGAAGAGCACTGTGCAGAGCGAGTTGTTTCTTAGCTTCCCAAAGAGCTGGAAGCAAGATGCTGTGCGGCCCAACTCTCCCTTTGGAAAGAAGCCTGCACGTTGTGCCTTTCAGCTCTCGGGCAAAGTAGCACACCCAGAGCAGAAGTCCTACTTCAGCCAGATCAGGCCTGCAAAGAAACTGCGTTTCACAGGCCTTTGGAAGAGATGCTCCCGGTAGGCTGTAAGAGCACTGTGCAGAGCGAGTTGTTTCTTAGCTTCCCAAAGAGCTGGAAGCAAGATGCTGTGGGGCCCAACTCCCCCTTTGGAAAGAAGCCTGCACGTAGTGCCTTTCAGCTCTAGGGCAATGTAGCACACCCAGAGCAGAAGTCCTACTTCAGCCAGATCAGGCTTGCAAAGAAAGTGCGTTTCACAGGCCTTTGGAAGAGATGTTCCCGGTAGGCTGTAAGAGCACTGTGCAGAGCGAGTTGTTTCTTAGCTGCCGAAAGAGCTGGAAGCTGGACCTGAGGGACTTGTCTACCCTTGTGGAAACAAGGCAGGACTTTGTGCCTTGCAGCTCCAGCGCCATGTAGGACCCGGCAGAGCAGAAGTTCTACTTCAGCCTGATCAGGGCTCTGAAGAAACTGCGTTTCACAGTACTTTGTAAGACATGTTCCCGGTAGGCTGTAAGAGCCCTATGCAGAGCGAGTTGTTTCTTAGCTGCCGAAAGAGCTGGATGTTGGACCTGAGGGACTTGTCTACCCTTGTGTAATCAAGGCAGGACTTTGCGCCTTGCAGCTCTAGCGCCATGTAGGACCCGGCAGAGCAGAAGTTCTACTTCAGCCACATCAGGGCTGGGAATAAACTGCGTTTCACAGGCCTTTGCAAGACTCGTTCCCTGTAGGCTGTAAAACACCAGTGCAGAGCAAGTTGTTTCTTACTGGCCTAAAGAGGTCGAAGCCCCACGCTGTGGGGCCTGTCTGCCCTTGAGGAGTCAAGGCAGGACTTTGAGCCTTGCAACTCTAGGCCGAAGTAGGATATGGCATAGCAGCAGTTCTACCTCAGCGAGAAAAGGCCTGCAAAGAAACTGCATTTCTCAGGCCTTTGCAAGAGATGCTCCCAGTTGGCCGTAAGAGAGGTCTGCAGAGCCAGTTGTTTCTTAGCTTCCCAAAGAGCTGGAAGCAAGATGCTGTGGGGCCCAACTCGCCCTTTGGAAAGAAGCCTGCGGATTGTGCCTTTCAGCTCCAGGGCAACGTAGCACACCCAGAGCAGAAGTTCTACTTCAGCCAGATCAGGCCTGCAAAGAAACTGCGTTTCACAGGCCTTTGGAAGAGATGTTCCCGGTAGGCTGTAAGAGCACTGTGCAGAGCGAGTTGTTTCTTAGCTTCCCAAAGAGCTGGAAGCAGGATGCTGTGGGGCCCAACTCGCCCTTTGGAAAGAAGCCTGCACGTTGTGCCTTTCAGCTCTAGGGCAATGTAGCACACCCAGAGCAGAAGTCCTACTTCAGCCAGATCAGGCCTGCAAACAAATTGCGTTTCACAGGCCTTTGGAAGAGATGTTCCCGGTAGGCTGTAAGAGCACTGTGCAGAGCGAGCTGTTTCTCAGCTTCCAAAGAGCTGGAAGCAAGATGCTTTGGGTCCCAACTCGCCCTTTGGAAAGGAGACTGCACGTTGTGCCTTTCAGCTCTAGGGCAAGGTGGCACACCCAGAGAAGAAGTTCTACTTCAGCCAGATGAGGCCTGCATAGAAACTGCGTTTCACAGGCCTTTCTGAGAGATGTTCCCGGTAGGCTGTAAGAGCACTGTGCAGAGCGAGTTGTTTCTTAGCTTCCCAAAGAGCTGGAAGCAAGATGCTTTGGGGCCCAACTCGCCCTTTGGAATGAAGACTGCGGGTTGTGCCTTTCAGCTCCAGGGCAATGTAGCACACCCAGAGCAGAAGTCCTACTTCAGCCATATCAGGCCTGCAAAGAAACTGCGTTTCACAGGCCTTTGGAAGAGATGTTCCCGGTAGCTGTAAGAGCACTGTGCAGAGCGAGTTTTTTCTTAGCTTCCCAAAGAGCTGGAAGCAAGATGCTTTGGGGCCCAACTCGGCCTTTGGAAAGGAGACACCACGTTGTGCCTTTCAGCTCTAGGGCAATGTAGCACACCCAGAGCAGAAGTTCTACTTCAGCCAGATCAGGCCTGCATAGAAACTGCGTTTCACATGCCTTTGTAAGAGATGTTCTCCCTAGGCTGTAAGAGCACTGTCAGAGCGAGTTGTTTCTTAGCTTCCCAAAGAGCTGAAAGCAAGATGCTTTGGGGTCCAACTCGCCCTTGGAAAGAAGCCTGCACGTTGTGCCTTTCAGCTCCAGGGCAATGTAGCACACCCAGAGCTGAAGTTCTACTTCAGCCACATCAGGGCTGGGAAGAAACTGCGTTTCACAGGCCTTTGTAAGACTTGTTCCCTGTAGGCTGTAAAACACCAGTGCAGAGCAAGTTGTTTCTTAGCTGCCCAAAGAGGTGGAAGCCCCACGCTGTGGGTCCTGTCTGCCCTTGAGGAGTCAAGGCAGGACTTTGAGCATTGCAACTCTAGGCCGATGTAGGACAGGGCATAGCAGCAGTTCTACCTCAGCGAGATAAGGCCTGCAAAGAAACTGCATTTCTCAGGCCTTTGGAAGAGATGTTCTCGGTTGGCTGTAAGAGAGGTCTGCAGAGCGAGTTGGTTCTTAGCTTCCCAAAGAGCTGCAAGCAAGATGCTTTGGGGCCCAAATCGCCCTTTGGAAAGGAGACGGCACGTTGTGCCTTTCAGCTCTAGGGCAATGTAGCACACCCAGAGCAGAAGTCCTACTTCAGCCAGATCAGGCCTGCAAAGACACTGCGTTTCACAGGCCTTTTGAAGAGATGTTCCCGGTAGGCTGTAAGAGCACTGTGCACAGCGAGTTGTTTCATAGCTTCCCAAAGAGCTGGAAGCAAGATGCTTTGGGGCCCAACTCGGCCTTTGGAAAGGAGACACCACGTTGTGCCTTTCAGCTCTAGGGCAATGTAGCACACCCAGAGCAGAAGTTCTACTTCAGCCAGATCAGGCCTGCAAAGAAACTGCGTTTCACAGGCCTTTGTAAGACATGTTCCAGGTAGGCTGGAAGAGCCCTGTGCACAGCAAGCTGTTTCTTAGCTGCTCCAAGAGCTGGAAGCTGGACGCTGAGGTACTAGTCTCCCCTTTGGGGAAACAAGGCAGGACTTTGTGCCTTGCATCTCTAGGGCCATGTTGCACACGGCAGAGCAGAAGTTCTACTTCAGCCAGATCAGGGCTGGGAAGAAACTGCGTTTCACAGTCCTTTGTAAGACATGTTCCCGGTAGGCTGTAAGAGCCCTATGCAGAGCGAGTTGTTTCTTAGCTGCCGAAAGAGCTGGATGCTGGACCTGAGGGACTTGTCTACCCTTGTGGAGTCAAGGCAGGACTTTGTGCCTTGCAGCTCTAGCGCCATGTAGGACCCGGCAGAGCAGAATTTCTACTTCAGCCTGATCAGGGCTGGGAAGAAACTGCGTTTCACAGGCCTTTGTAAGACTCGTTCCCTGTAGGCTGTAAAACACCAGAGCAGAGCGAGTTGTTTCTTAGCTGCCCAAAGAGGTGGAAGCCCCACGCTGTGGGGCCTGTCTGCCCTTGAGGAGTCAAGACAGGACTTTGAGCCTTGCAACTCTAGGCCGATGTAGGACACGGCATAGCAGCAGTTCTACCTCAGCGAGATAAGGCCTGCAAAGAAACTGCATTTCTCAGGCCTTTGCAAGAGATGTTCCCGGTTGGCTGTAAGAGAGGTCTGCAGAGCGAGTTGTTTCTTAGCTTCCCAAAGAGCTGGAAGCAAGATGCTTTGGGGCCCAACTCGCCCTTTGGAAAGAAGACTGCGGGTTGTGCCTTTCAGCTCCAGGGCAATGTAGCACACCCAGAGCAGAAGTTCTACTTCAGCCAGATCAGGCCTGCAAAGAAACTGCGTTTCACAGGCCTTTGTAAGAGATGTTCCGGGTAGGCTGTAAGAGCACCGTGCAGAGCGAGTTGTTTCTTAGCTTCCCAAAGAGCTGGAAGCAAGATGCTTTGGAGCCCAACTCGCCCTTTCTAAAGAAGACATCACTTTGAGCCTTGCAGCTCTATGGGAATGTAGCACACCCAGAGCAGAAGTTCTACTTCAGCCAGATCAGGCCTGCATAGAAACTGCGTTTCACATGCTTTTGTAAGATATGTTCTCCCTAGGCTGTAAGAGCACTGTCAGAGCGAGTTGGTTCTTAGCTTCCCAAAGAGCTGAAAGCAAGATGCTTTGGGGCCCGAATCGCCCTTTGGAAAGGAGACTGCACGTTGTGCCTTTCAGCTCTAGGGCAATGTAGCACACCCAGAGCAGAAGTTCTACTTCAGCCAGATCAGGCCTCCAAAGAATCTGTATTTCAAAGGCCTTTGGAAGGGATGTTCCTGGTAGGCTGTAAGAGCACTGTGCAGAGAGAGTTGTTTCTTAGCTTCCCAAAGAGCTGGAAGCAATTTGCTGTGGGGCCCAACTCGCCCTTTGGAAAGAATCCTGCACGTTGTGCCTTTCAGCTCTAGGGCAATGTAGCACACCCAGAGCAGAAGTCCTACTTCAGCCAGATCAGGCCTCCAAAGAATCTGTATTTCAAAGGCCTTTGGAAGGGATGTTCCTGGTAGGCTGTAAGAGCACTGTGCAGAGCGAGTTGTTTCTTAGCTTCCCAAAGAGCTGGAAGCAAGATGCTGTGGGGCCCAACTCGCCCTTTGGAAAGAAGCCTGCACGTTGTGCCTTTCAGCTCTAGGGCAAAGTAGCACACCCTGAGCAGAAGTCCTACTTCAGCCAGATCAGGCCTGCAAAGAAACTGCGTTTCACAGGCCTTTGGAAGAGATGGTCCCGGTAGGCTGTAAGAGCACTGTGCAGAGCGAGTTGTTTCTTAGCTTCCCAAAGAGCTGGAAACAAGATGCTGTGGGGCCCAACTCGCCCTTTGGAAAGAAGCCTGCACGTTGTGCCTTTCAGCTCTAGGGCAAAGTAGCACACCCTGAGCAGAAGTCCTACTTCAGCCAGATCAGGCCTGCAAAGAAACTGCCTTTCACAGGCCTTTGGAAGAGATGTTCCCGGTAGGGTGTAAGAGCACTGTGCAGAGCGAGTTGTTTCTTAGCTTCCCAAAGAGCTGGAAGCAAGATGCTGTGGGGCCCAACTCGCCCTTTGGAAAGAAGCCTGCACGTTGTGCCTTTCAGCTCTAGGGCAAAGTAGCACACCCAGTGCAGAAGTCCTACTTCAGCCAGATCAGGCCTGCAAAGAAGCTGCGTTTCACAGGCCTTTGGAAGAGATGTTCCCGGTAGGCTGTAGGAGCACTGTGCAGAGCGAGTTGTTTCTTAGCTTCCCAAAGAGCTGGAAGCAAGATGCTTTGCGGCCCAACTCGCCCTTTGGAAAGAAGACATCACTTTGAGCCTTTCAGCTCTAGGGCAATGTAGCACACCCAGTGCAGAAGTTCTACTTCAGCCAGCTCAGGCCTGCAAAGAAGCTGCGTTTCACAGGCCTTTGTAAGACTCGTTCCCTGTAGGCTGTAAAACACCTGTGCAGAGCAAGTTGCTTCTCAGCTGCCCAAAAAGCTGGAAGCTTGACACTGAGGGACCAGTTTTCCCTTGGGAAACAAGGCAGGACTTTGTGCCTTGAAGCTCTAGTCCCATGTAGGACACGGCAGTGCAGAAGTTCTCCTTCAGCGAGATCAGCCCTGGGAAGTAACTGACTTTCACAGGCCTTTGTCAGACGTGCTCCCGGTAGGCTGTAAGAGCCCTATCCAGAGCAAGTTGTTTCTTAGCTGCCGAAAAAGCTGGAAGCTGGACACTGAGGGACTTGTCTCCCCTTGTGGAAACAAGGCAGGACTTTGGGCCTTGCAGCTCTAGGCCCATGTAGGACACGGCAGAGCGGATGTTCTACTTCAGCCAGATTACGCCTGAGAAGAATCTGCGTTTCACACGCCCTTGTAAGACATGTTCCAGGTAGGATGAAAGAGCCCCTTGCAGAGCAAGTTGTTTCTTATCTGCCCAAGGAGCTGGAAGCTGGACGCTGAGGGACTTGTGTCCCTTGTAGAAAAAAGGCAGAACTTTGTTCCTTGCAGCTCTAGGCCCATGTAGGCACGGAGGAGCAGAAGTTCTTCTTCAGCGAGATCAGGCCTGGTAAGAAACTGCGTTTCACAGGCCCTTGTAAGACTCGTTCCCTGCAGGCTGCAAAACACCAGTGCAAAGCAAGTTGTTTCTTAGCTGCCCAAAGAGCTGGGAGTCCCACGCTGTGGGGCCTGTCTGCCCGTGAGGACACAAGGCAGGACTTTGTGCCTTGCAGCTCTAGGCCCATGTAGGACTCGGCATAGCAGAAGTTCTACTTCAGCGAGATCAGGCCTGGGAAGAAACTGCGTTTCACAGGCCTTTGTCAGACATGTTCCAGGGAGTCTGGAAGAGCCCTATGCAGAGCGAGTTGTTTCTGAGCTTCCCAAAGAGCTGGAAGCAAGATGCTTTGGAGCCCAACTCGCCCTTTGGAAAGAAGCCTGCACGTTGTGCCTTGCAGCTCTAGGGCAATGTACAACACCCAGAGCAGAAGTTCTACTTCAGGAAGATCAGGCCTGCAAAGAAACTGCGTTTCACAGGCCTTTGTAAGACTCGTTCCCTGTAGGTTCTAAAACACCTGTGCAGAGCATGTTGCTTCCCAGCTGCCCAAAGAGCTGGAAGCTTGACACTGAGGGACTACTCTTCTCTAGGAAAACAAGGCAGGACTTTGTACCTTGCAGCTCTAGCGTTAGGGTTAGGGTTAGGGTTAGGGTTAGGGCTAGGGCTAGGGCTATGGGTAGGGCTAGGGCTAGGGGTAGGGTTAGGGCTAGGGTTAGGGTTAGGGTTAGGGATATGGGTTAGGGCTAGGGAA